>NW_012267230.1:6891613-6915805 GCF_000151885.1 Dipodomys ordii
CACTTCAACTCAATTTGTTGTGTTATTACGGGTTTGTTCTTTGTTCTCCTTTCCCACTCCTTGAGGAAAAGTCTTCATTAAAAACTTTTATCTAGGGCTGAGAAGGTGGCTCAGTGGTAGAGTGCTCACCTTGTATACATGAGGCCCTGGGTTTGATTCCTCAGCATCACATAAGCAGAAAAGGCCAGAAGTGGAGCTATGGCTCAAGTGGTAGAGCACCAGCCATGAGCAAAAAGGACCGACCTTAGTGGCTCAAGTCTGTAATCCTAGCTGCTCGGGAGGCTGAAATCTGAGGATCAAAGTTCAAAGCCAGCCCAGGTAATGTGACCCCCACTAAAATTAGGGCATCTGAGCTACAGTTCACTGGCAGGACATCCTTCTTGCTGTCTGGTCTCAGTCTTTCTTGCTTTTCCCTTGGGAGAAGAAGATTAACATGCCCTCATAGCTTTCTTAGTAACCCACTTTCCCAGTAAGCCTGCAAACTTCCAGGTATACCCCCAATTAATACCATCTCAATCTGTAAATCTGTTTTCTAGTTGCATCCCATTTGAACTGCCAAGACATACTGTAAGAATAGGGCAAACATTAAAGGCAGAACCTCTTTGTAGAGAGAATCCAGGTTAATCACTAAAGAAACTCCTCAAAAGTAGAGACACAGAGAAAGAAAATTACAGAGTTAGACAAATTAAGTGTGGTATATAACGGTGAAACTCAGAAAGAGCCAAGAAACCTGGAAGGTAGTTTGACTTGGGATGTGATAAGTAAGAAGTTTGGAATGTGTTCTGGTAAATATCAGCTAAACCCTTATTGGGAAATGCAACCAAGGGGGGAGCCTGGAAATGTAACCTTTACCTTGATGACTTATTGCCTTGTTTATTGAAATTATACTTGATATTTGTGATCACTAACTGCTAGTTTTGCTTCTGTAAACCTGCTTGCTGTTACATACAATGCCACCTGTGTGCCCTGCTTGTCCCCTTTAAAACCCTGCCACAAGAGAGCTTGGCTGTTGTTCTTCACTGTCTTGGTATAGTGAAGAGCAGTTGGCACGGCTAATAAAGGTTCCTAGCCCGATTGACTGGGTGTTGGTGACTCCTTTTGCTGATTGTGGGTTTGAGTCCCACCGGCCCCAGGAAGTTAGGATACTTCAAGAGGCAGAGACTCACATGGAAGGTGGTTTGATTTTTGGGTGTGGTAAGTAAGAAGATTGGAATGAATTCTGGTAAATTTCAGCTAAATCCTTATAGAGAATGAAACAAAGGGGGAACCTGGAATGTGGTTTTTGCTTTGATGACTTTATTGCTTTGCTTATTAAAACTGTAACTGTTTGTTGTAATTACTACTAATTCTGCTTCTGTACACCTGCTTGCTATCACATAGACTCACCTGTGTGTGGCTTTCTTGTCCCTCGAAAACGCTGTTGTAAGAGAGCTTGGCTGAGCCGGGCACTGGCGGCTCACACCTGTAATCCTAGCTACTCAGGAGGCTGAGATCTGAGGATCACAGTTCAAAGCCAGCCAGGGCAGGAAAATCTGTGAGACTCTTATCTCCTATAAGCCACTAGAAAACCAGAAGTGGTGTTGTGGCTCACGCGGTAGCACTCGCCTTGAGCTGAAGAGCGCAGGAACAGTGCCCAAGCCCAGAGTTCAAGCTCCACGACAGAGAAAGAGAGAGAGAGAGAGAGAGAGAGAGAGAGAGAGAGTTTGGCTGCTGTACTCCAAAGCTCTGAGGGCTGGAAGCAGTTGCCACACAACTAATAAAGACTCCTTGCCCAATTGGCTGAGTGTTGGGGTGTCCCATTGGAAAATCAGGGTGCTACAATTTCTGTTATAGGGACAGAGGACTTGTTCCTCACATTCTATATAATTCTTACTGCTCATTTTAGCTTTACTTCCCTTACTAAAGGCTTAGATAGCAGAGGTTGTGCAAGAGTTATTTCAATTGTGCCGGGGCCAGTGGCTCATGGCTATAATCCTAGCTGCTCAGGAGGCTGAGATCTGACAATCATGGTTCAAAGCCAGCTCAGGCAGGAAAGTCCATGAGACTCTTATCCTTAATAAACCACCAGAAAACTAGAACTGGTGCTATGGCTCAAGTGGTAGAGCACTAGCTTTGAGCTGAAGAGCACAAGGATAGTGCTCTGGCCCAGAGTTCAAGCCCCACAACCGAACAACAACAACAAAAAGAGTTATTTCAATTGTGCATCACAACCAAACTTGTAATGAGCACTTTTCAAATCCCTATTTCATATATGCAAGCATAGGCACTGTTAGGAGGGTAAGAGAGCTGGAAGGTAAAGCTGACTTAGAAAGTGAAAATAGAAGCCAGGCGCCGGTGGATCACACCTGTAATCCTAGCTACTCTGGAGGCTGAGATCTGAGGATAATGGCTTAAAGCCAGCCTGGGCAGGAAAGTCCTTGAGACTCTTATCTCCAATAAACCCTAGAAAACTGGAAGTGGCACTGTGGCTCAAGTGGTAGAGTGATAGCCTTGAGCTGAAGAGCTCAGGGACAGCGGCCATGCCCAGATTTCAAGCTCCACAACCAATTAAAAAAAAAAGGGGGAAGTGAAAATAGAACCTGCGACTCATATTTTGCAAAGTTGGTAACATGCTCTTTAGATAAAAGAATTTTAGCCAAAAAAAAAAAATTGGAGCTTTTTCTGCCATTTTAAACTGTGACTGTTTCACCTTGGACCCCGGTTTGCAGTGGGGTGCAGGCTTGTAAGTAGCATCTAGTATTGAAATAATTTTATCTACAGAGAAAAAAAAATAGGTGACTATATTATATGTAAGGTCTGCTCCTGGATGGCCAGCAGACTCCACCCTCCTCACAGCAAAGTCTCTACCCAGTACCTGCGTTACCTAGGCAACTGGCACACCTGGAAGAAGTCACATCTGCATCCGCTGAGGTCACATCTGAATTTGATGTGGCCACACCTTTCTCTGCCCATACCCTAGATAAGGCCTAGCCCAGGGCCAGACGCTCTCTTTTCTAGCTCTTTTCTCAGCTCTTTTCTCTGCTCTTTCTCAGCTCTTTCCTTCTCTGCTCTTTTCCCAGCTCTCCCCTCTCTTTCCCAGCTCTCTCTTTCCCACCTCTCTTTTCCAGCTCTTTCCCAGGCCTTTCCCCGCCAAGTGGAGGGCCAACATGGCCTGGTGCCAGCCAGAACAATGGATAAACCTACCCCTTACCTGAATAGCACGTGTGTTGTGCTGTTCTTACTCGGCTATCTCTTTTTAAAAACCTAACATTATATGTTTTACAATGATTG
This sequence comes from Dipodomys ordii, assembly GCF_000151885.1. Lineage (NCBI taxonomy): Eukaryota > Metazoa > Chordata > Mammalia > Rodentia > Heteromyidae > Dipodomys > Dipodomys ordii. The sequence goes on from NW_012267230.1 coordinate 6,894,884, forward strand.
AAAATGGAGTTTTCAGACCCCCATTCCCAAACTCCACGTCAGGCCTGGCCCTTTGTCCCCATAAATAAACAGAGTTGGTGAAAGCCAGAAAAGGATTTATGATGTGGCATGGGTCTGCTATGGGAATGTAGCACTTCAGCCCATCTTCAGTTGTCATTGGGGTACAGATAAAAGCTATTGGCTTGAATAGATAATGGAGAAGTAAAGGGGTAAAACATTTATTAAGAGTCACTGTTTGGGATGGATGATGGTAGCTCATATTTGTAATTCTAGCTATTCAGGAGGCTGAGATCTGAGGATTGCAGTTCAAAGCTAGCCCAGAAAGGAAAGTCTGTGAAACTCTAATCTCCAATTAACCACTAGAACACTGGCAGTGGCACTGTGGCTCAGAGCGGTAGGGCACTAAGCCTTGAGCAAACTGCTCAGAGACAGTGCCCAGACCCTGAGTTCAAGCTCCATAACCAACAATCTTGTTCTTTCTTTCTTTTTTTTTTTAAATTTCTTTTATTTATTTGTTTTCTGTGCTTGTCCTGGGACTTGAACTCAGGGACTCGACACTGTCCCTGAGTTTCTTTTGCTCAAGGCTAGTGCTCTAACACTTGAAACAAGGTTCTAAGTCTCACTTTTTGGTGGTTAATTGGAGATAAGAGAGTCAAGGACTTTCTCATCTAAGTAACCTTGATCCTCAAATCTCAGCCTCCTCAGTAGGTAACTTCCCTTCACCTACAAGAGAGAGTCATCAGCACCCAGTTTGTTCTTGTTTTTGTGCCATTAGTGGGACATAAACATGGTTTTGAGCTTAGCTTTTTCCCTTAAGGATGATGTTGTACCACATGAACCACAACTCCACGTCCAGCTTTTTGGTGGTTAATTGGAGTCTTATGGACTTTTGTGCCCGAACCAGCTTTGAACCACAATCTTTAGATCTCAACCTCTTCCTTAGTAGCAAGGATTACGAGCATAAGCCACCAGCCCCCTGGTCCAGGTGTCCTTTATTTTTCTTTTCTTTTCTGGACTGGACACTGTCCCTTCCCCTTTTTGCTCAAGGCTGGCATCTTAGCACTTTGAGCCACAGTGGCACTTTCAGTTTTCTGGTGATTAATTGGAGATAAGAGTCTCACTTGCCTGAGCTGGCTTCAAACTGAGATCCTCAGATTTCAGCCTCCTGAGTAGCTAGGATTACAGGTGAGAGCTACCAGGTGTCCTTTTCAAATTCCAAGGTGATTGTATAATGACTCAGAGTGAGAATAGCTTTATAGCAAGGACCATGCAAAATGGAAGCAGGATGCCAAACTTTTCTCCTGCTTTTAATGTGTGAGCCCAGAAAAGGCAGTTTGTTTGTTTGTTTGTTTGTTTTCCGAGTCCTGGGGCTTGAACTCAGAGAGAGCCTGGGCACTGTCCCTGAGCTTCTTTTGCTCAAGGCTAGCACTCTACCACTTGAGCCACAGCGCCACTTCCAGCTTTTTTTCTGTTTATGTGATACTGAGGAATCGAATCCAGGGCTTCTTGCATGCTAGGCAAGCACTCTACTGCTAGGCCACATTCCCATCCAAAGGCAGCTTTTAGGCGTCCACCCGAGTAGAACAATAAGGAGAAGGGTCAGGCATATTTTCCTGTTCGTTGGCAAGGAAGAAGCATAATCCTATTTTACAGAATGGGAATTAAGAGCTTGAGAACCTACCCCATCTCCTATTCCTAGAGGGTCCCTATTCACCAGGCACTAATGTTAAGTTGTTAACTTCCTTTCACCTACTTTCAGTTTACATTAAATTGGGAAATGATTAAAATTCCTTCCAGGTTCATTGTCAGATATGGAGTCCTTTGTTCTAAAGCAGTCTTTATCTTCTGAGATAACATCACTGGGTCATTGTAAGACTAAAATGTGCATACAGGATTTGCCTGTAGGGTACTCAAGGGCCCAAGTGCTGGGTAAATATTTGCTGCCGGGCTAATTGGGTTAGCAGCACAGACATAGGAATGCAAATCTCCCTAGAACAAACACTAAAGTGGATCTTGTTCAAAGGATAAACAAGCTAAGCACTCAGCTGCTTTCTTCCGTTCCTTGACTTTAGCTTCCAGGGAGGGCAGAGTCAAGAGTCACTAAGATGCCCTCTGGCCTTTGACCCCAAGTCCGCTCGCTCCAGGACGTGAAGTCTTGACCCGGGATCACCCAAAGTGTCTTTTGGAACCTGAGCCTGGGGCTTAGGCCCGCCCCCGTTGCCATGGCAGAGTCTCCGCCCCCTGTCAGCGCCGGCGATCCTGGCTTCTGATTGGCTATCCAGGCCGCTTCCCTCTCCGGATGGGGCCGCCGGCGCCATTGTGCGGCGCTGGTCCCCGCGGAGGGAGCCGGCTACGGCCGAGTCCCCGGACGCGGCCCCCCGTCGCTTTGTGGCTGTGTGGTTGCGGGAGCCCGGCGGGTCCGGGACTCCGGTCCGTGCCGGTGCGGGCGCCGGCATGTGGCTGTGGGAGGACCAGGGGGGCCTCCTGGGTCCCTTCTCCTTCCTGCTGGTGCTGCTGCTGCTGCTGACCCGCAGCCCCTTCAATGCCTGTCTCTTCACCGGCAGCCTCTACGTCCTGCTGCGCTTCTTCAGCTTCGAACCCGTGCCCTCCCGCCGGGTGCTGCAGGTCCTCAAGCCCCGCGACCGGGTCTGCGCCATCGCCCACCGCGGCGGCAGCCACGACGCCCCCGAGAACACGCTGGCGGCCATTCGGCAGGTGAGCGCATCCTCCCCGCCCCCCTCACCCGCTCCTCCCCGGCCCGCCCGGGGCCTCTGCCGCCCCGATGCCCCCCGGCCCACCGCACACACACACACCCCCGGCCCGGCCGCCCAGCGTGACCCGCGGATGTCCGGCTCGACCTCCCGGAGCAGCGCCCAGCGGCGGCCCCGACCCCTCACCTCCCCGGCTAGGAACCTCCGGGACTGCAGGCGTGGATAGAATGCAGCGGTTATTTATATAAGCTGCCACGTGCCGGGGCCTGAGCCAGGACCACGGGGGTGGGACGGGGCGAGGGGTGGGGGAGGAGGGAAATCCCTGCTTCCATCATAGTGGGGGGGGGAAGCGAGGAGACACCTCGTAAACAAAGGAGATGCCCGGAGAGAAGTGTAATGAAGCCATGGGGTGAGGAGGTGAAAGATGGGGAGCCCCTGGAGTTCGACTCTGGGGTGGGGGGAGTCTCCAAGAAATCCTCCCTAAGGAGTGATCGTTTCAGTTGGGAACCAGAATTATAATGAGCCAGGTGTGTTTGGGGCCGTGGGAAAAGCGATAAAGGGAGCGCGTGGCAAGGGCAAAGGTCCTGAGGGTAGGAATGGTGTTGGCGCCTGGCAGGAACCAAAGAAGCCAAGGAAGGCCTGACTTGAAGGTAACAGCAGAGCCCAGTGTGTCGGATGGAGTAGGACATGGGTCAGGTCCAACAAGGCCTTGGTGGTCAGTAAATGGGTTTATGCTAAATGGATCAAATAGGTGGATCTTCTTAGAAAGTGGCTTTGTTTGTCCTCTGAATTATTTGGAACATCGGTTTATCACCATTCTCCTCAGACCCATAGATTCACACTCACTACCCTGGCAGCCAGCCTTGAGACCAATTACCCCTTTTCTACAAGGCACTGCTAAGAATCTTGGCAGGCTTCCTCTCACTCTCTCTTACCCTCACTCCCAGTCCTTTTATTTATTTTTTATTTTTATTTTTTTAATTTTTTTATTTTTTGTCGGTCGTGGGGCTTGAACTCTGGACCTGGGCGCTGTCCCTCAGCTCTTCAGCTCAAGGCAAGCGCTCTACCACTTGAGCTACAGCGCCACTTCCGGTTTTCTGGTGGTTTATTGGAGATAGGAGTCTCACGGTCTTTCCTGCCCGGGCTGGCTTTGAACCACGATCCTCAGATCTCAGCCTCCTGAGTAGCTAGGATTACAGGCGTGAGCCACCAGCGCCCGGCTTGTCATTTCATTTCTAAATCCTCACTGCAGCTTTTTTTTTCCTTCAGTATGGGCTTAAACTCGGGACCTTGAGCGCTCTCTTGCTTTGCTTACTCAGCTTCTTTGCTCACAGCATTTTTGCAATTTGATTGGAGATGGAGTCTTACAGACTTAACTCTCTGGGCTGGCTTTGAACCTTAATCCTCCATATATCTGCCTGCTGAGTAGCTAGGATTGCAGGCATGAGCCACAGGCACCCTGGCTTATCTTGAGGATTAAACTGAAGCTAGAGTAGATAATTAACTTCACCCAGGTGACAGGCCTCATAGTGATGGAATTGGGAGTTTATTTATTTATCTTGGTACTGGTGACTACTAGCTATTGCTCTTTCATTGTTATTATTTTCTGGAACATCTGTTAAACTGTACACATATTACACACACAAAACATATATACACCTACATACTCACAAGAGATCCTGATTTTTGTGTGTGTGATCTGGTCTTGGGCTTAAATTCAGGGCTTGAGTGCTATTCTAGAGCTTTTATGCTCAAAGCTGGTATTTTACCATAAGCCACACCTCCACTGTGGCTTTTTTTGGTGGTTAATTGGAGTTAAGAGTCTCCTGGACTTTCTTGTCCAGGCTGGCTTTAAACCGTGATCCTCACTCAGATCTCTTTTCTCCTGAGTAGCTAGGATGACAGGTAAGAGCCAAAGACACTCAACTGTGTGTGTGTGTGTGTGTGTGTGTGTGTGTGTTCGTGTGTTCGTGTTGTTATCCTAAGAAATATTTCCCATCTTCACAAGCCTGAAAGCAGGTAGACGGTGGATCTCAGTGCAGAGTTCAGATGCTCTGTGAACTCTTCCCATTGGCTTGCTGGTTTGCTTTGCAGTGCTAGGGATGACACCAGCACTTGGGTGTCCTCTCCCTCTGCATGCAGGGCACCTGGTCCTGGGTTCTCCTTTAGATCCTCACTACCACATCTTGCTGAGCCATCAGCCAGGGCCACAGACATAGCATATAGACACCCCTGGAAACAGCGCAGTGTGTATCTTACAGAGCATGGGGCTCAACCTCCAAGAGGCTGACTCATCTTGTTGATGCCAAACTAGCTTATCATCTCCAGTTGCCACACCCAGAGTGTAGGAGCTCTCAGTACTTCAGCTGTTCAGACTTGGCGTCCCAAGTCCCCTATGTGCCCCTTGGGGCGGACTGACCCCACCCCATGGGGAACCAGGAGATCAGGGCTGTGTCTGCCAAGAGAAGGGTGCAGAATGAGTAAGAGCAGATGTCTACCCCACCAGCCCTACAGGTTTTCATTCTTTTCTTTTCTTTCTATTTATTTATTTAGTTAGTTAGTTAGTGTTGGTTGTGGGGCTTGAACTTAAGGCCTGTGCACTGCACCCTGAGCTCAAGGCTAGTACTTTACTACTTTGAGCTACAGCTCCAGTTCCTGTTTTCTGGTGGTTAATTGGAGATAAGAGTCTCAAACTTTCCTGCCCAGGGCTGGCTTTGAACCATGATCCTCAGATCTCAGCCTTCTGAGTAGGTAGGATAACAGACATGAGCCACCAGCACCTGGCTTCTTTTTTTTTTTGGTTGGTCGTGGGGCTTGAACTCTGGGCCTGGGCACTGTCCCTCAGCTCTTCAGCTCAAGGCGAGTGCTCTACCACTTGAGCTACAGCACCACTTCCGGTTTTCTGGTGGTTTATTGGAGATAGGAGTCTCACAGTCTCTCCTGCTCGGGCTGGCTTCGAGAACAATGATCCTCAGATCTCAGCCTCCTGAGTAGCTAGGATTACAGGCGTGAGCCACCAGCGCCTGGCTACCTGGCTTCTTTTCTTTTCTTTTTTGTTCCAGTACTAGGGCTTGAACTCAGAGCCTGAGCCCTGTCCCTGAGCTTTTTGTGCTTAAGGCTGACATTTTACCACTTGCACAGCTCCATTTTTGGCTTCTTTTTTTTTTTTTTCTGGTTAATTGTAGATAAGACTTTCATGGACTTCCCTGCCTGGGCTGGCTTCGAGAACAATGATCCTCAGATCTCAGCCTCCTGAGTAGCTAGGATTACAAGCATGAGCTACCAGCGCCCATATGTGCAGGCCTTCTTGAGCGCCTTGCTGCGAAGGGGTGTCTGCAGCCCTTGACATTAACATTGCTGATGCTTTTGTTAAGGCAGCTAAGAATGGAGCCTCGGGCGTGGAGCTGGACATTGAGTTTACTTCCGATGGGATTCCTGTCTTAATGCACGATAACACAGTGGACAGGACCACGGATGGTTCTGGGCGACTGTGTGATATGACATTTGAACAAGTCAGGAAACTTAACCCTGCCGCAAATCACAGACTCAGGTAAGTAACCCGTGGTCCTTTACAGAGATCTCGGAACCTCTGGAGAGGAATACCCCGAGACACTGGAACCTTCTAATTAAACCTTCTGCTCCAGGAGACTCGTTTTGTTTTGAATTGTATACAGGTTTCCCAAGTGATGAACAGGCACCAGGAACAACAAAAATACAGCATGTGTATTTTTAGTCTTTCCCCCTGAGGCCAAATATGGCCTCAGAATTATTCTCATGATAATTGGGTTATGCTGTCATTTTGATCATGCTTCCTACTTGGTCTTGAGTTAAGTCTTAGAACTTTTCTGGAATTATCTGTAAGAGCAAGATTTATCTAGCTCTATTTGGCTATCACTGGTGTTAAAATAAGAAGCCAGGACTAGAATCTTGACATCCCATTTTTCAGTTCAAAGAAATGTCTGCTACTCTGTGCTGTTTCTTGTTTGCATGATGTCTCTCAACCCTGCAAAGCTGAAAGTTCTTTTAGATGTTGAGTTCAATGCCCTCCTGGTATATTTTCCAAAAGGTGAACGTGTGTGTGTGTATGTATGTGTGTGTGTGAGAGAGAGAAAAAAAGAGAGGGAGAGACAGAGCGAGCACTAGTCCTATAGGACTTCTCCACAAGAAGAGAGTTCTGTGATCTAACCAAGCATTTTACTCTGAATGTTCTAGAAGATAAATTGTCTACATCAATTCTGACCCTTAACTTAGGACATCTCAAACTTACACACCAATGGACCCTCCTATCCCCATACAGCTTGGAACTGGAATGCTGGGTAATGGGCTTTGGAATGTGGTGGTCCATATCCCTCTCCTCTTGGCTGCTTTGTGCAGTGGGAACTGCTCACTGTTCCATGAAGCTCATCAACTCTCTAGGCAATGACTATGGATAGTTGACCCAGCAATTCAATATAGTCCTCCCTGCCTGAGGATCAGAGCTTACTTCCCTAGGATTTGAACTTCAAGGAGTTAAAAGTCGGCCAAAGGAAATATTAGGCTACACATACCATGACAACCAGGAAACCTCAGAGGCCAGGTGCCAGGCTTACTGCTCAGTCACCAGATGTTTATTTGCTCTGCTGGATGCTTTAATACCGAGCAGCCTTGCAGCTAAGATGCTGTGTTCCACCTTCACACTTAAAGAAGAAAGGCATTGGCTCTACCTCATCCCCCAAATCCTGAGAAGGCACCCTATCTGTCAGTGTGTCACCTTCCCATCTTTATTGTAGCATGTGTGCCCAGCAATTGGGAGGTGCGCCCACAATTGGGCCAGGCTTCATCTCCTGTGATGGAATGCCATGTGAAGTAACTGCAGTGTGTCAAGGCCCATGGTGCAGGAAAATAGGCAGTGTAGGTATTCTCTCTCCAGTTACGCTCTTTGTGCTGAGATTTGCTCATCCTGACAGAGTCAGAGTAGCCGTGGGAATGATCGATGGTGACCAGAGTGGCTGGAGTGAAGTTTCACTGAGAGAAAAACTGATTTCTCATGCATTGTAAATCGTGTGTGTGTGTGTGTGTGTGCGTGCGTGCGTGCGTGCGCGTGCATGCGTGTGCACGCGCTGGTCTTGAGGCTTGAACTCAGGTTCTAGGTGCTGTCCCTGAGCTTTTGTGCTCAAGGCTGGTGCTCAACCATTGGAGCTACACTTGAGCTTTTTGATGGCTAATTGGAGATAAGAGTCTCAAGGACTTTCCTGTCTGGGGTGGCTTTGAACTGTGATTCTCACATCTCAGCCTTCTGAGTAGCTAGGATTATAGGCGTGAACCACCAGCACCTAGCAGTGGGAATGATGTTTGTTGATGCTGCTGTTCTTTGGTTGGGAACAAGTACCTCTAGCAAGAGCCTGGGGAAGCGGGGTGGAGAAGGAAGTTGGTGGAACACTTGACTTCTATTTTGAAGCAGACGTTACACACAATATCTGTTGCACTAAACTTGTCTCTTTCTCTTTTCCCTATGCTGTGCCCTTCTTGCCCCTACTCTAGGAATGATTTCCCTGATGAAAAGATCCCCACCCTGCGGGAAGCCGTTACCGAGTGCCTCAGCCATAACCTCACCATCTTCTTTGATGTCAAAGGCCATGCAAATATGGTACATTTATCCTCTGTGCTTCACATGGGTAAAGCCATTGCTGTGTGACTGCGAGTTCTTCCCACAAATAGCTGTTTTCTGTTCCTTTCTCTTCTTAAGAGACAGACAGACAGATAGATAGATAGATACATGCATACATACATACATACACAAATACAGATATAGATCTCCCCCTGTTCGGCAGCTAGCACAAGCAGTTACAAAAGATGATTACCAAAGCAGTTCAGAGGAACTCCTGGACTAGACATTAGAAAAGGGAAGGAAGAATTGGACACAAGAGTCACTTCAGTTTTCCTGGGTACAAAAGAAAGAAACTTAACATACACAGTTGTTATGAGAATTAAATAAACAGTGTGAAGCATTAGGACAAGTGCAGGTGTTAGTTCAATAGCCAGGAAAAAATTGAGGTCCTGTAGCGCATGCTCATCCACATTAGTGAAGCATCTGTGTTCTACTGTTTGTTTCTTTGGTACTGGAACGTGAACTCAGAGGATTTACAGTCTCCTTTAGCTTCTATACCCAAGGCTGGTGCTCTGCTACTTGAGCCTCAGCTCTACTTCCAGCTTTTTGGTGGTTAATTGGAGATAAGAGTCTCACACAAAGTGTCCTCCCCCAGGCTGGCTTCAAGATCCTTAGATCTCAGCTTCCTAAGTAGTTAGGATTACAGGTGTGAGCTACAGTGCCTGGCTCTGGGTTCTTTTTTATCCAGGAGGAATGCATCTTGTTGCTTACAATGTTTTGGGTGTGTGTCACATTCTATTTTTTTTCTTGGTCAGTTGTGGGTCTTGAACTCTGGGCCTGGGTATTGTCCCTCAGCTCTTCAGCTCAAGGCTAGCACTCTACCACTTGAGCCACAGCGCCACTTCTGGCTTTTTCTGCTTATGTGGTACTAAGGAATCGAACCCAGGGCCTCATGCATGCAAGGCAAGCACTCTACCACTGAGCCACCTTCCTAGCCCCTTGTGCCACATTCTAGAAACTAGTGGTATCTAGGAATTAGGACACACACAGTGTTTGCTTGACTGGTATTCACTGCTTTTGGTGTCAGTGTTCACTAGGGGTCCATAATGTTAGCATTTAAAATGTTGTCATTTCGAGGCTGAGAATGTGGCTTAGTGGTAGAGTGCTGCCTAACATGCATGAAGTCCTGAGTTTGACTCTTCAGAACCATATACACAGAAGAAGCCAGAAATGACACTGTGGTTCAAGTGGTAGACTGTTAGCCTTGAGCAAAGAAGCTCAGGGATAGTACCCCGGCCCTGAGTTCAAGCCCCAGGCCTGACAAAAAATAAATAAATAAATAAAGTCATTTCTTTCTCATTTCTTAGCAGCTGAACTGCTACAAAAAGGGATTTTTGTTTTATTGGGAGAAGTCAGGAGGAGCTCCCTTCTCAATTGCTTTCACCCTGACTTCTCCCATTATATTGGTGATGGTTTGTGGGTCCCCTCAGCCCTTGGGCCCAGCATATCTTCCTGCCCCGGGCTCCCCAGAAAGGCAGGCGGTGGCTGTAAGAGAGTAGTTCATTGTGGCTAAACCAGGGGAGGGGGAAGGGGAGAAGTTTGCAACTTGCCATACCTTCCAAAGGTGTGTAGGGGGGGCCACACAGGGACATGGCCCCTGAAGAAGGGGATGTACAGCGCCCCCTGGCTGCTGGCATGAGTTGAAAATATCCCAGTGGCTATGCCCCAACCTTTCACATTGCTTATGCAATATTAGTGCACTGTTTCAATGCATCAGAAGCTTGCTTAATATAATTAATTACTGGCTGGGAATTTAATGTTTTCATAGATTTTAAATACATGAATATCTGTTTTACAGGCTACTGATGCTCTAAAGAAAATATATATGGAATTCCCACAGCTATACAATAGCAGTGTGGTCTGCTCCTTCCTGCCGGAAGTTATCTATAAGGTAAGTTCTGGATAACATGTCTGGTGTATGGCCACAGTTCTCTCACTTCTGGATTTTTGCTGGTTGGTTGGAAATAAGACTCTCAGAGACATTCCTTCCTGGGCTCGACTTGAACCTCAGTTGTCAGATCTTGGCCTCCTGAGTAGCTAGGATTACAGCCACCAGTGCCTGGCTCATTTAAAAAAGATGTTAAATATTTCTCAACTAATAAGCTGGGCATGGTAATGCACAGCTGTAACCCAGGAGGCAGAGGCAGGAGGACTAAGAACTAGAGACCAACTTGGATCATACAGCCAGACCATGGCTCATAAAAAACAAACTAGGCTTTTACCTAGTGGCTAGATCTGAGGTTCAAAGCCAGCCCAGGCAGAAAAAGTCCATGAGACTCTTATCTCCAATAAACCACTCAGAAAAAGCTGGAAGAGATGCTGTGGCTCCAGTGATAGAGTGCTGTCCTTGAGCACAAAGAGGCTCAGGGACAGCTCCCAGGCCCTGAGTTCAAGTCCCAGGACCGGCCAAAAAAAAACAACTAAGTTTACAGTTCTCAGCTTTTAAAAATGCCCTCTGTTAAACTGTGCAGGCAATGCCCTGCATCCATTAAATATTTTCTCAAAGGGTTTATGGTATTTCATAGACATGGTGTTGAAAGTCATGTGCCCTCATCAAAACCAGCGCATTGGCTGAATCTAAGCTGTTGAGATGTTGGAGTCTGAGCGTATGATCATTTTGTTTTTCAAAATTCTTTTGCAGATGAGACAAACAGACCGGAATGTCATAACAGCTCTAACACACAGGCCATGGAGCCTGAGCCATACAGGAGACGGGAAAGCCCGCTATGAAACATTCTGGAAGCAGTCCATGTTTGTGGTGATGGACATTTTGCTCGACTGGACCATGCACAATATCCTGTGGTACCTGTGTGGGGTTTCAGCATTCCTCATGCAGAAGGACTTTGTATCCCCGTAAGTCGGAAGGGTTTTTTTTTTTTTTTTTTTTGCTGGTCATGGACCTGAACTCTGGGCCTGGGCGCTGTCCCTCAGTTCTTCAGCTCAAGGCAAGCGCTCTGCTGCTTGAGCCACAGCGCCACTTCCAGCTTTTTCTGTTTATGTGGTGCTGAGGAATTGAACCCAGGGCCTCATGCATGCAAGACAAACACTCTACCACTGAGCCACCTTCCCAGCCCAAGTCGGAAGGGTTTTTGTCTCTTCTGGCACACTTCCTGATGGCTGTCTGGGAGGGAGGAATTGAGGAGGTAGATAACCCAAAACGACCACTGTGCCTCTATTAGGGTGAATGATTGTTGGCCTCTTATTGGGAAGAATTCTGTTTCTTTTTTCTTTTTGTTGGTTGTGGGGCTTGAACACTGTTCCTGAGCTCTTTAGCTCAAGGCTAGCACTCTACTACTTGAGCCACAGTGCCTGGCTTCAGTTTATTGTTTCTAAATAGATTCATGAGAGAGAGAGCGGGAGAGGGAGAGAGAGAGAGAGATTGACTTTTATTTTTGGTGTTGGTATTGGTACTGGGGCTTGAACTCACAGCCTCAGGTTCTTTTTTGTTTTTTATTTTGCTGGTGTGGGCTTGAACTCAAGGCCTGGCCTCTGTCCCTGAGCCTCTCTGCTCAAAGCTAACTCTCTACCACTTGAGCCACAGCACCATTTCTAGCTTTTTCTGAGTAGTTTATTGGAGATGAGAGTCTCATGGACTTTCTACCCAGGCTGGCTTTGAACTGAAATCCTCAGATCTTAGCCTCCTGAGTTGCTAGTCTTACAGGTGTGAGCTACCAGTGCCCAGCTTTCACTAGATATTTTTTCTTTGTGCATTTTATTATTGTAGAAGTGATATACAGAGGTGTTAGTTATATAAGTTAGGTAATGAGTATATGTGTGTATATATATATATATATGTATAATTTTTGGTTGGTTGTGGGGCTTGAACTCTGGGCTTGGGCTCTGTCCCTGTGCTCTTAAGCTCAAGGCGAGCGCTCTACCATGTGAGCCACAGCGCCACTTCCAGTTTTCTAGTGATTTTTTGGAGATAAGAGTCTCATTGTCCATGGGACTCTTATTTCCCATAAACTACCAGGAAATCAGAAATTGAGTTGTGGCTCAAAGTGGTAGAGCACTTGCCTTGAGTGGAAAAGCTCACAGACAGCACCCAGACCCTGAGTTCAAGTCTCAAGACCAACAAAACAACCACCACCACCAAAGACCATAAAAACTTTCTCATTCCCCTACTAGCACCCAGATTTCAGCCAATTATAGCCGTACATTTCCCATGATTTCAAGCATGCATGATTCCCATAGCCTTTGGTTGCTGCCTACCATGTTGTAAGTCCTGCATGAGGAGGTTGGAGATTGAGAAAGACGCAAAGCCTTGGTCTCAGCCCTTACGGAGGTGCTAATTGAATAGAAATTCAGCAAATGTGGAAAATTACAGCTGAGCCAGATGCACAGGAAGCGGGCTGGGGTGCCCAGACCATGCCATCTGCCCTAGTCCAGGAAGAAGGGAAAGAGCCCCAATGAAGTGGATTAACATGACCACAAAAAGTTCTGTTGGCTCTCAGACATGGAAGGGCTCAGTCATCTCCAGAGGAGGAGGGGGAGGTATAGGTGAGAAGAGGTAGTGATGGGCAGGGTGAGGACAGTCATTATGGGGCCATGGGGCCAGCTGGGTTGGGGCATGTTCCATTCCACTGCAGTGAAGGCTCAATGACCACCACACTGAGCGACCATGCTTCTAACAGAATGGAGTTCTCTTCTCTCCCCAGGGACTACTTGAAGAAATGGTCAGCCAAAGGAGTCCAGGTGGTCGGCTGGACTGTGAATACCTTTAACGAGAAGAGTTACTACGAATCCTATCTGGGCGCCAGCTACATCACAGACAGTATGATAGAAGACTGTGCGCCCCAGTTCTAGAATTCTCCCTGGGACAGGGAAACTCAAGGGTCAGAAACTGCCTCTTGGCCTCAAACAGGGATAGCAAAATGCCCCCCTGAGTGCTGGCCCAAGCCCTCGTGATCGGGCGGGCGTACACAAGCACTTAGTAATTGCATTTTTACCTGAACACACCAAAACCCAGGATGGCCACCATGCCCCATGGAATGCCTAAGTTCAGCACTTGTTGATCTTGAGAATCTGGGTCTGAGAAAAGGCTCGACAGATCCTGCCCGACCCAGTGAGGCGCCGCCGGCCCAGGGAGGGTGGGCACGAGGCGAGTCTGCAAACGCAGACGCATGAGACCTGCATGAGTATTTGGAGTTGACCTTTTAAAGCTTGCCATACTTAAGTCACTTACTTATTTCAAATGTTTGTTCTCAGCTGTTAACTAGGTACTGTAGATATCAAACTTGTGACCATACTAATAAAAATCATTAAAAGGGACCTGAGAGGAAAACGGTATGCCAAGCCTTGCATCCTGCATGGGAGGAATTTGAGGAAGCTGGTGTGTGCCACAGCTGGATGTAAACATGCAAACCAGCAGGGGGCAGAGTTGCACTTCTGCCGAGTTCTGATGTCAATACAGGCTCTGGTGCCTGTGTACTTACACACAGCATTCTCTTCATTGATGACTGAGAGGCTCGTTGCAGAGTTAAAGCTAGGTGTATGTATTGTGAGGTTCAGATCCAGGCAGATCTGACCCCAGGGTCGTGCTCTTCACCATTCACCATGGCTCTGCTCTTTCTCCCATGAACATGTAAGGGTTATTGTGAACTTAAATCACAAGATTTAAATTGAACTTGCATTGCTTTTAAATGTTGAAGCTGCCTCCTAGCTTACCTAGCTCTGTTACAGGCCCCTCACTTAGTCAAGCCTTTGGTTCTTTCTCATATACATAGCCTTCCCAACTCCACACAGCTCTCACAGCCTCAAAGAAATGGCTGCTTCTGCTGGGTGCTGGTGGCTCAGGCCTGTAATCCTAGGTACTCAGGAGGCTGAAATCTGAGGATCCCAGTTCAAAGCCAGCCCAGGCAGGAAAGTTCTCATGAGGTTCTTCCTTCCAATTAACCACTCTGGCTTGAAGTGGTAGAGTGCTAGTCTTGAGCAAAAGAGCTGAGGGACAGCGCCCAGGCCCTGAGTTCAAGCCCTATGACTGACAAAAAAATAAAGAAGAGCCAGGCACCGGTGGCTCACACCTGTAATCCTAGTTACTCAGGAGGCTGAGATCTGAAGATCACGGTTCAAAGCCAGCTCGGGCAGGAATGTCTGTGAGACTCTTATCTCCAATAAAATCACTAGAAAACCAGAAGTGGCACTGTGGCTCAAGCAGTAGAGTGCTTGCCTTGAGCTGAAGAGCTGAGGGACAGTGCCCAGGCCCAGAGTTCAAGCCCCACGACCGACCAAAAGAAAAAAAAAAAGAGGAAAGAAATGGTCACTTGAAGGCTGAGATCCTGCAAACTCCAAAGAGAGACTCCTCTTTCCTATCCTTACCACTACAAGAGCCCTGTAGCTTCTAAACATTATCAGAAAGTACTGGGGTTTGGTTAAGTGCCTCTTAAAGCCTCCCATGTTGAAAGCTTGGTCCCGTTTGTGGCATGATTAGCAAGTAGTGGAACTTTTAAGAGGGAGCTGGGTGCCAGTAGCTCACACCTGTAATCCTAGTTACTCAGGATTGTGGTTTGAAGCCAGACTCTTATCTCTAATTAACCACCAAAAAGCTGAAAATGGAGCTGTGGCTCAAGTGGTAGAGTCAAGCTTCAGGATTAGCACCCTCCCCCCCCCCAAAAAAAAAAAGTGTCTGGAGGAGCCTTCAGTGTTAAGAACACTCAGTGAGTCTTTTGGCAAAGACCTCAGGAGCAAAGATTTCCCTGCCCCCTGGTACCCCCAAACCTCCCCTACCTTGGTCCAACCCCTAAAATTTTTGAGCTCAATATATATACCAGAGTTTAGAGACAAGACCTCTGATGGTATGTCAGCTTTGGATAACCTGGGAATGCGTTTAGCTCCAAATCACAAATACAAGGGTGACAATTGCAGTGCTTTACATAGTTGATTAATTACATAGTTGCTCATATTTTTATTCATTCTGGACCCCTTAGCACAGGTTTCAAAACCTCTGCCAGCTCTGGGAGGGAGAGATTCCTAAGGATCAGTGATTCAGGCATAACATTTAGAGATAAGATGCATGGTTCTCTGCTGATCTCTTCCCAGGTGTGTGAATGAGTTAATTTCATTATCACCACAGTCTTTATTGGAAAACCCTAAGTATTTTTTTTTTCTGTCTTGAAAAAAATCAGCAATCCAGGTTTGAAAAATAGCAGCATACAGCCCCCATTTTACTTGGCCATTTGCACTGTGGGTTCTTGTGCCCTCTCGGCATGGCATCCTCTCTGGGAAGCTCCTCCAGGCCCTTGCTCTGGTGTCCTGGAAGAAACTCCATTTTTGTCGTTTTAACTGGTTCGGTCTACTAGCCACAGTAGTCATCAGGCTCTTGGGTTCTCTTCTTGAACGGATCGCCTGAATCTCAGGTCTGGATTCAACACAGGAAGTTAATTGAAGATGAAGAGAAATTCATTGAGAGCCACCCAGCCCCATGTCCACAATGAACACACTTCAGTGCCTCTAGAAGATTCCACAAGCTGCTCATGCCTTTCTTGCTTAGGTTCCCCTTTAGTTTCTGTAATCCTCTCTCCGAACTCCCTTACAATCTACCCACAGCAGAGTCACGTGACTCCGATCTGACCCCAAAATAGTGCTGTGCATTATAAAGCATAGCGACTGGCCAACCTCATTCCATCAGCCCCAATGATACACTCAGACCTCTGGGTCTTGCTCTTTCCCACTAGACAGAGAAGATGGAAGAGATTGGCAAAGCAGCTGTGCAATGGCCTGTTAGTGAAAGGAGCAGAAGTCAGAGAAGGAAGGCTCTGACATCATGAGACTGCTGTAGGCCAAGCCTAAAGCAAGCCCAACTCCTGGATTTCTACCCCAGCCAGTTTGGGTCAGGTTTACAACGGAAAGAACAAATCCATACAGGCGCGATTCCAGCCTCCACCAAGGGCTGCATCGCTTGGATACATGTCCTATAGTGTGTCTGTGTTGTTACTCACCAGGCGCAGAATCACGCTCCTCCCAATACAAAGGGTCCTGTTGCTGCCAAAAAGGGGAAAAGTATTGCTACATCACTAGGGAGAGGAATATAGCCCCTGGGTCTCATTGTGTCATTGACATGATTTGTGCCCCCCCCCTTAGTATTTTATAATTATTTAAGTTTAATGACAATCTTGGGCTTGAACTCAGATCCCGAGTGCTATCCCTGAACTCATTTGCTCAAGGCTGGTGCTCTACCACTTGAACCACAGCTCCACTCCCAGCTTTTTTTTTGGGGGGGTGGTTCACTGGAGATAAGAGTCTCATGGACTTTCCTGCCTGGGCTGGCTTTGAACTGCGAGTGTCAGATCTCAGTCTCCTGAGTAGCTAGAGATGACAGGTGTGAGCCACCAGTGCCTGGCATCATTTTTTAAATAATAATAAAAATAAACACACCTAGATGCTTGAACATAGAAAGCCATGTGCCCCTGTGTAATCTCCCCCGACCTCCATCTGCCCAGGACAGGTCTTGGTCTCTGTTGGCTGGGGCCCTTTTGACAGGAGTCCAGTCTACCTGGTAGGGGTCCTCAGCAGCGGCAGACCTCACCTCCTGCTCCGCCTCCCTCCTTTCTAAGACAAGTGAGCTGGGGTTTGCTCTCTTCTCTGCATCCTGCAGCTTCATCAACTTTTCTATCAGGAACATCTTGTCTTTACCCTCCTGCCAAAAAGGAAGACATGGGGACTGGATGATAGTGCTGGGTTTAGAAACTATCGGTGAAAAGGAAGGATCCAGAAACTGGATAGACATGGCCGCCATCTTGTCTTCTAATGAATAGAAATGTATTTCACAGCAAAGCTAATGGCAACCTGCCCACAAAGGCTTCCTGACTTGTGTCGTGAAGCGATTCCCCCCAGCCTTATCTCGAAATCAGCCCTGTCCATGTCCCATTTACCAAAGTTATCTGTGTTAGTGGAGATCTGAGATTCAAAACTAGACAGAGTAACAAGACAGCTACCTTCTCCTGGGAGAGTATGGAGGAATTATACCTGTGTGTTGAGGTAGGGGACCCTGGCTATCAGCAATTCTGTCTGGGGCAGATCAGGCATGGTCAACCCACTTCCAGGCTTCAATTTTTCCGCTTATGTGGTATTGAGGAATCGAACCCATGCTAGTGCATGCTAGGCAAGCACTCTACCACTAAGCCACATTCCCAACCCTCCTCCCTAAACTTGTACCTGCTAATTTTAACATGTACCAGTGGATTTTTTTGCGGGGGGGGGGGAGTCCAGGGGATTTGAACTTGAGCCTCAAAGTTTATGCAGCAGGTACTCTACCACCTGAACCATACCTCCACCCCTTTCTTCTTTTTTTCATTAGCTTTCTTATAGGGTCTCCTGTTTACATCTTGGCCAGCCTGAACCATGATTCTCCTGCTTAGGCTTTTGTTTTGTTTTGTTTGGCAAAACTCAGTGGTCAATGTTTGAGAAGAGTTGCTGTTGCATCTGCTTGGGATCTTTGGGAGAAAATATCTCTGCGGGAGACCTTCAAGTAAGCAGGCCTGTGGTGAGAGACCTCAAGTTCTCCTCTGATTACCCAACACTGCCCAAGATCCTCCTAAGATTGCCCAAAGCCCTCACATTCTGGGTTGCTTCCAGGAACAACGGGGACTCACGTTAATGATCTGTTCGTGAAGCAGTCTGATCATAATCTTCCTTCCCTCTGTAATCTGCCAGTAAAGATATGTGATGATTCTGGAGGAAGAGACAGAACCACAGACACGCTGGTCAGGGCTTTGAGACTCCCAATCTCAGTGGTGCAAAAGAGTCAGCACATTTGCTCACAAGTGAGTTTCATTTGGGTGTGTTTTTTTTTTCTTGTTTGTTTGTTTTTGTTCAGGTCCTAGGACTTGAACTCAAGGCCTTGGGCACTGTCCCTGAGCTTTTCTGCTCAAGGCTAGCATGGGATTTCCAAGCCTGGCTTCCACTTGGTTCTTCCCTAACCCATAGTAAAGAAGGAACACATTCCTGAGTTTGAGGCATCTCAACACATGATTGAATGTGCGGAGGGGTCCTGACAACCTGGCCTGACCTCACCGACAATGAGTCAGATGCACAGGTGACATCCTGGGACTTGCCACTTGCATCAGCAGTGGGTGGAGCCTTGTGAGATGGAGCCCTTAGCTTGTGAGGTCTGAGGCTAACTCCAGGTCCAGTTAAGTTGTAGGCCATGCCGCTTGTGGCAAGGAGCATTGCCTGTAGACCCAGTGAATGCAAAGTCTAGACAGCTCAGAACAAAGCTCTGGGCAGGTCACTGTTGGTGGTGGGTATGTAGGGGTGGGAGTGTATCAATGAAAGCAAAAAGGTTGGGGTTGTGGCTGGAGTGGTAGAGTGCCTGTTTAGCCAATGCAAGGCCCCGAGTTCAAGTCTTAGAGTGGCAGGGGAAAAAAAGAGATTAAACAAATTATTAAAAATTAAAAAACACAACTTATTCAGCCAGGTGCTAGTGGCTCATGCCTGTCATCCTAGCTACTCAGGAGGCTGAGATCTGAGGATTGCAGTTCGAAGCCAGCCCCAGCAACTGGCAGGAGAGTCTATGAGATTCTTCTCTCCAATTAAGCACCAAAACCCACCAAACTAATTAAAAAAAAAAAAAACCAACAACAACTGGAAATGGGGCTGTGGCTCAGGTGGTAAGGCTCTAGCCTTGAGAGGAAAAGAAAAAAGCAAAGTTTAGGGACAGAACCCCAGGCCCTGAGTTCAAGCCCCAGGACTGGCACAAACAAACAACGCTATCTATTGAAGAGTAGAGTCAGGACCACCCTGAGCCCAGAGCTATGCTGTGGCTCTTGGCTTTCCAACCCTAAATTATCTTCATCTGGTTACCATGTAGGGTTCCCTTAGAGCTCCCCCCACTACCCCAAGTTTCCCAGAAGCCCAGCTTACAGCACAATGAGAGTAAGGATGAAGAAGAAGTGCACCCGGCCGATGAGATTCCGATAGATCCACACAACCCACTGGTAGCCGGGCGTCCTGCTCAGGGTATCAATCCAGCTGTAGATAGCCTCGATGAAGGAGGACAGCCCTCGAAAGGGGCCGCAGTCAGCTGAAGGCCGCAACCTGGGAAAAACAAGGGGTGGGAAAGGCCACTGGGATAGAGGCAGCTGCGAAGCAGGGTCTTCTCTGTACCAGGGACCTGGAAACAACTCTTTTTTGGGGTCAGTCCTGGGGTTGGAACTCAAGGCCTAGGCACTGTCCCTAAGCTTTTTGCTTTTTTGCTCAAGGCTAGCAGTCTTATCACTTGAGCCACAGCGCCACTTGCTGGCAGCTTCTGCTTATGTGGTGCTGAGGAATTGAACCCAAGGCCTCATGTATGCAAAGCAAGCACTCTACCACTGAGCCAACTTCTCAGCCCTGGGGTGGTGGAATTTAAGAGGTGGCTTTGGAGCTGGAATCCAGAGGAGACAAGGCAGGCACAGGGCAAGGGGTAGGGGGGGACAGATAGGAAAGACTAGATACTAGAAATTGAACAAGAGCTTAGGCCGCAGTACAACAGAACCAAGGGGAGGTGATGGTGGGAGGTTGGGAGGGGACCTTTTGGTTCACTGAGATGACATTCTGCTTCCCAGCTGGAGGCATGAGCCCCTACCATTCTGGGAAACTTCCAGTCCTTGGCAGAAGCAAGGAAACTGCTTCCAAGTGTGGGTGCCTGGTGTGTAGAATAAATCCAGCTTTTTATGCTTAGTGTCTGCAGGTTACTATGAGACCATGGTTAGAGCTCTATATCGGTTGTGTTTTTCTGGTACCAGGGTTTGGATTCAGGGTCTCACACTTGCTGGATTTGGTTGCTTAGCTGGTGTTCTACCACTTGAGCCAGGCATCCAGTCTAGCTTTTTGCTTGTCCACTAGAGATGGCATCTCATGGACTTTTCTCCCTGGGCTGCCTCTGAACCTCACTCAAGTCCTCCTGGTCTCAGGCTCCTGAGTAGGTAGGAGATTACAGACACAAGCTACCAGTGTCCAGCCTGTTATGAAGCAATTTGTAAGTTCTGTTTTAACAACGGGGAGTCTGATCCAGTGAGACTGTCTTCCCAGGGCTAGTTTCTGAAGCATGACTTTCCTACGCACACCGACCAACACACAGCCCACCCCCATTCCCAGCCACACCCTTTATCAGGTCACTGATCCTGTACCCCAGCCACCCCCAGACCAAGTTCTAAAGAACACAGAGCAACTATACAACATGTAGATGAGAATGACAGGAGAGAACTGGGAGAGAGCAAGGGAAGGGCTGACATTGTCCAAAAAGAATTTTTTTTTTGTCACTTGTGGGGCTTGAACTCTGGGCCTGGGCGCTGTCCCTGAGCTCTTCAGCTCAAGGCTAGTGCTCTACCACTTGAGCCACGCCCCCAGCCACCTTTCGTTTCTTGTCTTTTCTCTACATCTCCTCCACCTGCCTAGGCTTCCTGCATGAGTGTAATTATGGGTGGGAAATGCAACACCCACTTAATTCTTTGAATCTTACTTTTTGTTGTTGTTGTTGTAGGGCTGGCCTCAACCCTCCATCCTCCTATCTCTGCCTCCCAAGTGGTCAGGATGACAGGCACCACTAAGCCTAGTCTCTCTCTCTCTCTTTTTTTTTTTTTTTGG
>NW_012267230.1:6918795-6928817 GCF_000151885.1 Dipodomys ordii
TCAATGAATCAAGACAGCAGGTTAAGGTAAAATTTGGCTTAGAAGAGAATGCTGTTCCAAAGTCAGTGGGCAGATCAATACACTCCTGTGGGGTCAGCACTAGGAACAATTAAGGCGAGCACCCTACCACTTGAGCCACAGCACCACTTCTGGTTTTCTGGTAGTTTATTGGCAATAAGAGTTTCATGGACTTTCCTGCCTGGGCTGGCTTTGAACTGCGATCCTCAGATCCAGCCTCCTGAGTAGCTAGGATTACAGGATTACAGGCCACCAGTGTCTGGCCAATTAAATATTCTTGATGACAATTATTTACCTCCGAAGAAATTCCCCCAGTAAGGAATCTGCTATGGAGAACACGAAGTCCATCAGGAGGAACCGGTAGATCTCCTGGCCAATGAGGCTCTCCCAACACTGGAACGCAGACGAGAGTCAGGATGTGGGGCTCTGTTTTATCTGTTCCATCCCTGGCTTCGTGTGCTTAGAGGTAGCTGGGGGCTTGATCCAGACCTTAGTACCCAGAAAAGCAGATTTCCCTCTTTGCACAAATGGGGCCAAGTCTGTTTTCAAGGATGCTGATTTCCTTTGTGCCTCT
Source organism: Dipodomys ordii (assembly GCF_000151885.1). Lineage (NCBI taxonomy): Eukaryota > Metazoa > Chordata > Mammalia > Rodentia > Heteromyidae > Dipodomys > Dipodomys ordii. The sequence goes on from NW_012267230.1 coordinate 6,919,388, forward strand.
CTCTTCTGCCTCTCCTAGGGCTGACCTTCTATGTGTACCAACTCCCCTTTCTCACCAGCCCTCCCTTTAAGTCATTTCATCTCAGACCTTTTCCTTCTGCATCCCATTTCTTGGCCCAGGGTAATTGGGTTCTTCAGGAACATAAGAGGCACTGGCATTAAGAATGCTTCTCTTCTTTTTGCCCAATGACCACACAGAAAATCAGTCAGTGTCTGATTGACTGAGATAATGACTTTGAAGTGTAAGCAGGCTAATGCCCCAAAGGCATTGGTTTATGAAATTTGTGGTTATTAAGTTCTGCAGAAAGCCAGTGCAAGTTGCTGATAGGCTGGAGCTTTTAGGTTTGGCTTAGGGAGGAGAGGGAAGTTTTGTATGTGCAGCCCAAGAATGGATAGATGGGTAGATACTTAGATGGAGAGAGAAAAGGATGAATGCATGGATGGATGGATAGAAGGATGGACCGGTGGAAGGACAGATGAGTGGGTCAGTGAATAGATGGATAGATGAGTGGATAGATACATAGAAATGGATAGATTGATGGATGGACAGGTCAATAGATGGATGGATGGATGGACAAATGGATAGATGGACAGATGAACAGATAGATGGATCAGTGAATGAATGGATGGATGAGTAGATAGAGGGATGAATGGATGTACAGATGGATGGATGGATAGATGTACAGATGGATAAATGTACAGTGGATAGATAGATGGATAAATGATGGATGGATGAACAGATGAATGGATGGACAGACAGACAGGTCAATGCATGGATGGATAGATGGAAGGATAGCAAGATATCTTCTCTAACCACCTATTAAGGAAGGCTGGTTTGAACTTCTTCAATAACTTGGATGAAAAGGTGAGGGTGTCATGTTCATGCAAAACAATTTGCATCTGGGCACGGCAGTGTTGTGTGTGGTGGGCTCAGGGACAAAGGGTGGCCGAGAGTTAAAGAGATGCCCTTTCTTCCCCAACTCTAAGTCAAACTCCAGGGCTTCCTGTGCCCTGAGGGCCTAGCACTGGCAAAAGCTAAGAAATCCGGTAGAGGTAGAGGCTGTCTGTCTTGGGGAAACAGAGGCATCATGAGGGGATGACCAGAGAGGGTGGAGTTTCCCTGAAGGCATGTGGGACACAACTCCTAGGTGGGTGGGCTGGACACTATCACCCGAGAAGAGGGAGGACTTAAAAGCCACAGGCAAATGAGGGAGGGCCAGAATGTATCAGGGGTGGGATGCCACCACAGCATGTCTAGTATATGCTGGGCACACGCTTATTCCACCCACAATGGTATAAGCCAACGTGCCCATGTTACAGATGGGAAAACTGACGCCTCAAGAGGTTGAGCGATGATGCAGCTGGCTTTGGACTAGGATCTTCGCGTGTTCATGGTGGCCTCTCATGCCATGTGGCTGTCTCCTAGACTCACTCCTCTCTCTGCCCCAAAGGCATTTGTGCCAAACACAGAGTGATGGCCATCCAGAAACTCACATCCTCCAATGACAACTCAAGAGGGCAGAACACCCCGGCGATCTCTCACCTCTTCTCCTGACAGAGCCACGATGTTGAGCCAGTAGTAACAAAGAATGCCAATGATGGATATTTTCAGCAAGATGTTTCTAGATCAACCACAGAAGAGAAACGGCTCTCGTTACCCTCCGTGGAGCCTCCTGAGTGTGTGCTTGCCAACATATCTGTGGAGAGATGGTCCTGCCCTTCCTGTCCCGCCCCCCTGCCCCAACACTCTGGCAGGCTGGAGGTCATCTGACTGATTAGATCTAACCAATGGCAGGTGAGCAGGAGTGAGACTTATCACTATGGCCTCTAAGCCAGCGTGTGATCCTCTAACGCCCTTGTCTCCCAATTATGTTCCCGTGCTCACAGCCTGGCCCCTTGGGGAATATCACAGGCAGAATCATCTGGCCGGTCCACAGTGCAGAGGTCACACAGGAAAGAAAGAAGCCATTGTTTCCCAGGCTGTGGAGATCTGGGGGGACTTTTTTGAGTAATTGCATTATGAATACCGTGCATCTTGATCGAGGTGACCCCTTCCAACGTTCTCACCCTCCTTTATTACCCCCTTCCCTCACTTATCCTCATTTTAGCTTATGTAATGCTTTCTTTTTTTTTTTTTTGCCATTTAACAAAGTAGTTAATGCACACAATGCATCTCGGTCCCTGTCATTACTTCAACAACTTCACAGCCCCTTCACCCACCCCTGCCCTTACAGTTCTCAATTCTGTGGTATATACAATCAGTTCTCGCCTGCCTCCTCCTTGGGGGATTTTTGTTATGGCAGCATAACCCAATTTATTCTGGCGCTCTTTTGTGACATCACCTAACTTCCTGTTGCTTTAATAGTAAATGTTCTTCAGTGGAAGGGTGTCTTGGATGCCTGCTCTCCTTAATCTTCCCCCTTCATCTTTACAACTCTGGTCCATTACATTCATCTTACCCAGGAAGCAAGGTTATGGGGGTGACGGTGCCCCCACCTACAAAAGGGGTAATGTGGTCCATGTGGAGGGATAATAAAGAGACTGCGTGACTGACGTGTTCAGTCATTCATTTCCACCATGAGTAGTGATAACCTGTTATGTCTCAGGTAATTGTGAACAAGGCAAAGAGTTCCCCATAAGGTGTGTGTGTGTGTGTGTGTGTGTGTGTGTGTGTGTGTGTGTGTGTGGAGTGTGAGAAACCAATAAATAAGAAAGTTAGTATTTGGTAAGAAAATTATGATGCAGAGAAGAAAGGAAAGTGAGGGTGTCAGGGAAGAGCTCTCCAACCTGGGAGCAGAAGTCAAAAGAAAGCCAGAAAATGAGCCATGTTGCTCTCTGTAGAAAAAGAGCTTTCCAGGCAGAAAGCACAGCCAGTGCAAAGGCCTGGAGGTGGGTACATAGTTGGGCATGTGTGTGAACACTTAGGAGGCCAGTGAGGGAGAAGGGGCCATGATCAAGGATGACAGAGGCAGAAAGATGAGGCTGGAACATTGGCCCAGGAGCCAGATCTCCGAGGCCACAGGAAGGAGCAGCCTCTAACAGTGAACTATAAAGGAAAGTCATCTTCAGGCAGGGCCACTGAGAGAACCAGCTATCATGTCTGGATTGGGGTAGCATTCACCTTTATCTATCAAACTCTGGGGTCAATGAGTGACCCCTCCCACCTCTGTGGGGATGGGCGGCCTGAGTCGCAGAACTGTGTCTCCCCAGAAGTAGTGCTGTGGGAACCAGGGCTTGGTTTGACTCTGTATGGTTTCAGTCCCCCATAATTCCTCAATCAGAGGCCTTGGTGCGGTGCACCGCCCCGCCCATCTGTAGGTGATATCCTGGAGGAGGAGGACAGTTATTGAGAAAAGTAACGGATCACTTTGAGGGAGGGGGGACCTAGAAAAAGCATTTGTACTCAGTAAGTATTTTCGCAAGGTTCTTTGGTGGACCTGCGCTACTCTTGGAATTCTTTCCTTCTGGAGCTCAGAACTTGGGGATTTGAGCCAAATGTCTTTTGGCTCCCTAGAAATGAGGCCTACTCGAGCATGGCAGACACACCTACCGGATCAGGAGGACGTAGACTTCATGCCGTGGCATCTCAAACCTCTCCACAAGCCTGAACATGGAGTAAAAGCGTGGTACAGCCAGGTTGATACAGGATACGACGAAAGGCAGTAAGAGCACGGCCCCGGGGTTCCTGTGTGTCTTCAGGAACTGTCAGAGTGGAGGAGAGGACCAAGATGCCCACTCAGTGCTGGACCTTCCTGTCTCTCTCTCTCTCTCTCTTCTAGTAGGTTATGGGGCTTGAACTCAGGGCCTGGGCACTGTCCCTTAGTTCTTTTGCTCGAGGCTAGTACTCTACCACTTTGAGCCACAGCTCCATGTCTGGTTTTCTGGTGGATCATTGGAAATAAGAGTCTCAGAGTCGGGCGCCTGTGGCTCACACCTGTAATCCTAGCTACTCAGGAAACTGAGATCTGAGGATTGCAGTTCAAAGCCAGCCTGGGCAGGAAAGTCCGTGAGACTCTTTTTTTTTTTGTCAGTTGTGGGGCTTGAACTCTGGGCCTGGGCGCTGTCCCTCAGCTCTTCAGCTCAAGGTGAGTGCTCTACCACTTGAGCTACAGCGCCACTTCCGGTTTTCTGGTAGTTTATTGGAGATAGGAGTCTCACGGTCTCTCCTGCCCGGGCTGGCTTTGAACTGCGATCCTCAGATCTCAGCCTCCTGAGTAGCTAGGATTACAGGCGTGAGCCACCAGCACCCGGCAGTCCATGAGACCCTTATCTCCAATAAACTACTCAGAAAATCAGAAGTGTCACTGTGGCTCAAGCAGTTGAGCACTGGCCTTGAGCTGAAGCATGCAGGGACAGTGCCCAAGCCCAGAGTTCAAGCCCCACAACTGACCAAAAAAAAAAAAGGTCTCAGAGACTTTCCTGCCCAGGGAGATTGTGAAGGTGTTTTTAATTTTGTTTTGTTTTGTTTTGGGGGCTGGTACCAGAGTTTGAACTCAGTATCTCACACTCTTGCTTGGCTATTTTGCTCAAGGCTGGTGCTCTACCACCTGAGCCACACTTCCACTTCCATTTTTCTAGTGATTCACTGGAAGTAAGACTCATAGACTTTTTTGCCCAGGCTGGGTTTGAACCTCAATCCTCATATCTCAACCCCTTCAGTAGCTGTGACTATCGGTGTGAGTCAGTCACTAGCATCCATTCCCAAGATAGACAGTTTTAAACACCCAGCCACCAATCCAGGCTAAAAGGAAGGGCTTTGTACCACCTCCCCTCTACCCAGCCTAGCCTCTGGCTCTTTGCTTCCAGATGGGATCATCCTGTCTGTCTGCTTTACCTCAGAGTTGAACTGAGACAAGTAATACACAGCTACACAGCAGGTTGCGGCCATTCCTGTAGAGACAAGCCAGGCCACCACGTGGGCAGAAAAGCGGGTCAGCTGCTGGTGGAACGTGAATTTGGTGTTCTCCTGACGAATCTCCGACAGGTTCTCCTGCAAACACATGCCCGTCAACTTGACCCACAGGTCACAAAGCCACCCAGATCTGCAGGTAAGGCAGAAGTTCATGCTGGAAATGGATTATGGGAGAATCTCAAAATGGCCAAGAACCCCATCACCTTGGCTAAATTTCCTTTCCATCTCTGACAAAGACCCATAGCTTTTTATTTTATTTTATTTGTTGTCGGTCTTAGGGTTTGAACTCAGGGCCTGGGCACTGTCCCTCAGCTCTTCAAGCTCAAGGCGAGCACTCTACCACTTGAGCCACAGCACCAGTTCTGGCTTTTTCTGCTTATGTGGTGCTGAGGAATCGAACCCAGGGCCTCCTGCATGCAAGGCAAGCGCTCTACCACTGAGCCACCTTCCCAGCCCAAGACCCATAGCTTTTGATCTTATTCTTGAAGGCGTTGAGCTCATGGGCCCTTTGGTTTGGGTTTTGCTTTTCTTGTAGTGAACATATATTGGTGGGTTTCATTGAGCCATTTCCACACACATAAACAATGGATCTCAATCACCCTCAGCTCATCTATGAATCTCCCCATCCCACTCCTCCTTCCCAAACCCATTTCAATAGGTTCCACTGTTCTACTTTCATACATGCTAATAAACACCTTCAACCATTTGCATCCTCTCTCTCCCTCCCCCGCCTCGCCTGTTGGTTCCCACCTCACAAATCCAAGTCCACTTTACTTTGCTGTCATTCTTTTTTTTTTTTTTTTTTAGTGTGTCTTAATTACACTAAGGAGTTTTCACTACTGTATCTCAAACATGCACATACTATGTTTTGTGCATAATAACTCTACTGCTTCCCCCCCTCACTACCACACACACAGAGTCCTGGACCGGGGTGCTATCACCGAGCTTCTTCTGCTCAAGGTTAGTGCTCTACCACTTGAGCAGCAGCACTACTTGTGGCTTCTTCTGTGACTAATTGGAGATGAGAGTCTGTAGGACCATCCTACCCTGGCTGGCTTCAAACTGTGATCTTCTGATCTCATCCTGCTGAGTAGTTAGGATTACAAGGGTGAGCCACTACCACCTGGCAACTCTATTGCTTTCTCTCCCCCACCTACCAGCCTCCATTGATCAACAGCTTCCATTGCAAATTTCTTATGTTATCTGGTTGTTATTTTTTGTTGTTGTTGGTCATGAGGCCTGAACTCTGGGCCTGGACGCTGTCCCTGAGCTCTTCAGCTCTAAGGCTAGTGCTCTACCACTTGAGCCACAGCACCACTTCTGGTTTTCTAGTGGTTCACTGGAGATAAGACTGCCATAGACTTTCCTGCCCAGGCTGGATTTGAACCATGATACTCAGATCTCAGCCTCCTGAATAGCTAGGATTACAGGCGTGAGCCACCAACGCCTGGCCTGCTTGTTAATTTTGAGACAGGAGTCTTGCTATGTAGCCAAGGCTAATCTGGAACTCACAGGCTTCCTGCTGCAGTTTCCTGTGGGCTGGGATTACAGGTATGTGCCACCATACCTGGCACAATTTAAGAATTGGACATGGATTGCTAAACTGGCATCTAGGCAGGTAGCACCAATTACCAAGCTCCCCAGTCATATAAAAATGTCCATCTCCCTACACTACAAATAGTACCATAGCCCTAGGTAATACACATATTTAAATTTTTCTTATTGCCAGCCTCATAGACGTATAGGAGGGGGTGGGGGTGGGAAAGGAGCCAGTGTGGAAAGGCACGGGGCAGGGTGAGTGTGCCTTACTCGTATTTCAGTGCTGAGGTTCTTCTGTTTGAGCTTCACGGCCTTCCCATGGGTGACAGTGAAGTCCCAGCAGAACACCAGCTTGGCGATGCCTCGGGAGTAAATGTGGGGGTTAATGAAGTTGTTCCGGAAGTACTTGGCCATGCTAGGGAAGGCAGACAGCAAAGGCCCCTTGGTTATTAAGATGGCAGAGATTCGACAAAGAACAGCCGTTGGCTGGCCACGGTGAAGGGTGAGATGGAGCTCCTCACACAGAACCAGGCCACGGTCATGAGGTCTGGCTTTGGGACACACAAGCCAGGCTGCCCATCCTGGATTTGCCAACTGTGCCATCCTTGTCTTGTTATATGCTCTGAACCTCACTTTCTACCTTCACACCAGGGGGAGAAGAATAACGGCTCCCACTATGGAGCTACTAGGAGAACTTGTACGAGGCTAGCTGTTGCAATAAATTACCACCAACTTACAACAGCACACATTTCTCATCGAATGCTTTTGAAGGTCAGCAGTTAGAGCATGGGTTTTATAAGGCTAAAATTAGAATGCTGACAGGGCTGGGCTCCTTCTGTATGAAGAAGCACAAAAAGTACTGGAAGAACATTGGAACATTCCTTTCCTGCCTCTTCTAGCTTCTAGAAGCTTCCCTCAACTCCTTGACTTGTGGTCCCTTCTCCGTCTTCAAAGCTTTCAGAGAAGCATCTTCCACACCTCCCTGACTTCTGCTTCCCTCTTAGAAGGGCCTTTGTGAATCTATGGTTTTCTCCTGAGGAATCCAGGATACTCTCTCCATTTTAAGAGTCTTCACTTATCTGCAAAAGTCCACTTTGTAATGTAATATAACCTGCCCACAGGTTCCAGGGATTACGATGTTAACAGCTGCCCGAAGCAGGGAAACATTACTCAGCCAAACACAAGAAACACTACTCAGCCAATCACAGGAGACACTACTCAGCCAATCACAAGAGACACTACTCAGCCAATCACAAGCCTCAGGGTAGAATTTATAGCAGCAAACACTTTGTAGTGGCTGTTGTTAAGATCCCAAGGCTGTGATCAGGCCCAGGAGTGCTGACCTTGGCATGTATTTAAATTCTGAGCAGAACTGGCACTGTCTCTCCAACATTTGTCATCCCTGAGTAACATTAACTGAAGACATATTTCCCAGTTTGCCAGGACAAACGGAAATCTCTTTTTGGTCATGCTAGCCGTGGGGCTATTGACTGAAGTGTGTCCACTACAATGTATTCATTGAAGATATTAACCCTGAATCCCTCAGTATGTGACTGTATTTAGAGATGGGGCCTTTAACCAGTGGTGATTAAGTAAAAATAAAGTCATTAGGGTGGGTCCTTCCTAATCCAAAAAGACTGGTGTTCTTTTTTTTTTTTTTGGTCATGGGGCTTGAACTCTGGGCCTGGGTGCTGTCCCTTAGCTCTTCAACTCAAGGCTAGCACTCTACAGCTTGAACCACAGCACCACTTCCAGTTTTCTAGTGTTTTATTGAAGATAAGAGTCTTATGGAAGCCAAGTGCCAGTGGCTCACACCTGTCATCCTAGCTACTCAGGAAGCTGAGATCTGAGGATCGCGGTTCAAAGCCAGCCTGGGAAGGAAAGACCATGAGACTCCTATCTCCAATAAACCACTAGAAAACCTGAAGTGGTGCTATGGCTCAAGTGGTAGAGCGCTCGCCTTGAGCTGAAGAGCTGAGGGACAGCGCCCAGGCCCAGAGCTCAAGCCCCATGACTGACCACACACACACACACACACACACACACACACACACACACACACACAAAGAGTCTCACGGACTTTCCCACCTGGGCTGGCTTTGAACCCTGATCCTCAGATCTCAGCCTCCTGAGTAGCTAGGATGACAGACATGAGCCACCAAGGCCCGGCTTCAGCCTGGTCTCTTAAGCCTCAGTTATGGCCTCCATGGCCTACCTCCAGATGGTGATGGCCAGGGTACACAGAACCCCAGTGAAGGACGGGAAGAAGAGCAGGAGGATGAAGAACGTTATCATCTGTGAGGCTCTCCAGGCTTTGCTTGGAGGCTGGAAGTTCATCATGAGGCTGATCTGAGGAGAGAGACACACAAGTCACCTCCCAAATCTGCCCGGAAGGGAACTCACCAGACCTCCCCTGATCCCACCATACCCCATCCCTGCCTCCAGGCTCCTCCCCAGTCCTGCCCCCACATGCCCCAAGGAAATTTAGGTGAAGCTGATTGGCTTCAAGCTGACTGGCTGCAAGCTGATTGGGGGAAGCTGACTGGGGTGGGCTCACATTTTTGACATAAAACATGATGAAGAGCATCACCATCTGGATCAAGGGCAGCAGAGGGCTAAAGAAGATTCCGAGCCTGTGAGGAAAAAGGGGGTGAGTGTCAGAGACCAGGTGAGAGAGCAGAGTGGAGGGTGGATGAGGAAGGGAGAATGTGGAACTGTGTCCCCCCCTTAAAATTCCTATGATGGCCAGGAACCAGTGGCTCATGCCTGTGATCCTAGCTACTCAGGAGGCTGAGATATGAGGATCACAGTTTGAAGCCAGCTTAATCAGGAGAGTCCATATGTCTCTTCCTCCTCTTCCTCCTCCTCCTCCTCCTCCTTCTCCTCCTCCTCCTCCTTCCTCTCTCTCTCTTTCTCTCTTTCTTTCTCCTTCCTTCCTTCCTTCCTTCCTTTCTTTCTTTCTTTCTTTCTTTCTTTCTTT
>NW_012267230.1:6945117-6953738 GCF_000151885.1 Dipodomys ordii
ATGGGGCTTGAACTCTGGGCCTGGGTGCTGTCCCTCAGCTCTTCAGCTGAAGGCTAGCACTCTGCCACTTGAGCCACAGCGCCACTTCTGGTTTTCTGAGTGATTTATTGGAGATTTCACAACCTTTCTTGCATGGGCTGGCTTTGAATTGCAATGTTCAGATCTCAGACTCCTGAGTAGCTAGGATTACAGATGTAAGCCACCGGCACCTGGCTAAGAATGGTGTTCTTTTAAGAAGAGGAGAGGAGGGCAAGGGGCACAGTTTAGTGGCAGAGCAAGGTTATGGCTTCAATACCCATCATAGTAAAAGAGAAGAAAGGCCAGATGCTGATGGCTCACAACTGTAATCTGAGTTACTCAGGAGGGTGAGATCTGAGAAATGCAGTTCAAAGTCAGACTGGGTAGGAAAGTCCATTAGACTCTTATCATTACTAAACTACTACAACAACAACAACCACACACACACACACACACACACACACACACACACACAGAGAAATGGGGCTGTGGCTCAAGTGGTAGAGTGCTAGTCTTGAGCAAAAGAAGCTCAGGAATAGAGTCCAGACCCTGAGTTCAAGCCCAGGACCAACATGAGAGAGAGAAAGAGAGAGAGAGAGAGGCAGAGACAGAGACAGAGACAGAGAGGGAGGGAGAGAGAGGGAGAGGGAGAGGGAGAGAAGCACGAAGAGAGATGGGAAGGAAAAGAGAGGAAGGGGAAGGAAGAGCAAAAAAAAGGAGGATGAAGGAGAAGGATGAAGAGAAGGAAGAAGGGGGAAAAGGAAGAGAAATAGAACTTAGGAACAGATGCATGCAGAATGAGAATCCTATGAAGACTCGGAGAGAATATCTGTGCTCCTTAGCTTTCCTGAGAGTGTCAACTTATAAAGAGAAAAGGGTTGTTTTGGCTAAGGTTTTGTTTTGTTTTTTAGATTTCAGTCCATGATTAGTTGGCCCTGCTGCTTTGGGCCAGTGGTGGTACATCATGAAGGGCAGAATCCCTCACTCCATGGCCAAGAAGCCAGAGAGAGATACGGAGAGTCCATGGCCCCATAGTCCCTTGGGAGGGCAGGCCTCCAATGAGCTAAAGACCTCCCGTTAAAAATCTCCACTCTTCTTCAATGGAGTGAAGCTGGAGCCAAGCTTTGAACATGAGGGCCTTTGAGAATGTTCCAGATCCAAACTACAGCAACTAGCATCGATAAGCCAAGGAGAGAGATACTCAGAAGACAGCAACCTTGATCTTGAGCCACAGCTCCCCTTCCAGCTTTTTGCTGGTTAATTGAAGATAAGAGTTCCACAGACTTTCTTGCTTTGGGCTGGCTTTGAGAGCCTCAGATCTCAGCCTCCTGAGTGGCTAGGATTACAGGTGTGCATGAGCCACTGGCATCTGGTTTGTCCCCTTTCTTACAGGCACAACAGAACTTCTTTCTTTCTGTTCAACTCTTCTTTTATGTTTTGGGACAAGGAAGGATTAGATGGCCGTGGCAAGTCAAAATGGTGAAAATATTACTACTTCTTGGGTTCATTTTTAAAACCTTCTTGGATGTTGCTTAAATCTAAAACAAGGCCCAGAGTCACCGGCGCCAGTGCTGTGTACCTGAACAGCAAACTGAAGAAGCAGATGACCAAGCACACGCCGATCGTGAAGATGTAGGCCAGCTGCATGTTGTAGGAAGCCCCACCATTTCTGTGCTGGATGGTAGAATTGGTGTAAAAGCCATAGTACATCACTGTGTCCCGAAAATAACCCTGGATGGGGCAATGAGGAGAATCAAGTCAGGTAGGTGGGGCAAGGTGGCACGCACCTGTAATCCCAGCTACTCCGGAGACACACACATCAAGAGGACCAAGGTCCAAAGCCAGCAGGGGAAAAGCATGAGACTCTGCCTGAAACTTTTGAATATGGATTGGATTTTAGGTGGCATTAATTTTTAGCTTTGTTAAATCTTTTTTTTTAAGTATTGTGACTGCCAACATGTGGCCTTATTTCTCAGAGAAGGCTTGCTGTGAAATTGCAAAGCAAAATGCCCTGATATCTGTAATCTATATTATTTAGTTAGTTATTTGGTTAATTCGCTTTTTGCCCTTACCAGCGTTTATTTTCTTGATTTTCTGTTTTGTGTGTGTGTGTGTGTGTGTGTGTGTGTGTGTGTGTGTGTGCATGCGTACACCAACTCTGGGGCTTGAACTCGGGGCCCTGGGCATTCTCTTTGAGTTTTTTCACTCAAGGCTAGTGCTCTACCACTTGGAGCCACAGATCCACGTCTGGCTTTTGGGTGGTTCATTGGAGATAAGAGTCTCAAGGACTTTCTTGCCCAGGCTGGCTTTGAACTTCCACCCTTAGATCTCAGCCTTCAGAGTAGCTAGGATGACAGGTGTGAGCCACAAGTCCATCTTTTATAGCAAACAAAAGAAAGGAATGCCCGAATCCCCCACAGGACTGGGAACTTTGCATATCAGTCAGCCCTGAAGCAACACCAGCGTTCTGGGCAGGGGTTTGGGGAGCGAGGGGCAGGAGGAAGCAGAGGACTTACTGCTCCAGTGAAGAACTCCAGCCCGGTGAACTGGAGGGTGTTCCATTCCCCTACGGTAAACTGAGGGATGACGATGAAGCTGAAGTTCACAATGAACGAGAAGATGTTGAACTTCAAAAGCCACCTGAGGAAGCTGAAATAGGAGAGGACGCTGGTTCCAAACTTGCCGCCGATGACCTTGAACCTCTTCTGCCACAGACTGATGGAATTGAGGAGCTCCGAAAGGCTGTTCTTGCATCTCCGGTAAGCCTAGGGGTGTGGAGGCAGTGCCAATGACTGCATTCCCACCCCTCAAGCACCTCCCTGTAATACAGGACCAGGAAAACGACCTCCAGAGCCTTTACGCTGTACCTGGCTGCATCTCTTACACCCACCCTCTAAGATACAGGCTCGATGTTGCTGGGGACACTCAGATGCCAATGGGCTCAACTAGCTCCTCCTCCTCCTCCTCCTCCTCCTCCTCCCCCTAGACCTTCCCCATGCCCACCTCCTTCCCCCACACCCACGCTGAGCTGGACAGCACCCAAGGGTGGCTCCCCTTCCCTGTGTCCCCTCCTGTCCACGCTCCGGGCCCTCTCCACGGTCATTTTCTTGCTGTGCTCATTTTTACCATGGGAATGCATATTAGTACACCCTTTACAGATGTTCTTTGAAACACTAAATGGAGATCCAGCTGTCTCCCCAGTGGGCGTATCTCCAAAGGAAATGAATCCACATGCTTGGCAGAGTTGCCTGCACACCTCTGGTAATTAAAGCACTATTTGTGATAGCTAAGATACTCTTCTACTTAGATGTCCATCAATAGATGATGCTGGTGGCTCATGACTATAATCTTAGCTACTCAGGAGACTGAGATCTAAGGATCCTAGTTCAAATCCAGCCCAGGTAGGAAAATCCATGAGACTCTTATCTCCAATGAACCACCAGAAAACCAGAAGTGGTGCTGTAGTAGTGCTCAAAGTGGTAGAGCACTAGTCTTGAGCACAAGAGCCCAGGCCCCAAGTTCAAGCCCCATGACAAACAGAAACAAATGTGGTGTATCTGTACCATGGAATATTACTCAGCCACCAAGAAGAGTGAAATCCAGTCATTTGCAGCAAAATAGATGAGATTAAGTGGAACCAGACAATCCTAGAAAGGCAAGGACCACATGCTCTCTCTGCCTGTGAGGAAACACTCCATCTGAATCATTGGAGGTTGAGAAGGGTTGTAGGAAGGAAAGGACCTTTTGGGTAACAGGTACCAAAACACAGAAGGATTGAATTCTGGTGTTCCATGGCAGAGGTGGCTGACTACCATCCCCACACAGGTAATGATATACACTTTATGAGGATCCAAAAGACAGTTCAAAGGCTCTAAAAAAGTGAGAAGGGGCAGGGGTTAGGGCTCAGTGGCAGAGCGCATGCTCAGGATGCATGGCCTCTTGAGTGCAATCTCCAGCACCGAAAAGAGGAAGAAGAAACAGGGAATGATTCACAGGGAGGGGAGGAGGCAATTCCCGTGGCCGAATGCTTGTGCTCTGTACTCCCAACATGTAAGGGATGGCGGGTTCCCACAAGGCACGTGGGATGGAATCCAGCCCAAGGCAGACCTACCCGAGAGACCGAGTTCAAACACTGCGTACAGCACTTCATCTTGAGGGCGCGGTGGGACTGTTTACTTTTCTCTTTGTCAACTATTCTCCTGTGGGGAGCAGAGGATGAACATTAGAGATCCCAACACTGTGGTTCATTCATTCATTCATATTTTTTTTTTTGGGGTCCGGTCGTGGTGCCTGAACACTGGGCCTGGGTGCTGTCCCTCAGCTCTTCAGCTCAAGGCTAGCACTCTACCACTTGAGCCACGACGCCACTTCCAGCTTTTTTCTTTTTGCTTATGTGGTGCTGAGGAATCAAACCCAGGGCCTCTGGCATGCAAGGCAAGCGCTCTACCACTGAGCCACCTTCCCAGCCCCTCATTCATTTTTTTTTTTTAAAGCTCCCTGGCACCAGTGGCTCACTTCTGTCATCTTAGTTACTCAGGAGGCTGACATCTGAGGATCAAAATTCAAAGCCAGCTTGGGCAGAAAAATCTCTGAGACTCTTATTTCCAGTTGATTGCCAGAAAAGACAGAAGTGGCACTGTGGCTCAAGTGGTAGAGCGCTAGCCTTGAGCTGAAGAGCTGAGGGACAGCTCCCAGGCCCAGAGTTCAACAACAAGTAAAGTATATCACATATGAGAAGGTGACTTGTATTGCAGAAAGTTAAAAACAGCCTGGTGCAAAGTGGATATGGGGTCACCACTAAGCATTGCTGTATTTGAGGAAGAGGAGGGACGAAGAATCCTGAGGAAGAATCCTGGCACTGGGAACAGCCAATGCACAGCCTCAAACAGAAGCTGAGCTGTAGGAGGCCAGCGTGGCTGGAGGACCATAAGGTAATCCAAAGCCAGAGGCCATGAACCTCGAGAACCTTGGCCTGGACTGAAATCCCTCCCTCAAACCAAGGGTTGAAATCTGGGACAGAAGAGAAGTCTGAGGCATACCTGAGCCTCCTTTTCTCTTCCATACTTCTTGGCTGGCTCCGGATGGTTTTAATCCTGTCTCTGGATGCCATGGGGATCAGGGAGGCAATTAACTTTTGTCCTGCAGAAGAGAATAAATGGAGTTCAAAACAGGTTTTTAATTTTGTCCATTGTGGGTCTTGAACTCAGGGCCGGGGCTCTGTCCCTGAGATCTTTTGCTCAAGACTAGTGCTCTACCACTGTGAGCCATAGCTCTACTTCTGGTTTTTGAGTGGCTCGTTGGAGATATGAGTCTCACAGGGACCTTTCTGCCTGGGCTGGCTTTGAACTGTGACCCTCAGATCTCAGCCTCCTGAGTAGCTAGGATTACAGGAGTGAGCCACCGGTGCCTGAGCTGAATGTTTTTTTTTTTTTAAGTATAAAAAAACCTAATAGCGGGGCTGGGAAGGTGGCTCAGTGGTAGAGTGCTTGCCTTGCATGCATGAGGCCCTGAGTTCAATTCCTCAGCACCACATAAGCAGAAAAAGCCAAGGTGGCGCTGTGGCTCAAGTGGTAGAGCTCTAGCCTTGAGCTGAAGAGCTGAGGGACAGCGCCCAGACCCAGAGTTCAGGCCCCAAGACCAACAACAACAACAACAAAACCCTAATAGCTTAGCTCCTTTCCCCTCTACTCCCCTATAGTTCCCTGAAGCGTTTTCTACCTTGAATGGTGTCATGGGAAGTAGAAGGAGACTCTATGCTGGGGCATCCTGGACTATGGAGGATCTGAGACACGGATTCATTCAAAGCAGTTGAAACCCCTAATACCCGGTGCTGCCTTTGACTGTGCCTGTGGCCGAAAACCTGAGAACCAATGGCGTCGATGTCAGATGCGGACGAAACCCTGCTGACAGTCGGCTTTGCCGCTGACTTTCCTTGAAAAACCTGACTGTGGACCCCTGATGGAATATTCTCAAACTCGATGATGATGTCATTCCCCTGGCTCTCTGGCAGCATCCCCTGACTCAGGTGAATCTTCTCTTCCACCTGGGTGGTCTTCAAAGACCCCCCCTCCCCCCCACCCTCCTTCTCTAAGTGCTCACACTGGCACAGAGGACCCTGGGAAGGAGGGGCGTGGGAAGGTCAGGGTGCTTCAAATGAATGCACCTGAAGCCTGCACCTCAAAAATCACCATGTTAATTCTCCCCCCCAATCTGCTCCCCTCCCCCCAAGGGGCTCTTCTCTGGAGATCTGTTATTTTCCTGCAGAGAATTCAGTCTTGGTAGCTAAGGTAAGAAATTAGAAACAGAATCCTTCGATGGCATTCTAGAAAGAGAAGACAAGAGATCCTTCTAAATGACTCAGAACCCCCAAGGGCCTTTAGCGCTTCTGGCCTGCAATTTATAACTGTCTATGCCTGTGTAAATCCGGATTCAGTTGTAGCCTCCTGTCTGTCTCAGACTGTAGACAGTACTGTCTGTTTGTTTCCTCAATCTGCACTCTTTTCTCTTATACCAGCAGAACCTGCATTATCTAAAGTTCAGATTCTCCCAGCTTCATTGACAGCTAAGCGTGAACTTGTGTGACCCGATTTTAGTCAATGAGACATGTGGTAGCTTTCAGGGATGCTTATTTATTTATTTATCCAGTCCTGGGCCTCGAAATCAGGGCCTGCATACTATCCCTGAGCTTCTTTTTACTCTAAGCTAGAACTCTCCCACTGAGTCACAGCACCACTTCTGGCTTTTTCTGTTCATGTGGCACTGAGGCTCAAACCCAGGACTTCATACATGCTAGGCAAGCACTCTACCACTAAGCCACATTCCCAGCCCCATGGATGCTCTTTTAAAGAAGGTGACTCAAACATGCTGAGCACGGTGGTCCACATCTGTAATCCCAAGCTTCTTCAGAAAGTAGAGATAAGAGAATCACCATCTGAAGGTAGCCTGGGCAAAAGCACGAGACCCTATCTGAATACACAAACCAAAGCAAAAAGGGTTGAGGATGTAGCTCAAGTCGTAGAGTTCCTGCCTCACAAGTGTAAGGCCCTGGGCTGGGAAGGTGGCTCAGTGGTAGAGCGCTTGCCTTGCATGCATGAGGCCCTGGGTTCGATTCCTTAGCACCATATAAGCAGAAAAAAGCTGGAAGTGGCATGGTAGCTCAAGTGGTAGAGTGCTAGCCTTGAGCTGAAGAGCTGAGGGATAGTGCCCAGGCCCAGAGTTCAGGCCCCACGACTGACCCAAAAAAAAAAAAAAAACAAATACAAAACAAGTGTAAGGCCCTGAATTCAAACTCCAGTACCACCCAAAAAGGAATGGGACAATTTACTCCTCATTCACCTCTTTCATGAAATCACTTTAAAAACAAGAAGATGAACATTTACCTGTAAAGGTGAAGAAAGAAAGAAGCTATGGAAACAAAGAAAGAAGCTATTGTTTTGTTTTGTTGGTTGTGGGCTTGAACTCAGGGCTTGGGTGCTATCTCTGAGCTTTTGTGCTCAAGGCTAGGGCTCTATCACTTTGAGCCACAGCACCACTTCTGGTTTTCTGGGGGTTTATTGGAGATAAGAGTCTCATGCACTTTCCTGCCCAGGCTGGCTTCAAACTGTTCCTGTCAGATCTCAGCCTCCTGAGTAGCTAGGATTACAGGCATGATCCACCAGCGCCCAGCTAAGGCGGGAAAGTTTCAATGTTGAACTAACTTTGAACTTCCTCCCTCCACTCTTCTTGTGGCAAGAGAAAATAATCCCTTTCTTGCCAGGTCAGTGCTCTTTCAGGGCTGAAACGGAGACCATAGACACAAAGGACTTCGTCAGTATCATTACCACGTGTTGCCTTGAGCAAGTTTCTACACCAGGGCTAATGGCCTGGCCGTGGTCCACGAGGACTTACCTTGGGGCGACTTGTGCCAATCATAGTCAGGCACTGGTGAGTCTCCATAAGCACTGACAGGGCTGTTTTCATCCACATAAGCAGGGTTTACTGAAATGAAGAGAAGGGAGATGTTGCACTTTAATCCCTCCACCCTCAGTACTATTGAGTGTATAATGGTTAGCATGTGCTAGAAATGGTTAGTTATAGCACTGTTACTTTGCCTTCAAGTTCCTAACAGTCCTGTGGTTGAAGAACTTGTGTAAAGAGCCAAGCATGGTGATGCATGCCTATAATCCCAGCACTCACAAGGCAGAGACAGAAGGCTAATGAGTTCAAGATTGGCCTGCTGGGGCTGGGAAGGTGGCTCAGTAGTAGAGCGCTTGCCTTGCATGCATGAGGCCCTGGGTTTGATTCCTCAGCACCATATAAGCAAAAAGAAAAAAGTCGGAAGTGGTGCTGTGGCTCAAGTGGTAGAGCACTAGCTTTGAGCTGAAGAGCTGAGGGACAGCGCCCAGGCCCAGAGTTCAGGCCCCAAGACCAACAACAACAACAAAAAAAACCCTAATAGCTTAGCTCCTTTCCCCTCTACTCCCCTATAGTTCCCTGAAGCGTTTTCTACCTTGAATGGTGTCATGGGAGGTAGAAGGAGACTCTATGCTGGGGCATCCTGGACTATGGAGGATCTGAGACACGGATTCATTCAAAGCAGTTGAAACCCCTAATACCCGGTGCTG
>NW_012267230.1:6953834-6958598 GCF_000151885.1 Dipodomys ordii
ATGGAACCCAGGGCTTCATGCTGCTAAGCAAACACTCTACCACTAAGCTATATTCCCAGCCCTTACATGCATATTCTTATCCTAGTTCTTTTTTTTTAAACTGTTTTGTTTTAATTTTTTTCTTTTCTGTCATGGAGCTTGAGCACAGGTCCTTAAGCACTCTACGCTATTGAGCCATGGCTCCACTCCTAGTTTTTGAGTAGTTAACTGGAGATAAACAATCTCATGAGGAGCCAGGTGCTGGTGGCTCAGGTCTGTAATCCTAGCTACTCAGGAACTAAGATCTGAGGATTACAATTCAAAAGCCAGGCTGAGCAGAAAAGTTCCCATGAGACTTTTATCTCTGATTAATGACTCAAAAAAACTGGCAGTGGAACTGTGGATCAAGTGGTAGAGCACTAGCCTTGAGTCAAAGATCTCACGTACAGCAGTCAGGCCCTAGGTTCAAACCCAATGACTGACAAAAATAAAACAAAAATAAAAAGAGTCTCACAGGGACTTTTCTGCCCAGGCTGGGTAGAAAAAGATCTCAGCTTCCTGGGTAGCTAGGATGATAGGTGTGAGTCACCAGCACCCAACTACCATCAGCTTTTCATACCACAGAGATGCTGGACACTTATCTATGTGCTCTATGTGTATCTACCTGTGCTTTATGAATAAGAAGAGTTAAGATCATTTTCTGGCCTTTCAAGAGTCCCTCTACCCCAGCCCAGCCACCACCTCAATTGGGAATGGGTCACCTCAATGTCTTCCATATCCCTGGCATGACCCACAAATATTTGTGCACTCAAATATTTTCCATGCAGATGTGCAGGTTGTTTTCCATTTGTGCAGATGGCTTCCAACTTACAACTGGTTTTGCTCACAATGCTTTGACCACATGATTTAGGGAACGCAATGAGCATATTCAAGTGGTGAATGTTGGGGCTAGGAAGGTGGCTCAGTGCTAGAGTGCTTGCCTAGCATGCATAAAGCTCTGGGTTCGATTCCTCAGTACCATATACACAGAAAAGGCTGGAGGTGGCGCTGTGGCTCAAGTGGTAGAGCGCTAGCCATGAGCAAAAGAAGCTCAGGGATAGTTCCCAGGCCTTGAGTTCAAGCTCCAGGACTAGGAAAAAAAAATTGTGAATGTGTTGGCAGGGGCGGGGCTCAGTGGAAAAGCACCTGCTTGCCCACCATGCAGGAAGCTCTGTCTGGATTCTAGCTACAGCCCTGCCACAAGAATAGGATTTTACATTTGGGGGTTTTTCCAGGCTAGTGATAGGTGGTGTGTTCCTCGGGCAGACCCAGGGTTTGTGCACAGGCCCATTTCCACACACTTGACCTGGACTTCTTTGAGCATGGCTGACACTTGGCTCCCCAAGTCGCTGGTTTGCCTCCAGTCTTGTGTCTAAGAAGGGCATCTCAGGAGAGAGGGAGATGCCAGTTCTGCTGCCAGAACCCCCTGCCAGCATGTGATGTGCTTACCGTGGCCCATGGCAGGAGCGCCTGGCAGATAGCGGCCATGTGGAGGTGACAGCTGCATGGAGGCCATTTCAATGCTTTCAGAGTAATCTTCATCCTCTCTCCTAAGGAAGCCCAAGGAGCCATCCTTCCTGCAATGGAATGAGGGTGGGCTGAGGAGGATTCTGATGGGCATCTTGAAATCCCCAAATGATGATCATCCATCCATAAATGGAGAGGGCAATCATCCATCCACTCCACCCCATCCATCCATCAATTCATTCATTTACCCATCAACATATCTGTCTACCCAAACTGTCAACCATGCATCCATCTATACACCCATCCATTTAGCTATCCATCCATCCACCCATCCATCCATTCATTCACCCATCTATCTATCTATATATCCATTTACCCATTCAGTCATCCATTCACCCATTTAACCATTCAACCATCTATTCTTCCATCTATCCACACACCCACATATATATGTATATATAGTTATATTCACACATATATTTATATGGTTATATATATATATATATATATAATCTATAGGTAGTAAAACAATTCAAAGACCCATCCAAGGTCAAAAAACATTGACCTGGAATACAGGGTGAGGGAGGGAGGGAGGGGACGGGAGAGAAAGACGGGTCAGGCTGGTTTGGGGCTGGCATCTGATGTCAGCACCATTCATTCTCAGTTGTGTTTTGTAAATGCAGCCATGTGACCTTTCTCTTTCTGTTATGAACACCTATGGAAGATGCAAATCAGAGGGACAGGACCAAAGGTATGTCTTAGGATGGTGAGTCAGGCATTAAGAGGTTAGACTAAGAAAGGATTTTGACCTGTTCCTGTTAGTTCTACTTAATTCTCACTTTAGTGCATCCTAAAGACATTTGGATTATTGCACACCCAAGTTCTACAACCTTCTTCCTGGAAAGGAATGCAAGTCACTATTTTGTTTTGTTTTGTTTGGAGATGAGTCTTACTATGTAACTTGGGCTGTTCTCAGACTCTTTTATTTTTTTTCTTTTCTGGTAATAGGGCTTGAACTCTGGGCCTGAGCACTGTCCCTGAGCTCTTCAGCTCAAGGCCAGCACTCTACCATTTGAGCCATAGCACCATTTTCAGTTTTCTGGTGGTTCATTGGAGATAAGAGTCTCATGTACTTTCCTGCTTGGGCTGGCTTTGAACTGCAATCCTCAGATCTCAGCCTCCTGAGTAGTTAGGATTACAGGCAGGAGCCACAAATGCCCGGCTGTCCTCAAATTCTTGACCTGTAGTGGCATGACAGAGTTAAAAATAAAATAAAATAAATTTCATTAATATCACTGATATAAATATCAAGTGCCAAGACTCAGACTAGTGAAAAAAATATGTGATAAATTTTTTGTAGATTCAACAAAAAATATTGGCTAAAGAAATGTCTTGTGAATATACTGAAAAAAAAAACAGATTTGGTACAACTAAGTCACTTAATGAATGCTGTCAATAACTGTACTTGGTAAACTTTGTTAGTGCTGGTGGCTCATGCCTGTAATCCTAGCTACTCAGGAGGCTGAGATCTGAGGAGCATGGTTCAAAGCCAGTCCAGGAGGGAAATTCAAGTGACTCTTATGTTCAATTAAAAAAAAAAAAAGCCAGGGACCGGAATGTGGCCTAGTGGTAGAGTGGTTGCTTAGCATGCATGAAGCCCTGGGTTCAATTCCTCAGTACCACATAAACAGAAAAAGCTGGAAGTGGTGCTGTTGCTCAAGTGGTAGAGTGCTAGCCTTGAGCAAAAGAAGCTCAGGGACAGTGCCTAGGTCCTGAGTTCAAACCCCAGGACTGGCAAAACAAAAAACAAAAACAACCCAAAAAAAGCCAGAAATAGAGTTATGGCCCAAGTGGTAGAACACAAGCCTTGCGCAAATAAAACTCAGGGACAGCTCTCAGGCTCTGCCTTCACATACATGTGTGCATGTGTGCACACATACACATATACACACAACTAAAGTTTGGGCATGGCTAAATGGTACAGCATTTATCTGGTTTACATGAAGTCTTGGCTTCAATCTCTAAGACCACCAAACTTTTTTTCTAAGCAACTAAATTCAATAGATCTTTAATGTCATCCCAATGAAAATCCATTACTGTTGATGTGATTCTGGTTACAACATCTGGATTTATGACCACTGAATCATGACGTCAGCCTCACTGGTAATGTAGAGAGATAAAACAATGGAAAGACAGTTATCTTTCAGGGCTTGGGCAAGGCAGAGGTAGGTGTCTGAGAAGAGATGTGAATTTCCAGTAAGGGCTTGGAGCTTAAGGCTGAGAGTTGTGGCCCACAACTTCCGGTCATAGAACCTGCCCTTCATCCAAACCCCACTGACCAAGCCTCAGTGACTTGATCCCATACTCGGATCCCACCCGTGACAGAACTTACCCTCTGGCTGTTCCTGGGGTCTCAGAAGAGCCATAACGGTGACCATCCTCAGCACCTGGGTAATCAGGTTCCCCCCAGAAATTTGCGGGGTCTACATCATCCTCAGAACTAGGGTAGACTGGTTTCTCAAATACGAGTAGAGTGTTAGGCTGATGGTGAGCACCTGGATAGTCAGGCTCGGCCAGGGAGTCTGTGTAGGGACTGACTCTGGAACTAGGGTGTTCTAGCATCCTTCTGGGGCCTCGGTGGCTGGAATCATCTCTGGAGGAAGGCTGGCGGGAGCGATCCTGAGCTCCAGGGTAGTCGGGTTCTCCCAAGGACCCCAAATAGCGTGGATGTGTCCTGGAGCTGGCAATATCAAGATTCGGTTGCCATCTAGGGGAGTCAGGCTCTCTGGATGATGGATTCCTTGAAAAGCCAAAATAATCTGGCTCTTGCCGAGATGTGTAATTATCTGAACCTGTTCTGGAACCTTCAGCATAGGGATTCGTGCTGTTGCTCAGATAAGCAGTAGATTCAGGATAATCTGGCTCTGCGAGAGACCCTGGGTAGTCGGGGTTCATCCTGGAACCTGCAGAGTAGGGGTTGCGTCCGGTGATGGGGTAGCCCTGGGTTTTCGAATATCCTTGCATTGGGTTCTGACACCCCAGATAGTTGGGGTAATCTGCATCCTCCTCATAGCCACGATGCCTACTGTAGGCAGACATGCTAGTAGAATCTTCAACCTGGACTGCTAGAACAAGCCTGCATTTGTAGTCACTCCAGGATCTTCTTTTTTAAAATCTGTAGACAGAGGGGAAGGAGAAAATGTCAGACTTTCTTCCCCTTCCTTCCTTCCTTCCCTCCTTCCTTCCTTCCTTCCTTCCTTCCTTCCTTCCTTCCTTCCT
>NW_012267230.1:6958648-6967857 GCF_000151885.1 Dipodomys ordii
CTTCCTTCCTTCCTTCCTTCCTTCCTTCCTTCCTTCCTCCCTTCTTCCCTCCTTCCCTCCTTCCTTTCTCCCTTCATCCTTCCTTCCTTCCCTCCCTTCCATGTTGAGACTGCCAGTTATCTTGCAATATCTATTCCAGCTTCTCTCACTGCTGGGTAAACAGCTGTCCAGAATAATGACTACATTTCCCAGCCTCCCTAGCACCTAGGTATGCACAGGAGAGCAATCCCGAGATTGTGGGCAAGAAAGTGCTATACATACAACTCCCAGGTCATGTTGTTGAAGGAAAGAGGTCATCCCTTCCTGTTACCATGTGGGCTGGAACATGAATGTGATGCACCAGCTTGGGCCACGTGTACAAAGACACAATATCTATAATCCTCACTGCTCGAGAGACTGAGATCTGAGAGTCGTGGTTCAAAAGAGCTCAAGCAGGAAAGTCCTCTAAGAGATTCTTATCCCCAATTAACCACCAAATAGCCAGAAGTGGAGCTATAGCTGGGTAGAGCGCCAGCCTTGAGCAAAAAGGCTAAAGGATTGCACCTAGGCCCTGATTTCAAGGCCCAGTACTGGCACACACACACACACACACACACACACACACACCCCATACCACACCACACACACATCACACACGCACATACACATACGCTCAGTGGTAGAGCGCTTGCCTTGCATGCTTGAGGCCCTGGATTCGATTCCTCAGCACCACAGGAGCAGAAGAAAAAAAAAACAGAAGTGGCGCTGTGGCTCAAGTGGTAGAGCGCTAGTTGTGAGCTGAAGAGCTGAGGGACAGCGCCCAGGCCCAGAGTTCAGGCCCCACAAGCAGACCCCCCCAAAAAAAGACTAGGGTTGAGGGCAACTTCGAAAAACAGTCATTTTATCAGTTCTAACTATTAGAAAAAGAATAAACTTGTATTTTGCTACAACTACTGGGTTTTTAGAGGATGTTTGATACATTCAGTCTAAGTACATCTTTTTTTTTTTTTTTGTCGGTCATGGGGCTTGAACTCTGGGCCTGGGCGCTGTCCCTCAGTTCTTCAGCTCAAGGCGAGTGCTCTACCACTTGAGCTACAGCGCCACTTCCGGTTTTCTGGTGGTTTATTGGAGATAGGAGTCTCACTGTCTCTCCTGCCCGGGCTGGCTTTGAACCGTGATCCTCAGATCTCAGCCTCCTGAGTAGCTAGGATTACAGGCATGAGCTACCAGCGCCCGGCTTCTAAGTACATCTTAATAAATATATTCTTCTGGCTGGGGGCTGGAGGTAGGGGGAAAGCAATGAACTGAAGGATTAGAAGGAACAAGGAAGTACTGGGGTTTGAGCCCATGGCTTTATCTTTGCTAGGAAGGGACTCTCCTGCTTGAGCTATACCTTCAGTCTGGTTATTTTTGAGATAGGGTCATGTTTTTATTCCTGAGCACATACCTGGCGCATGAGCCTTCTATTTACACCTCCCATGGTGGCTGGAATGACAGGCATAGGCCACCATACCCAGCTGCAGGTTGAGATGGGATCTTTTGAACCTTTTCCCCTGGGCTGGTCTTGAACCTCAACCCTCCCAACCTCTGCCTCCTGCGCAGCTAGAATTACAGGTCTGAGCCACCAGCACCTAGCTCTTTGAGTATTCTGACTGCACTTGTGTTTCTGGGGTCTAATGCACAAATTAGTAAGAATACAGAATGGATAAATAGTTCATGGGAAACAGAGCATTGACGAGATTATTGTTATGACCCCTTACAGTAGGGAAACATGGTTTCGTCAGTTCCACGAGCTCTCGTTCTCAGACACAGCATACTTCTCAGACCACAGTGATGAGAATTTATTTCCTATCTTTATTTGGCTGGTTCCCATGCCCCTGCGCTGGGTATCTTGCTCTGATTTTTTTTTTCTCTGCACATCTTTTCCTCCTCATGGCTTGGACCTACTGATAAATGAAGTCCTGGCTTCTAGGCGCAGCTTAGGAAAGGGTTGCTAGTCAGGTTGAGGGGCTCCAGGATCTGAACTGGACTTACTGGAAAACCACCCTTATAGCAGAGGACTAAGAGTGGCAGTGTACGGACAGTGGGAAGAGAAGGAAATCGGTTTTGCTGTTGTTGTTGTCGTTTGCCCGTCCTGGGGTTTGAACTCAGGGCCTAGGTGCTCTCCCTGAGCCTTTTTGTGCCCAAGGCTAGAGCTCTACCACTTGAGCCACAGTGCCACTTTTGGCTTTTTCTGAGTAGTTTACTGGAGGTGTCTCATGTACTTTCTTGCCTGCCTCAGCTTCCTGGGTAGCTAGGATGACAGGTATGAGTCACTGGCACCCAGCAAAGAAGAAAACAATTTTTGAAAAGGAAGAATCAGTAGGGATTGGTTGGCTGAATCAATATAGGACGTGTCAGAAGGAAGGAAAATAAAAGACAGACTTCCTCCATGGTGGGTGATTGAGGAAGAAGGAAGTAGAATTTTTTTAAGCTCAGGCAACCATCCCAAGTTTACCTCTATGTAAATGACCCGGATTAGACTTTTGGAGTTGTCAGATCAGAGGACAACAGCCTAATGACACCTGAACTCTGGATGGCCTTCTCGGGTCCACAGGCCAGGTACAGTGAGATGGTTTGCTTTATTCTGTTGCTGCTGGCACCTGTTTCCCTCTGCCAAGGGAAACATTGCTGCAGTAATACTTTTACTCCACTCTTGGCTGTTGGGGGCTGGAGGTGGACCCAGGACCCAACTGGAATTATTTCTTTATTCCTGACCACAATAATTAGGCCAGGGTGTATAACCCAGTCAGTGCCAGTGGGATCTGCTTAGAAGATACTTTCTATTTCGTGTGTGTGTGTGTGTGTGTGTGTGTGTGTGTGTGTGTGTGTGTGTGTGTGTACCAATCCTGGGGCTTGAACTCTGAACCTGGGCACTGCCCCTGAGCTTTTCTGCTCAAGGCTAGTGCTCTACCACTTGAACCATGCATCTACTTCTGGCTTTTTTTGGTGGTGGAAAATTGACAATAAGAGTCTCATACACTTTTCTGCCCAGGCTGGCTTCAAACCTCGATCCTCAGATCTCAGCCTCTGAAGTAGCTAGGATTACAGGTATGAGCCGCTGCGTCACACACTTTCTTTCTTTCTTTTTTTCATTAGTGAGTTCGAACTCAAGGCCTCATACTTGCTAGGCAGGCCCTCTACCACCTGAACCATACTCTGCTCCTTGCTCCCCTCCCCATTCCTGCTAAACTTAGAGTTAGAAAGTTTACTCCTAAAGCTGTCAATAAGTCACCAGTGGGGAAGGTTTGCCTAAGAGTGATGTCAGCAAGGAAAAACAAAGCCAAGGGATACACTGGAAGAAGGACCAAACGCTGGTGGCATTTTTAAACACCTGCTTGCAGCCATACCTGAAGCCGGATGACCCCAGGAAACTTGAGTCAATTCATTTTCTTTTTGACTTAAGTCAGAGCTGGATTTCTGGTATTGGTCAGTGAAAGAGAATAACTCTGAACATAAATTTTGCAAGCAAGAACACTTATACAACTTGTCTGTAGTGCTATGGAGATCAATGTTATGTTTTATAGCAAATTTTGGGGTTTTTTTGCAGCATGGATTTGAATTAACAGGTTTACGCTCTAGACTTTCCATGGCTACCACAGCCTACTTTCTTACAACAAACAAGCTATGTGATGGCTAGTTGAAAAACATGTATTTATACCAGTTCAAGAGAAATGAGTCTGTCAAAAGTTAACAAGAGGCCAAGCATGGTATTGCATGTTGTAATCCCAGCTACTCAGGAAGCCGAGATCAGGAAGACTGTAGTTTAATACCAGCCTCAGCAAAAAGCTAGTAAGAAGCCCATCTCAACAAACAAGCCAGGCATGATGCTGTGCAGCTATGATCCCACTAAGGAAGCCATAGGGAAGAGGATCTTGGTCCTGGCTGGCCCAAGCAAAACCAGGAGACCTTCTGTGTAAAATAACTAAAGCTAAAAGGTGTTGGGAGTATGGTTCAGGTGGTAGAGGGCCTGCCTAGCAAGTATGAGGCCTTGAGTTCAAACTCACTAATGAAAAAAAGAAAGAAAGTGTGTGACACAGTGGCTCACACCTGTAATCCTAGCTACTTCAGAGGCTGAGATCTGAAGATCAAGGTTTGAAGCCAGCCTGGGAAGAAAAGTGTATGAGACTCTTATTGTCAATTTTCCACCACCAAAAAAGCCAGAAGTAGATGCATGGTTCAAGTGGTAGAGCACTAGCCTTGAGCAGAAAAGCTCAGGGACAGTGCCCAGGTTCAGAGTTCAAGCCCCAGGATTGGTACACACACACACACACACACACACACACACACACGAAATAGAAAATATCTTCTAACCAGATGACAGGAGGAGAAGCAATTTTACCAAATTCCTAGTTTCACATTGTGACGACAACAACAGAGAACTAAATTTTGTTTTGCACTTTTTTTTTTTAATCAGTCCTGGGGCTTGAACTCAGGGCCTGGGCACTGTCCCTGAGCCTGTTTATGTTCAAGGCTAGTACTCTATCACTTGAGCCACGGCACCACTTTCAGAATACTGTAGTTTATTAGAGATAACAGTCTCATGGACTTCTCTGCCTGGGCTGGTTTTGAGCTGAGATCTCAGACTCCTGAGTAGCTAGGATTCAGGTGTGAGCCACCAGCGCCCAGGTTTCTTTGGGCTTTTTTTTTTTTTTTACCAACCCAGACTACAAGGAAATGCAGAGAGGTTATCAGATGTTCACTGACTGGATAAAAGAGGAAATATACCAGTTTTTCGAGATGAACATACTTCTCAAATTCAATTTCTGGAAAGAATTTATCTTGAGAACCCTCCTTAAAGGGATCAGCTAAATGAATGAGGGGGAGACTCCAGGGTTCAAGGTCACCAGCAAATAAAGCACTAGCTGGGGTGGGGGGCTGGGACATCTCCAAGATAAGCTGTGGGGGGCAACACAGGAGGAGACTCTGGAGTCCCCTTCACAACAGCGCCCCCTATGGAAAGTCAATGGCATGCAGCCATTTCTGGCCAATGAGCTGTCAGCCACAGTGGCTGGGCCTCTTCTAGCCAAAATATTTAAGAATCAAAATGTGACCCTCCCTGGCCCTGCCACTGTCCCCCCCCCACCTCCCGTTGGGGACAGGTCCACCAGCCTGGGTCCCTGCCTGCACAGAGCCAGGCTTGCCCCACCCCCAACCAGGCCAGGATCCAGGTTCAAAGCCAGCCTGGGCAGGAAAGGCTGGGAGACTTTTATATCTGCTGAGCCACCAAAAAGCTGGAAATGGAGCTGTGGCTCAAGTGGTAAAGCACCAGCCTTGAGCAAAAAAAAAATCTCAGGGATACACCTAGACTCTGAGTTTAAGCTCCAGACTGGTGTGTGTGCATGCATGCACGCACACACACACACATACACACACACACATGCATCTCAGCCAAGTATAGTAGTGTACATCTGTCATTCCAGCACTCAGGAGGCTCAAGCAGAAGGATCATGAGTTCAAAGCCAGCTTGGACAATGTAGCAAAACCCTATCTCAAAATGAAAACAAAATGTATCTCCCTGGGACAAGTTCAGACCTTTTTCTTGATCATGATTCCCTAAAAAGCACAGCACAGAGCTGACTTCCACAGCACTGCCCTTGTGGATGGTCTTGCCAGCCATGAGAGAGACGAAACTCTTTGACTGTAATCTGCTTGTGCACTGCATCGTGGATACTGGTTTCCCTGCGGGGCACCGGTGGAGGACTGTGCACATGCCCCCTCCCCCACATAAACACACCATGTGTGTCTACATTTCCTCCAATGAACTTCTGCATGCAACTACAAAGTGATAGGTATTGTGTGAGTATGCATTCATATCACATGAACACACAGATCAGATAGATGCTAGACAGACAGATGGACAAATGTACCCAGGAGAGAGGGGAATGGGAGCTGAGATATTTGATCTGTCTTTATCTCTTGATTCAGTTCTTTTTTTTTTTTTTTTGGTCAGTTGTGGGGCTTGAACTCAGGGCCTGGGCACTGTCCCTGAGCCTCTTTGTGCTTTGCCACTTGAGCCACAGCATGCCATTTCCCATTTTTGAGTGGTTAATTGGAGATAAGAGTCTCACAGGGACTTTGCTGCCCAGGCTGGCTTTGAACCACAATCCTCAGATCTCAGCTTCCTGAGAAGCTAGGATTACAGGCATGAGCCACTGGCACTGGGCGATTGAGTTCTTTTTTGTGTCCTGTCATGTAACAGGAGCTTGTGTACCAAGAGTCTTCTCCACTGATCAGATACAAAACAGTTCTCTGTTCATTATCATCTGCACAGAGACAAACTCCTACACAAACTAAAAAGTTAAGGCCCCAGGAAAAGGGCCTTGAGAAGAGAGGGAGGAGGAAATGGCCACAAAAAAATAGCATCTGGTATTGACTGTCAGAGGAGGTGGGCGTGGCCTTCTGAGAACCCAGACCTAAATTCCTATTAACCATTAGAGGAGCAGGTACACAGCACCAGCCTGGGAGGCGAGATTGCTGGGTGGCACTGGAGAAAGCACAGAGAGAGCATGGTTTGCCTTGGATTTTTGCTTCACTAGCAACATTGTGAATAGGAGCCT
Organism: Dipodomys ordii; assembly: GCF_000151885.1. NCBI lineage: Eukaryota > Metazoa > Chordata > Mammalia > Rodentia > Heteromyidae > Dipodomys > Dipodomys ordii. The sequence goes on from NW_012267230.1 coordinate 6,965,227, forward strand.
TTGAGCCAATTCTTCCGGTCCTCCTCTTGCTGTCTGACTTGAAGTTTCAAATCAGGGCCCTGATTTCTTGCTTGACTTTTTCCACTCAAATTTGGCCCTCTACTCGAGCCACAGCTCCACTGGTGGCTTTTTAGATGGTTGATTGAACATGAGCATCTCTTGACCTTTGCTGCCCGGGCTGGCATTGAATTGGAATCTGTCAGCTCTCAGCCTCTTATATAGCTAGGATGACAGCCCTGAACCTGGTGCCTGGCAGGTTTTGATACCAATGAAGATTGCTCAAGCAGAAACAGGAACAGGGATTGCAACTTCCTTTCCCCCAATTAAAGGTTTAAAAAAGACAGTCTAGCCAGGCGTCGGTGGCTCACATCTGTCATCCTAGCTACTCAGGAGGCTGAAATCTGAGGACTGCGGTTCAAAGTTAGCCTGGGCAGCAAATTCCATGAGACTCTTATCTCCAATAAACCACCAGAAAACCGGAAGTAGTGCTGTAGCTCAAGTGGTAGAGAGCTTGCCTTGAGCTGAAGAGCTCAGGGATAGGGCCCAGGCCCAGAGTTCAAGCCCCATGACCAACCTAAAAAAAAAAAGAAAAGAAAAGTCTGGTCCAAGATTAAAACCCAAAACAAAACAAGTTCTTTTTTAATGGAGGAAAATGGTAGGCAAGAATTTTCCTACCTCACAAAGCTCTTAAAAAACGAAAGCTGTATGTAGGGAAAATGGTAGGCAAGAATTTTCCTACCTCACAAAGCTCTTAAAAAACGAAAGCTGTATGTAGGGGGAACAGGGAGAGGAAAAGCTGGATCAAGCTGACAGTGACAAGGCCTTTTTTCTCAAGCCCCATTAGGCACAGGTGCTTTAAAAAAAAAAGTCAAAGCCTGGTCAAAGACTGGAGGTCCCAGATGTGAGGGCAAAAACTAGGCAAAAATATAAGGCCCTGGGTTCAAGCCCAGATACTCGCACCAAACCCTGACCCCCCCAAGAAAAAACCCAAACAGCCTCTAATAAGCATGATAAATTGCCTTTCCTCCAACTCTACATATAATTTGTTAACTTTTCACTCAAGTGTTTACTGCAGGATCAACTCTCTCTCCACTTTGGGAAATCACTTTTGCTTTGCTTTTGTTTTTTTTAGGGCGGAGTCTTTATGGAGCCCAAACTGGCCTGGAACTCACCATTTTCCTGCCTCTGCCTTCTATGTGCTGGGATTACAGGCATGAGCTACTATACTTGGGTGCAGCTTCTTTTCTCTCCCCTCTTTCTTTCTTTCAAGTGGGACAACTTTTCCCATGTTATTTTATTTTATGTTCATTTTTATTTTTGGTGCCAGTACTGGGGGCTTAAACTCAGGGTCTCATACTCAAGGCTAGCGCTCTACTACTTAATCCGTACCTCCACTTCTAGCTTTTTTTTTTTCTGGTTAATTGGAGAGAAGAGCCTCACAGACTTTCTTGCCTGGGCTGGCCTTGAGCCACAGTCCTCAGATCTCAGCCTCCTGGGTGGGTAGGATGACAGGCGTGAGCCTGTCCTATTTCTTGCTTAATGATTCTCTTCCCAGAAGTGACCAGCTGTGCTGGCTAGTGTTTATCTCTGAGAACATGGAACCTGAGGTGGCTAGAATTAAATTAAGCAGTAATAGGGTCACCTCTTGTCACCTTATTCCAGGAAATTTTCTGGGGAAAAATTACACAGCATGATTCATTGGACTTTGGTGAAGATGTTTATATCTTTAACCTGACCCTGTGGACTTTCCCAGCAACACTTTCCTCTAAAGCACAGGACCACAACAGCATGCATATTCATCATTGAGTACTGACCTATGGCCTCCGAGCACATGCTCTTCTAATGCACCAGAGACCCAGTCTTCAAACAACCTTATGGGGAAAGATGGATAATTCCCATTTTCTGATGAACAACATGGAAGCCCAGAAAGATGGAGTTATTTATCCAAGTTCACACAGCTGGAGAGAAACCTGTGCCTCTCTATCTTTAGCCCCTAAACTTTGATCAACTTCATCAAGGGTGTTATCAGAGGAAGATGATAAGGATAAGAAGATGACACTTGGGATTGGTGGTTCACCACATATTCTTAGAGGCTCTGCTGGGCCCAATAGACGCCAGAGCTTCCAGTAGCTGTCCATTCCACACCTGAGGACGCCAAAGCCAGAAGGTTCAGTAACTCACCCAGGGTCTTGCAGCCAGAACCAGGGAAGCTCAGACTCCATCTCCAGCTCACAGCCCAGAACCTGCGTCTCCTAACCGGCATACCCTCCCCATGATAAGTCTCCCCACTGACAAATATTTGCCAGGCATCAGGTCTCTTCCCACATCCGGCTTCCTTCTCCCCCATGGTGCCCCAGCTGTTTCTATGGCCTCCAGCCCCTCCCTCTCCTTACCTGTTCCACCGTCCTGAAGAAACTTCCAGATCCTTAGCTATGTCCTCTGGTCAAAACCAGGGAGAAGTGCAGAAACCACTCCTCTTCTTCTCCCCCACTCCCTCCCCCTCTCCCTCCCCCTCTCCCTCCTTCCCTCCCTCCCTCCCTCCCTTCTTCCTTCCTCCCTTCCTTCCTTCCTTCTTTCTTTTTTTTTTCTTTTGCCAGTCCTGGGGCTTGAACTCAGGGCCTGGGCACTGTT
>NW_012267230.1:6968707-6974627 GCF_000151885.1 Dipodomys ordii
CAATCACTACCCTGGGTAACATGTCAGCAGGAAGAATCAGCTCTGCAGAGATGATCACAAGTGGTAAAGGACAGGAAGGCTCAGGCTCAAACCAAATTAATTAATTAAAAGAGAAGAGAGAATGAGAGAGAGAGAGAGAGAGAGAGAGAGAGAATTCTATTTCTGTATTTCTGTGATTGACAGGGAGAATACAGACTTACACTTAGCATTCCCAGCCTGGGTGTATATTAGCACCCAATTAAATGCGAAAGAGTGATTGTTGGAAAGAGAGATTGGATATTGTCCTGCAATAGACTCCCATCATAAATTCAGGAAAGGCCTTTAAAAAGGAAGGAGATGTTTTGATTTTAAACCATGCTTTAAGCCAGGCATGGTGGCTCACGCCTGTATTCCTAGCTACTCAGGAGGCTGAGATCTGAGGCTCATGGTTCAAAGCCAGCCCAAGTAGGAAAGTCCCTGAGACATTTATTTCCAATTAATCACCAAAAAGCCAGAAGTGGAGTTGTGGCTCAAGTGGTAAAACACCAACCTTGAATGAAAAGACTAAAAGATAGTGCCCAAGTCCTGAGTTCAAGCCCCAGTACCAGCACAGACAAAAGAAAAGAAAAAGATGCTTTGTTTTTACTTTTTTTTTTGCTGGTCATGGGGCTTGATCTCTGGGCCTGGGCGCTGTCCCTCAGCTCTTCAGCATAAGCCTAGCGCTCTACCACTTGAGCCACAGCACCATTTCTGGCTTTTTTTTTTGCTTATGTGGTGCTGAGGAATCAAACCCAGGGCCTCATCCATGCAAGGCAAGCACTCTACCACTGAGCCACCTTCTCAGCCCTAAAAGATGCTTTGATTTGTATCAATTCTGTCATTCCTGGGTGACATATTGTCCCTGGTGATGTGAGACACTCCCCCAAGTCTATTGGTCCCTGAAGGACAGGCCCTGCTGGAGTGTAGCTGAAAAGACACCTCAGTAGCTGGGATTCTCCTTTGCCTGTGGCTCCTCAAACCTCCTAACTATTGACACAATATCACAGAGGAGTGTCCTGTTACCCTTAGTGTCTAGCTTCATCCTAGGCCTCCTACCCTCCCCCCCCCAGCTGCAGACAAGACCCCCCCACCCCCAATTTTATTCTCTCCCTCTCAAAACCACACTCTGTATTTGCATGATAGATTCCCACTTGGTCTGTGCCTGTGCTGGGCCTTGGACTCAGGGTCTGGGCACTGTCCCTGTGCTTGGTAGCTCAGGGCTGGAGCTCTACCACTTGAGCCACAGCTCTACTTCCAGCTTGATGCTGGTTCCTTGGAGAGAAGAGTCTTGCAGACTTTCGTGCCTGGGCTGGCTTTGAACCACGATCCTCAGGATCCTCAGATCTCAGCCTCCTGAGTAGTGAAGATGACAGGCGTGAGCCACCGACGCCCAGCCGTTCTTCCACCTGTGATACACATACTCTGCTCCGGGGAAGTAAGCATTGGACTGTGGATTGACAATAGTGTTCTTTTCATTTCTTCTCTCTCCCTTCCCCTTCCCCTCCCCTCCCTTTCCCCTCCCCTCCTCCCCGCTCTCCCCCTCGATGCTGGCGAATACTTTTTGCACAGGGTCTCAACTTTGGGGTCACCACCCACCTGCGCAGCCGGGATCCCAGGCTGAGTCCCAGCGCCAGTTTTCTCCACACGGAGGAGCCTGAGCTGGACAGCCGCCGCCCCTTTCCGCCCCCCACATCCTGTCCCCCAAATTCGCCTTCCCTTGCGCATGGCCCACCTGCGGGCTCCCGCAGCGCGCGCGCGACCTTGGCACTGTGTTCGGAGTGGGGCTCGGGTTCCTGCCGCTCGGTCCGGGTCAGGACGCCTGGTGGCATCTGAGCCTGCATCCCGGCCTTCCCCCGCACCCAACAGATGCCAGGCGCATGCGCACGGGCGGAGGGGTCCCCAGGGTACCGCCTCCCCCTCCTCAGCCCCAGGGCGCATGGCGCCAGCGCGAGGGCTGCGCTCTCAGAACGCCGGGCCGGGCGTTTGGATCCTGGCAAACTTCCCGGCACAGGTGCTACTCGAGAGACAGACCATAATAAGGCTGGGTGGGAATGGACAAGTGGACAATGGAAAGGCGGACTCCTGCTACGGAAAACCTTCCGGAGGTCCTTCAAGAGAGGAAGAATAGATTTAACATAGGATCCAGCGGACCCCATTCTGGGTATGCGTACCCAACTAGATCTCCATACCCCCCCACCCCCACACACCTCTCATTCATAGCTAGTGAGGACCTTGAGCTCTGCTTGCACCCCTCCCCGGGGAGGAGGGTTCTTCCCCTCCACCCCTTCTTGCTTCCCTGATTTCTTCCAGGGGCATGGATGGCAATTTCACCTGCCTCTCTCCTCAGAGCACAGAGACATCTGTCTGTCCTGTTCTGTGGGTGTTAAACTCCCAGTGCTTAACATAGTACCTACGGAACTCAGTGCTTGGTCATTGGGACTAGAAGAAAGTGAAGCAACCCACCCCGGTGAATGATGGCAAAATCCTTCACCCCATCACCATAAGCTTCAACTTTGCCCCCTTCCCCCCAAAGGTGTGCATTGCCTGACAGTCTGCAAAGCATCTTCACACCCATTCCCACAGTTCACATGCACACATCCAAGAGAGGGATCATCGTAGGGTTCACACTCATACTGGTTTTGGTGGTGGGGTTTTGTTTTGTTTATTGTGGAGCTGGGAACCATAGACTCCAGTCTATTGGAGCAGACAAAAACAGGGACTGGAGCAGGGCTCAACCATGCGTGTCTGCTGACTTTTGAGTCCAGTTATCTTGGCCTGAAAGCACAAAGGCTGGGTGCGCAATGGTTAGACAAGCGTGAACTGTGCAGTGTGGACAGAGAGATCATGTAACTTGCCTCCAAGCTCTTCCTAGCTGTGCGATACTGGGGAGCATGCTAGTCCTCTCTGTGCTCACCAAATGGGGAGTATAATGGCATCTATCTCCAAGGTGGTTCTGAGCACGTGACCTGGCAGGGCAGGAATAGCTAATTTTAAAAAGATGGTTCTTAAAAACATGCTTGAACAAATTGTCTATCACAGTCAGACAATTTGTTCCAGGAAAGTTAGAATGAACTTGTGACTTAGAAACTATGTAATCACTTAATCACAATCAAAAAAAAAAAAAAAAGAACTTCGGGGAAGGGAGGGAGGGGGGGGATGGTAGGGGGAAAACAATGGAGGGGCTAACAATGTTCAAGAGGAAGTGTACTCATTACCTCACTCATGTAACTGTAACCCTCTGTATAGTATCTTTACAATAAAAAAAACTAAATTTAAAAAAAAAATAAAAATAAAAACATGCTTGAGCCAAGTGCCAGTGGTTCACACCTGTAATCCTAGCTACTCAGGAAGCTGAGATCTGAGGATCGTGGTTCAAAGCCAGCCCAGATAGGAAAGGCCATGAGACTATTATCTCCAATGAACCACCAGAAAACCCGAAGTGGCACTGTGGCTCAAAGTGGCAGAGCACTAGCCTTGAGCAAAAGAGCTTAGGGACAGTGCCCAGGCCCAGAGTTCAAGCCTCAGGACCAGCAAAAACCAAACCAAACCAACCCCATAAGCTTTGTGGCTCATTCATATATGCTTTTCATAAGGCCCTAACTCTGCCACAATTTCTGCGGCTAAGCAGAGAGAGAAAGACTCAAAGAATAAGAAGCCATCTATCTTGAAGGCAGGGACACCTTATCACTGCAGGGCTGCAATCCAAGCTTTGGGGAAGAGAGGTGGTATCAATACCTCGTTGTCCTGAGGGCAGGCTCCCCAGAGGCAGAGCAGAATTTGTCACCCTTGGAGCGCTCATTATAAAGGACACACCTGCAGCCAGGCCCTCTCCTGGGAGGCCGTGTTTACACAAAGTATTGCTGCCCCAGGACTCTAAGCCTCCTGGGAGGGCGCTCCATCCCACGGCCCCATCGGCACACTGCTCACCAGCGCCGACTGCTGGCAACCTGCAGCTTCTCCACAGTGGCTGAGGCTCTAGACTAAGGAAGAAGGTAACCTAGATTAAGCACTATAGACTAGAGGCTTGACTGGCACATGACCCCCTCCTTGGCCCCATTTGATATTTCCAAGAAGTGGCTTTGTAAATACAGAAAATATGGCGGCGGCGGCGGTCACAGGAGCCACCATGATCCCAGCTATACAGAGAGGAGTTCATGAATTCAAGATGATCCAAGCAGACTGGGCAATGTAGTGAGACTTCAGCTCAAGAGGAAGAAAGAAAGAAAAGAAAGGAAAAAGTAAAGGAAGGAAGGAAGGGAGGGAGGGAAGGAGAGAGAGAGAGAAAGAAAGAAAGGAAGAAAGGAAGGAAGGAAGAAAGGAAGGAAGGAAGGAAGGAAGAAAGGAAGGAAGGAAGGAAGGAAGGAAGGAAGGAAAGGATGGAGGGAGGGAGGAGAGAGAAGAAAGAGCTACAGCAATAAGGAGACCTAAACCCTCTGCAGTCACCAATGTCCACAATGGGGAAGACACCACACCCTCTGATTACATCTTCATAAGTAGGGACAGAAAAAACAACCACTGTGCACAAGGAAAGGAGCCAGACAATAAAGGCCTCAGGCCACACTCACTAATTTGGCCCTGTTTGCTTCCTTCCCATGATGTCAGTGAGGGCTGCTGGTCCTCTGGAACCACTTGACAAGAATCAACCAGTCACCAGGACTGTGTAATCTCTAGGCACACCTTTGTTTCCACACCCCTAATACTTTGTCTATTTAAGCCTATGCCCCTGAAGATGAGCTCAAGTGCTTACTTTGCTCCTTCTAGTGTCATGCTGGGTTAATACATTGTTTGCTGCCTTCCACCATTCCTGGTCTCTCTATTTAACCCACTGGGGTGAGTGGCCCGGACCTGATGTGTGGAATGCCTGGAGTTGGGTTTAGCACCTAAAACTCAGGACTCAGTGCTAGTCAATTTCTGAGCCTTTGGGAATTCTCTAAAGGAACTCCTACTGTGTGGGATTCAGACTAATTGTTTTCCTTTTGCCTGAGGCTTAAACTCTGGGCCTGGGGGCTGTCCCTGAGCTCTTTTGCTCCAGGCAAGTGCTGTACCACTTTCAGCCACAGCTCCACTTCCATTTTTTTCTGGTGGTTAATGGGAGGTAAGAGTCTCAGAGATTTTTTCCTACCGGTGCTGGCTTTGAACTGTGGTCCTCAGATCTCAGTCTCCTGAGTCGCTAGAATTACAGGTGTGAGCCCGGGTGTGGCACCAGGCTGGATTCAGACATCTTGATCCAGTGTGTATCACCATTGCTCTGCCCCTCAAGCGTTGTGTTTTTATTTTTGTCGTTTCTTGGTGCCAGTGGATTTATGTCTGTAATATATCTGTGTGTGTGTTTACTGAACGATGAGTAGGCCTTGCAGTTGGAGAAGAGACAGCCATATATTCGGATGCCATATAAACAATCAAACCCTGCAGTCCAGTGTTTTACTAACTGGAAAGGAGAGTGGTAGATCTGTCTTCGTAGACCGGCTCCGAGCCGTCCTCAGATCTCAGCCTCCTGCTGGGGGGCTAGGATGACAGAGGTGAGCCACCCACCACCCCAGCTCGGGTTTACTCCTGACACGGGGGTCTTCGTACCGTGCTGCCTGGGCTGGTGGGGAACTGTGATCCTCCTGATCGCCGCCTCTCCACGCAGCCGGGAGTAGCGGGCATTGGGGCACCCCAGTGTCGGCTTACCCGACACCCTTGGGTGGCTCGGTTCGGGGTGGGCTGTGTGTCCTGAGGTTTGCACGCAGGGTTTGCCCGGCTGGCAGAGGCGCTCGGGGCTGATCCGTGCCTCGATTTCCTTTCCTCGGATCCAAAGGCCGTCCTCGCGGGGCGGCGGGGGAGAAGGGGTGGTCTCAGCCGTCCATTAGGTCTCAGGACGGCGAAGCCCCGCCCCCAGCCCCCCGCCCCCCCCACGCAC
>NW_012267230.1:6974898-7021125 GCF_000151885.1 Dipodomys ordii
CCATGAGCGAGTCCAGCGTCGGGGAGCTCCCGGCCCGCAGGCCTAGCCGACAGCTGGCCACACACCAAGGTAGGCTTGGAGGGTTCGGGGGAAAAGGGGGGCTCGGCGCGGCCTCAGGACGCTGCCAAGCGCGGGGGGCTCCGGGCTGGGGGGGGGAAGCGGGGCCGGCCTCGCCCTCCCCGGGTGCCCCGGCCCGGGGGGGGTGCGCGCCCCCTCCCAGACACCGGCTGCGGGATCTGGGTCCATCGCTAAGAAACAGGCTTCTCGATCAAAGGGAAAAGAACGTGGGAACCCCGACATTCCAGCCCCGCGCCCCCCTCCGGCCACGCCTCCTCCCCAGCCCCCCACCAACATGCGTGGAGGAGCTGCCTGCCTCCCGATCATCTCAGGCTCTGCCACTCCGACCAGCGGGGAACTCACTCTGCCCCAGAGTTTTAGGGTTTGGGGTTCTGGGGTGTTGTTTTTAATTGCTGGGTGACTTTTCCTCAGTGACTTGTCATCTCTGAGCCTCATCTGTTCAATGAGACTTGGAGGGCCGTAGTGGGATCCGCTGAAGAAAAGCAAAAAGTGTGGCTTAGCCCGGGTACTCAGGAGCAGTATTAAAGAGTAGCCAGCCAAAAACCATCGTCTTTTTTTTTTTTCTTTTAACTGGGCAAAATGTAAATTATACTGCTCTGAGATTTTTTTTTTCTTCTCCAAACATAACTATGTAAAACCACCGCTCTGTCAAGATAACAAAGTTGCCAGCACCCCGGCGGGTTTCCTTTTGTAGCTGCTGCTGTGAATTTTATTGAGCAATACTTTCATACTCGTTTGTATCTTCGGTGCTTAACAACACCACGGGCTTAGGGTAAAATATGAATGCATTTGGGATTGCTCTCACAAAGAAAAATCTAGGACCGACCTAACTCTAGATCCAAAGTGCTTGAATCAAGAGAGAGGGGAGGGGGGAGGGGGTGATATTTGAATGATCATGATTTCCCAGCTCAGTATTAACTCTGCTCTCACCAGTTCAGTTTAGCCTTTTCATTAGTAAAAGCCAGGGTCTGGGGGCTGTGACTTGGCCTGGCATAGATGAGGTCCTGGGATTCCATTCTCAACACCTTTAAAGAAAAAAACACAAAAGCATTTGTCTTGCTTTTAAGTTATCTTCCTCTTATTTGGCACAGTCGCTTACTTCTGTCTGGGATCTTTGCTGAGTATGTAAGGAGACTTCCAAGTCCCTTTAAGGGACCGCCCCCCTCCCAGTCCCTGGCACTATTTTTGTCCTCCTGTCGCTGTCAAGGGTGGGAAGCTCAGAGACAAACTCCAGTCCTTAACTTTATAGCACTTTGGATACAGTAACTTCTGGGCTAGGATAGGGAGTGGAAGCATTAGTCATCTGTGCCATGTTTAATAACAAAACACCTGAGCCAATCATTTATTTTTGGCTTCCAGTTGAAGAGGCTTTTGTTCACTATCGGTTGGCCTAGCTGCTTTTGGCTAACTGTGGGAACAGATGTGGGACAAAGCCAGCCTTTCAGGAAAGATAGAAGCAAAAGGCCAGGGGGCTGAAGAGGATGAGCCTGGGGTGGGTACCTGTGTCACCTTCAGCGGCACCATGCCAGGGACCTGGATGAATGCCCTTCTCTCCCACCTCAGTGATGTCTTCAAAGGGGCTTGAAGGGTTTGAGGGGTTTCCTGGCTTAGGGCCAGGAACAAGACTTCATTGTATCTTTTTTATTTTAGTTTTTAAACCTTTTTATTTGATTGCTCATGGGGCTTAAACTCAAGGTCTGGGCTCTTTTGCTCAAGGCTAGCATTCTACCACTTGGAGCCACAGCACCACTTCCCATTTTTCTCCTTATTGATTGGAACTAAGAATCTCAGACTTGCCTGTGATTCTCAGATCTCAGCCTCCGGTGTGGCTAGGATAGATTACAGGCGTGAGCCACCTTCATTATGTTTCTCTAGAACCTTTCTAGATCTTTTCTAGATACTCACCCTTCATTTGTCTTTGGACAGGCAGATTATCTTTGGACAGACAAATTAATTGTTTGGTGGCTCAGTATCCTTGCATGGTAAAGGCTTGAATGAATTCAGGAATTAGTTACCGTGCGCAGTAAGTCCCGCCCAGACTTGGTGATTTAGAGCAGTAATGATCCTGTGTTACCTCAGTTCCTGTGGGGCAGAAAATAAGGGGTGACTCCTGCTTGCCCCGGGGGTGGTTCGGCCTTAGGATTTCCTCTGAGGCTGCTGCAGTAGCACCCCGTGGGCACATGTGGACAGGTTTTTGGAGACATCTGCTTCAGGACCTGCCTAAAAGTGGACTTGTTGGGTCCAGGGTGAGCCTGCACTTAATTCTCCCATTCAGCTACATTCAATCTCTCCACTCTTCCCCATGAGCATTATTCAGGGTCCAGGAGAGTTCCCACGTGACTCACCCAGTTGCCCCAGAATGCTGTGGGGGACAGAGTTGGCCCCTGTGTGTGTTGGCTACAGAGTTCAGGGCCCTTCTCTGCTGCAGGGAGAGGATCATGCCATGCTGGCTCTGACCTTGCTTGCTAGAGGGCAGGCTTGGTGTGGGCTTAGGAGTGGGGAAACACCTAGAATAGTAGAGGCAAGACCCCTTATGGGAGGATCTAGAACCTTTTCCATTTGGTTTACCAAACTAGTCTTTATTTAATCAGCTCTGTGGCCCTGGGCAAGTCCCTAACTTCTTGGAGCCTTAGTCTTTTCAGGGAAAGTTGATGCTCCTGCCCTAGGAGGATTTAATGCAATCAAAGACTGCACCCTCTGCCCTGCAGGCTCGTAGTGGTAGAACTAAAGAAGGTCAGGAGGTGAGAGACAGCCTTCCTTACCTACAGGAAGAGTCACCATCCACACCTCTGTGACAGAAGGCAGAGTAGCCAGAGAAAGCATTCCCAATTTATTCCACCCATCCAAGTGTTATGTGCACTTGAAGACCCAGGGTGAACTTTCCATTTTTATGACAGCCTTGCAGACTTGTGATTGGACAAAGAGAGTGAGCTAACAGTATTGCAGACATGTGTTTGGATAAAGGGTGAGCTAACCGCTCTGCAGAAATTGATTGTTCAAAAGGTGGGCAGGAATCCAATAAGGCCTTGTTGTTGGTCACTCATTCATGTCTTCCTCCCTTCTGAGATGGAGTATTTCTGAGCTCCAACACTACTAGCATTATTTCTACTTGGGAGTTTTGGGATCCTAATGTTACAGGGTTTAATGACTGCATGTGCAGTGTCTAGACCTTTCTGAAGATATGCTAGGAGGTATGTAACAGAGTGGAGGAAACTATTACTTAGGTCTGAGTTCTGTATACTGTGTTAAGCCTGAAAAATAGCCACTTAACCTGTGGGGTTTATTTTCTCCCTTATCCAAGCCTGTTTGCCCAATGACCAATCACCCTTCAAAGCAGTCCGAGAAGGTGGGATGTTCTGGACAAGCTGGAGACTTGTCCAGGGCCATTTTCAGGCTGTACTGGTTCTTTGGCAACTCACCAGTCTGACTTTGGCTATTTTTTTTTTTCTCCCTCGGAAGGAGACTGAGCTCTGCCCAGCAACTGGGGCCTGATTGGGCCCATTGGCCCTGGGTGGTGTTTGTTTTTTTTTTTGTTGTTGTTGTTTTTTATTTCAGGAAGTAAAGAATTTCGAGGGATAAAGGGGGGAAATGGCTGTCAGTGTTATGCTGTTTGCTGCAGTCTGGCTGCCTAGGGGAGCATTGTTTGGGTCTGGGACCACCCAGACCTCCTGTTGGCTGTCCTTCCCCTCCGCCCTTCTGGAGGAGGGGAGGAGGAGGGAGGAATGTGAAGGAAGGGAGGAGAACCAGTTTGAGCTGGCTTTGGGGAGCTGGAGATGGAGGGAGCAGGGGTCCTGGCATCCATCTTGTTAAGCCGGGGTAGAGGGGGAAGGAGAGAGAACTGGAGCCCACTGATTGCTGGGAAGGAAATGAAGGGGAGGGTATCCCACTGGGAAGAGGTGTGGCGGGGAAGCCAAGGCCAATGAGAGGAGTCAGGTAGAGGGAGCACGGGGAGAGGAGGCTGCAAAGGCAGAGGGCTGGAGGCAGTCCCAACCCTGCTGGGTTTGAGGAAGGCCCCTCTAGGAGGAGCAGCAGTGGGAGGAGTCAGCCAGGCAGGGCTCATGAGGACCAGGCAGGCCCATGTCTACAGTTAGCTTTTGGACTCCATGTGTGTGGTGACTTTAATTCCTCATTGTTGTGTCTCCTGAGGTAGTGAGTGACTATATACCCCTTTACCCTTGTGGAAACAGGCTCTGAGAAGTTACTCAATGAGCCATTTGCCATGGTTTTGTGTGTGTGTGTGTGTGTGTGAATTGTTCTCCAAGGGGTCTCAGTGTGGCAAGCCATGTGTGATGGTATTGGCCCCTTTAAGAGGCGGGGCCTAATGGGAAGTTTTTAAGTTATTGGGGGTGGTGCCTTCCCCCATAGGGATTGTGGGACTCCAGGGTCATTCTCCCTCACACTGCCCCATCCTGAGGCATGGCCTGTGTGGGTCATGCAGTTGGACCTCCAGGACTAAAAGCGAAATAAATAAACCTCTTTATTTAAGACTGGGGACGTGGCTCAAGTGTTAGAGCACCTACCTAGCAAGCATGAGGCCAAAAAAAAAAATTTGTTTTTAAAGTCTGTCTCTGGTCTTTCATGATGGTGACATAGAACAGACGAATACGTTGCAGAAACAGAAGAACACTTGTGTCCTGGAGAGCAAGGGTCCGGGTGCTTGTGTGCAGATGACTGTGTCATTCATTCATCCTGTCCAGGCTCATGTTAACTGCCAGCTCAGTAAGAGTGAACAGGACCAGACATGCCTCTGAGGGCCTTTCCCCTGGAAACGCTCTTTCAGCCCCTGGGTTGCCTTACGGCAGAGTTCTCCTGTCTTTTACATCTGCAAAGTGAGGAAAGACCTGCACTGTAAACCCATTAAGAAATTCCCAGCTTCTTCCTAGTGCTAAAAGCTCCAGAAAGGCAAGGCCCTGGCAGTTGCCTCTACTGGTATTTAGCACTTTCCCTTTGGGTGAGGCAGTAGCCAAGGAGAAAACACACTCCCCAAAGGAGCAGCCTGATCCATGGCAAGAAGAGGCCAGACTGCAAATTCCAAATCACTGTGTATATTCAGTTCACCAGTAAGATAGCAGAGCACACACAGCCTACCAAGCGTCTAGTACCATTAGCGGAAGCTGCGTTCTAAGCCAAACATCTACAAGCTTACCATCTCTGGGCCAACAGCTTCCAGCCTGCCACCTATCTTTGTAAATAAAGTTTTATTGCCATTCATTTGTGGGTCATCTGTGGCCCTTTTCATGTGATAGGCCACCTAATCTCCTGTATAGACCTGCAGGAGGTGGGAGAACTGCTGTCCTCATTTGACAGGAGGGGAAACTGAGGCACAGAATGATCAAGAAACTTGTCAGGTTATACAAGTGGTGCTCAGCCCCAGGGAGGTGGCCTTGGGTACTGGGCCCTTGCCACCTTCTTTGAGATGCAGTAACTGATCCACACTGCCCCTGCTCCTCTCCCTCCACCCTCCTGCCTGAAACTGGCAGCCCTGGGTATGAAGTCCAGCTGGAACTCTGATTAGCAAGTTAGTCACCCAGGGCTCTGGAGAATGTGAGGCCCCGCCAGGCTTTTGCCACACCCAAGTACCTGTTGTGACTCATGCCTCATCCTCCCAACTGAGCTCTGTCTGATAAAGGAGGCCCTCCCCACTCAGGTGAGGCTCCTGGGATTGAAGCTTCTCTACCCTGTAGAAGCAGCCACTAAGTGACCACAAGCAGTGCAGTTTCCTACAGTTGGAGCAAACCACTTGTCATGTTGTAAGGACCAAGAGACCATTTCCTTCATGCCCCTGTGCAGTCCCGGCCCGACCTCCAGACCTGCAGTCTTCCAGCCTCAGCCTCCTGAGGTCTGGGAATGTACTACCATACCCCACTTCATGATCAGTACTTCAGATGGAAAAGTACTTAGTGCTCAGTACTGTCCTGGTTTCCAGCATCCAGGGAGAAGGGGTTGTCTCAGGACACGCACCTGAGGGGGAGGGGAGATGCTTGGAATTCCCACAGTTACTGGCAAGGGCTCAGGCCCCACAGCCTGCAGTCCCCTTACCCAGCGTTTCCATGGTCCCATGGAGGGAATCAGAGCACTCAGTATGCAGTGTGTCTACACTGGTGTTGGTTGGCGTGAGTGCTGAGGAAGCTGGAGGTGGCTCTCATGCTGGTGAGGTCATGCTTGGCCCACATCTGGGCGGGTCGGGCCCTGTCCTTTGGTGGACTTGATGCCCTCTGCAGAGAGCCACCAAGGAAGTCAGGACTAAGAGGATGCTGTCCAGGAGTGCCTGCCTTCTCCTGTTCATTCATTCATTCATTCATCTGTTCATCATTCATTCATCTGTTCATCATTCATTCATCTGTTCACTCATTCCTACATGCATTCATTCATTCATCTACCCATCATCCATGGTTTTATTCATATGTTCACTCATTCATTCATTCATCCATTCATTCACTCATTCTTCAAGCAGAAGGTCTCTAGGAACCAGGCACTATTTTAAGCTTTTTTTTTTTTTGGTGGTTGTAGGACTTGAATTCTGGGCTTGGGCTCTGCCCCTGAGCAATTCAGTTCAAGGCTAGTGCTCTACCATTTGAACCACAGCACCACTTCCGGTTTTCTGATGGTTCACTGGAGATAAGAGTCTCACAGACTTTTCTGCCTGGGCTGGTTTTGAATCTCTATCCTCAGATCTTAGCCTCCTGAGGAGCCAGGATTACAGGCGTGAGCCACCGGTGCCTGGCGACCATTGTAAGCTTTATCCTTGCCTGAAGAATACTCCATGACAGGGAAGGTAGTTCTACCTGCTTCTGGTCCCACAGCCCCTGTAGCACCATCCTTCCACTTCAGTAACTGTCTCATGGCTGAAGCCTGGGAGTTTCCGGTATTCCTGAATGGTGGCTCCCCAGTGCCTGGGTCATACCCCGGTGTGGGAAAACAGCCACACCCTAACTGCAGGACATCAGAGGCCAAGCTGACAGCAACCCCTCAGCTGGACCATCTCAGTGAACCTCCCACCCGTAACTGTGAGATGCTGCTTTATATTCTTCCAGCTGCTCAGAAGGCAGAGATGAGAGGGTGGTGATGGGAGACCAGCAAAGACCCAAGTTAGCAAGACACTCTCTCAAATGAGAAGATAAGAATGGTGGTGTACTCACCTGTAATCTCAGCTACACAAGAGGCAGAGATAGGACGGTCACAGTCTAAGGCAGCCCTGTGCAAAAAGTACAAGCTCTTATCTAAAAAAATAAATAAATAACCTGAAGTTAAAAGGGCTGAGTATGTGGCTCAAGTGGTAGAGTGCCTGCGTAGCACGCACAAAGCCCTGAGTTCAAATCCCACTACTTCCAGATAAAAATAAGTGTAGAGAAGCCTTGGGTGCCTGCCTCTGTTGGTGAGCAGGAAAGCGGGTGATACCATCCTTTGAAAAGGGCTTGGTCTCCTGAAGAGAGGGGACGGACTCTCATAAGTGAAGATGCCGCATGGAAAGTGTGCTTGGATTTGTTTTTTCTCTGGGGCCAAGGTTTGAACGCAGCGCCTTATACTTGCTTGTGCAGTTGCTCTGCTACTGGAGCCACACCCCCAGCCCTTTTAGTTTAGTTAACCTTTCAGATAGGGTCTTACATTGATGCCAGCCTTAGACTGCAGTCCACTTCCTCGTCCTTGTGCTGGGATCACAGACATGAGCCACCATGCCTGGCCTACAATAGGGATGATGGTGATCAGAGTTGGGGGTGTCACATGCGCTGATGCGTAGCAGCCTTCAGTCACGTGGCACAAAGTGAACTCCCAGTGACCCAGCCCGTGTGAATGTACATTGTATGAAGCCCTCCTTCCTCATCAGGCGGATGAGGCCCCAGGGTGGTGTACATCATGCTCACACGAGACCCCCTGCTGACCCTTTCTGTAGTGGCTGGGCCAGCCAGTGTCAGGCCATCCTTTCAAGTCAGCCCCTGCTTCGGCCTGGGGTTGGGTTTCTGACCCCCAGCTGCTGAATATTTAATAGGTCTTCTGCTCTCTGTTTAAAGACCTTTGTTTGTGGTTCATAATAGTTCTTTGTGGCCGCTCCTGAGGTGGGCGGGGCCTCCTGGCAGCGTGAGGCCCTGTGGCCCCTGGGGTCCAGTGAGTCAGGGGAGTCTCTGTTACTAAGCCTGTGTGTCATATCCGCAGGGCATGTTGAGACAGATAAGGGAGGGGGAGCTCGGAGGAGCTGTGTGGCCACTGGCAGAGCCCCAGGCACTGGACTCTGTGTGTCTCTCACTGTGGGACCAGGTCCTGCCTGGTCCTCCTGGAGCCTTGTGGGATAGGCTAGGGGCTCTCCTAGGATCTGCTACGCCTTCAACCCTGTGCCCTGTGCAAAGCCGGTCCCCAGCAACCCTGTAAAGCCAGATCTGAACATGACATGCCAGGACCACAGTCCTCAGCAGCCTCGGTCCCACCTGCAACACTGCACCCCACACTGTGGGACAGGAATATTACTAGCCCCATTTGGAAGACAGACCACACATTTTCCTGGTGGCTACAGACAGTCACAGCACTCAGAGTGTAACTTAAAGCGTGCTCGTGAACACCTCCAGTCAACGAACCTACCTGCAGATGATTTCTCTAGCCTCAGGCGAGTGGCTATCTGCAAGGTTTGGTTATAGTCTCTCTCTCTCTCTCTCAGATCAGTTGTAGGGCTTGAACTCTGGCACTGTCCCTGAGCTTCTTTGTGCTCAAGGCTAGTGCTGTACCACTTGATCCACTTCTAGTTTTTGAGTGAATAATTAAGAGATGAGTCTCACAGGGTCTTTTCTTACCCAGACTGGCTACAAAAAATGATCCTCAGATTTCAGTCTCCTTAGTAGCTAGGATTACAAGCATGAGCCACCAGCACCCAGCTAGTTATGGTCTCTTAAGACCCAAGGCTCCTCCTGTACCAGTGTTGTTCTTGGCTAATGCCAAGGTGTGACTGATGCCTTCCCTTTTCTTCCTTAGAGAACCTCTCTGTGGATTCCAGTTGCTTCTCCTCTCCACCTGTGAACTTCCTTCAAGAATTGCCCAGTTACCGGTCGGCCACACGCCGGAGAACCACCGTCCTTGCCCGGGATAAGCAGAGTAGCATATTGCTGAAGCCATCAGACTCTTACAGCTCTCAACGAGAGGGAGAAATCACAGAAAACCTCAACACGCAGTCCATCCGGAAGTATGCACTGAACATCTCCGAGAAGCGGCGGCTGAGGTCTGTTCATTCGTCACCTAGAGGCTGCATAACAGCTTATTAAGTGTATTTATTTTCTTTTTATTTATTTATTTTGGTCAGTTGTGGGACTTGAACTCAGAGCCTGGGCACTGTCCCTGAGTTCTTTTGCTCAATGCTAGCACTCTACCACGTGAGCCACAGCATCACTTCTGGTTTTCTGTGGGTTACTCGCAGATAAGAATCTCACAGTCTTTCCTGCCCGGACTGTGAACCGGGATCCTCAGATCTCAGCTTCTTGAGTAGCTAGGATTACAGGCATGAGCCACCAGCATCTGGCTTTATAAGTGTATTTCTTGTTTACATAGAATTCTAGGTTCAAGTCATTGGAAACTTGCTATCACTCAGGGACCCAGACTCCTTCCGTATTGTGGCTCTGCATTCCACCTCCTGAACCCCTTCCTGAACCCTCTCCAGCCAATGGGAAGGAGTGAGCTCATTCTCCTTAAAGCTGGGTGTATAGTGACTCACCCTCTATGGTTTAGAAACCTAAATAGTTTCATCAAGTTGGGAGGCAGCTGTGGCCAGTTGTGGCTGGGCAGGTGCTTCTGTGATCCTGACTGGGGTCAGCTGGCTGCAGACCTGTGTAGCTCAGCCTTCTTCTCCGTATTAGCCTGGCTCCAGGAGGAGGAGCTGAGCTCAGGCCTCCTGAGGCCAAGCTTAGAACCAGCACGGCTTCACACCACATTCTGTGGTATAAGCAGATCATGCTGCCAGTCTAGATGCTGTGAATGGAAAGAGCTGTGCTCAGTAACTTAGCAGGGAAGTGGTGGCAGGGGGAAGGAAAGAGGGAGGTGGAAGTGGATGGAACAGGCTTTAACAGCAGGAGGAAGGGCAAGAATGTAGCTGTTATTGACTGGAAAGGGACAAATGCCAAGACCCAAGGTAGGGTCAAGAAATCATGTGATAGACTTGGGATTGGGCCTAGGAGAGAGGTAGAGAGGCCTGTGAGCCAAGATCTACCTAAGAGAGACCTTGAGTGCCATGTAAAGGATGTTCTTTTATTCTTTAAATACATATGGGTCATAAAACTAAAATATCAATCTCTCTGTTCATCCTTCCATCCAGCCATTTTCCCAGCACTCCATTATCTATCCATCCTTTCTCCCATCTCCCAGTCCACTCATTCACCTATTCATCCATCCATCCTGTATACCTACCCATCCATCCACCCATCCATACCCCTGTCTACCCATCTACCCATCAGCCATTCATTCTCTCATCCATCCATCCACCCACCCTCCTAACCACCCATCTATCCATCTATCCATTATCCATCCGTCATCCATCCTCCAATCTACCCACCCACCCACCCATTTATCTGTCCATCTCTCCATCCTCTCATGCATCTACCCATCCATTTCTCCATCCATTCTTCTGTCTGTCTATCTATCCATTGATCCATCCATCCATCCATCCATCCATCTTCTCATTCATCCATCCTTCTTCCCTTCTCCCATATATTGTTTCTGCCTTCTTTCACTTAGTATGATGTTTCCAAGTTGTAGCAGAGATCAGATTCTTTTTCATGGCTGAATAATATTACAAGGTATGTATAGACCACTGTTTATCCATTGTCACCAGGGACATTCAGGAGACACAAATGCAGTACTTATCGGAGTGGGACCAGTGGAAGCGGTACAGCAGCAAGTCTTGGAAGCGATTCCTGGAGAAGGCTCACGAGATGACAGACCACCTGGAGCTGTGGCGGAAAGACATCCGCAGCATCGAAGGTATCCAGAGGCCCAGGAGCCCCCTCACGTCTGCACTCCTGAGTCCTCCCATGATGACTATGGGCGACAAGCCACACAGGGTCATAGCAGAGCCTGAATCTTGAGTACAAATGCTAAGGGAAGTCATACATACTAGTCTACCCTCTGTTTGATTGCTGTAGAGGTCTTGGAATCATATCACAGTCATTAGGCTTTATTAGGACTTGAACTCAGGGCATGGGCACTGTCGGTTAGGCTTTTCACTCTGTGATTGAGCCACAGCTCCACTTGTGGTTTCTTGCTGGTTAATTGGAGATAAGACTGTTATGGACTTTGCTGCCTGGGTTGTCTTCAAACCTCAGTCCTCACATTTCAGCTTCCTGAGTAGCTAGGATCATAGGCATGAGCCACCAATGCCCAGCCACATCCATGCCTTTTAATGGCAAACTGCCTGGACTTGGCACACTTCAAAGCATCGGTGAGATGTGAGCTTCAGAGGCAGGAAAGGTTCCCATGGCTGTGAAAATACCAAGAACCTCTGCTTTTCCCATTGTGCAGCACAGTGCTGTGTTTGTCATCTTGTGCAGTTAGAACGAAGTACTGTAGACAGAAGGACTTAAGAAACAGAAGTTTGGGAACTGGGAGTGTAGCTCGGTGATCAAGGGCCTGCCTTGCATGCATGAGGTCCTGGGCTCCATTCCCAGAACTACAAAAACAAAAGGAAAAGAGCAGGAGGAAGGAAAGAAGAAAGGAAGGGAGAGAGGAAGGGAGAGAGGAAGGGAGGGACTCTGGTCTGGGGGCCAAAACAGCTGCTTTGCTGTGCTTAGATGGTTTAGCTTTGTATATTTGGGGTGCCAGATGGAGGAAAAAGAAGACTAGAGGTAGGGAGGGACAGGGTATAGCTGGAAAACATAGTCTTCATTGCAAGCTAGGCCCTGAATTTAAATTTCCTGTACCACCAAAAGAGAAGTCTCACCGAGTACAGCAAAGGGGCAGGGCAGAGTTCATATATGTACATAAAGTCAGTCTATCAGTGATGGATCGATGAGGAATTTCCTGCAAGAAATGCTTTTCCTCACCTTACATCTTCCTTGTAGGAAAAATTTTAAAAAAAAAGAAGAAAAGAAAATAAAGGCTCTGGGAAGTGGTGCTTTGAAGCCACAGGTAGAGAGGTAAAGAAAGCTAGGGTTCCTTCTGCGTACCTCTGACCCGGTATCCCCAACTTCAGCCCTGCATGGCTGATGGAGAATCTATTACTCTGTCGTGTGGATCACCAACATTCTGAATTTCTTCTCTCCAGGGAAGTTTGGCACTGGGATTCGGTCTTATTTCTCCTTCTTGCGCTTCCTGGTGTTGCTGAATTCGGTGATATTTCTCATCATTTTTACGCTGGTTTTGCTCCCGGTCTTGCTCACCAAGTACAAAGTCACCAACAGCACCTTTGTGCTCATTCCATTCAACGACATTGGTGAGTGTAAGGCCTGCTTTTACCTTCATTCATGTTTGGTCAGACTTGGAATTCACCACGATGGGCTAGGTTATGCTGCAAGGAAAAAGGAAAAAAAAGAAAAGAAAGCAGAACTCCACAGCTGTTAGGGTCCTGTGATTGCAAAGGTTCTTTTTTTTTTTTTCTCTCTGCCATATGGTCTTCACTCTGGAGACCATGCTTGGTGAGGTTTCTTCTGTCTAGACTCCTATCTTGTGTTTTTTTTTGACTGGCACTGTGGGGATTCTTCCTGTCCCATTGCTTGTTTTGTCTAAGTGAGTTCTTGAGAAGTCTTCCTGTGATTGGCTAGGCTATATCATGTGATCTTCCATGAGAAAGGCTGCCCCAGGCCCACAGTGAAGTCATCAGGAACAGAGCTGGGCCTAACCGGAAGCCCTGAGTCTCTCCTGGCTCAGTCTAGATATATTCTGAATATAGAGCCTGAATATACTCAAGCCAGTGGCTCATGAGTGTTTTCAGTTATTGACATCTTGAGGTAGTTTGTTATACAGCAAAACTGACTGATACAAAGCAGAGGTGAGTTACTCATTCAAGCCTTAAGTAGCATGAAAACTGATGTTAAAAATGGATCGAATAAGCTGGGAACTAGTGGCTATAATCCCAGCTACTCAGGAGCTTGAGATCTAAGGATCATGGCTTGAAGTCAGCCTATGTAGGAAAGTCTATGAAACTCTTATCTCCAATTCAGCATCTAAAAAGCTGAACATGGTAGAGCTCAAGTAGAGCCCTAGCCTTGAGCAAAAAAGCTAAGTGATGATACCCCACACCCTGAGTGCAAACCCCAGTATGGCACACACACAAAAAATACTGAATAACGATGCATGAATAAATATGCATTTTTATGTGATGTGTTGAAGAGCAATGATAATTCAAAATCCTGAAACACAGAAACATGAACCCAAGACACACAGAAAACCCACACTGTACGTGCACAGGACCACACTGTGCACAGAAAGGACATGATTGCTCAGGGAGGAGAAGGAAGGCAGGCAAGAATCAGCAGTCAAGCAGAAAAGAAATGAAGGGAATGGTGGCTGTGTTGGATCCACTGGGGTTCAGTTACTTGCATGTAGATGCATGCAGATACGTGGGGGCATACCTAAAGGCGTGTCCCCTCTTTGCACAGCCTCTTGCAGCTCCTCCTCTTGCTTCCTTTCTGACAGACATGGAGTGTACTGTCTACCCTGTGAGCAGTTCCGGACTCATTTACTTCTACAGCTACGCCATAGACCTGCTTTCCGGCACTGTGAGTGTCTCCCCTGGCTTGTTGCATCTTGAACTCGGGGCCTTAGCACTACCACCTTGAGCCGCAGCTCCATTTCTGGTTTTCCAGTGGCTCATTGGAGATGGAGTCTCACTTTCTAGACTTTCCTACCCAGGCTGCCTTTGAACCTTGATCCTCACATCTCAGTCTCCTGAGTAGCTAGGATCACAGGTGTGAACCACTGGCATCCAGGTTACTTTTTTTTTGTTTGTGGTGGTGATATTGTGGTTGGAACTCAGGGCCTCACCCTTGTTTGCTAGGTGCCCTCCTACTGAACCATTCCTCTAGTCCTGATTCCCCTTGTTCCTTTTCATTGGTGAATAATATTTACTTGCATGCCAAGTCCCATTTTACTGACTCATAGTGGGCATTTGTATCCATCTTCTAGCACCTGTGAATACTACTGCCATTGTGTGCCCACACTGCTCTTGGTAGACACCTAAGGAGTTTGAATCCCTGGGTCAAATGACAGCCCTGAGTTTAAAACTTTCTTTTTTTTGGGGGGGGGGGTCCAGTCATGGGGCCTGAACTCTGGGCCTGGGCACTGTCCCTCAGCTCTTCAGCTCAAGGCTAGCGCTCTACCACTTGAGCCACAGCACCACTTGTGGCTTTTTTCTTTTTGCTTATGTGGTGCTGAGGAATCGAACCCAGGGCCTCTGGCATGCAAGGCAAGCACTCTACCACTGAGCCACCTTCCCAGCCCCGAGTTTAAAACTTTCTGAAGAACAGCCTGATGTCCAAATCAGCGGCACTATCTTACATTCCCACTGGCAATAGAGGCATTCCCTTTTCTTCCACAAGCTGTCCCTGTTTAATTCTGTCCATGCCAGGCAGTAGAAAGCAATCTCAATGTGGGTTTTTGTTGTTTTTGTTTTGTACTCTTGGATGGTACTGGGATTTGAACTCAGCACCTCCCATTTGCTTTCCTGCTGAGCCATGCCCTCCCTCGCCTTTACCATGGTCTGCCTTCATTTTTCTGCATGTGGCTGTCTAGATGTGTTGGTATGATTGGCTGGAAAGCCTTCGTCTTGAGAAATTAGTTGACCGTCGATGAACTGATTCATTGCTGGATAAGCTAATGTCTCTTCTGCCCCGTGTCCATTACTCCTGCTTCGGAGTTAAGTTTTGAAGCTGAGATCTTCCAGCTTCATTCTTTTCTTCAAGGTGGTTTTGGCTCTGCCTGGTCCCTTGCAATCCCCAAAGAGCTTTCAGATGAGCTTTTCAGTTTCTACCCAAAACCCAGCTGGGATCTGATAAAAGATCGTGTGGATTCCCTGCCAGGGGGCTCCCTATCCGTGAAGATGGTATGCTTTCCCAGTTATTTTGATGATTAGTATTTTTTTAACATCAAGTTAATAGTTATAGAGTACAAGATTTGCACTTGAATATTTATTCCTAAGGATATGATTCTTTGCGATGTCCTGGCTCATAAGAGAGTTGCCTTATTTCCAGTTTGAGGGAATGATTCATCTGGGTATTTTATTTTCTCTTTTGAGCTTTTTACATAATTGTTATCATACAGGTGATATACAGAGGGGTTACAGTTATATATGTCAGATAAAGAGTACATTTCAGACAGTGTCACCCCTTCCCTCTGCTCTCTCCCAGATTTTCCCTCCTGTCTTCACCCACAAGTTGTATAGTTCATTTTCTACACAGTGTCTAGTGAGCACCACTGCTGCATTTGTCCATCCTTTGTCTCTCCATTTCTGTGGCCACCTCTTTACCCTTCCAAAGACAGATAAATGAAAAAGACGAAAAGAAAACAACCAGGAAGGAACAGAAGAACCCCTCATTATCATTAACTGGAGTTCATTTTGATAAATATTATTTGATATGATCAGAGACACAGACATTGCGCCTTTGTATTCTTCCCCTAAGAGTGTCCTCCCTTGGTCTCACTGCGTGTGGATGCCTGGAGTCCTGTATCATTTATCATGTCCCCATCCGGGTATTTCATTGCTCAAGATTTATCAACCCCTTCCTTCCCACTACTGCCCTCAAACAATTACAGAGTTGCCTCTGGCCCCTGTGGCTGTTTTGGTGCCTAGGAATACAGGATGAGCAGAGATGCCTCCTCTCCTGGTCACCTGCACTGAGCTGACCTGTCTGAGCTCACGTGCTTGGCTCTCTGTTCCAGGGTTTCTTGGAAGGGACCAGCCTCTTCTACGGACACTACACCATTGATGGGGTGAAATTCCAGAACTTCACCTATGACCTGCCTCTCGCTTATTTGATCAGCACAATCGCCTACCTGGCCCTGAGCCTCCTTTGGATCGTGAAAAGGTAGCAATGTTCATCACATTCTCCTTGAGTAGGCCACAGCTGAGGAGAGAGGGAAGGAGAAGAGAATGGGAGGGGCTGGATCCCCACACCCTTCGAGGCCACGCCCCAAAGACCTAACTTCCTTCCACAAGGCTCCGCCCCTAAAGGTTGCAATGCTTTCCAGTAGTACTGAGAGATTAGGAACCCAGCCTTCAACCTGAGGGCTTTGAGGGTCACCCCACATCCAGATGGAAGGGGCAAGCTAGGAAAAGGGTCATGGGAAAGAACCATCTATGGAGTAGGGAGTGAGTGGAGACTGCCAGGTATGAGGGCATGAAGAAAGGAAGAAGGATTTGTATGTTTATGGACAGGAAAGATCACCACCAAAGTTACAGTCAAGTTGCCTCATGGAAGAGGATCATATAGCTAATCTTCAGGTTGTCTAAAAGAGTTGAGTTTGGAGCTGAGTGTGGTAGGGCATGCCTGTGATCCTGGTTCTCGGGGAGGCTGAAGTTAGGAGGATTGCAAGTTTAAGACCAGCCTGGGCTCCATAGATGGATAAACCAAAATAATTTTGAACCATGACATGCCTGGTTAAGCGGACACAATTGTTTCGAGTGGTACAAACTTGATCATATCAAATGGACCTAAAATACAGCCACATCTGACTTCTTGGATTTTATTGTAATTAATTAATTCTTTATGGGGACTGAGGCTTGAACTCAGGGCCTTACTTTCTTTTTTCTTTCTTTTTTTTTTTTGTCAGTCTTGGGGCTTGAACTCTGGGCCTAGGTGCTGTCCCTCAGCTCTTCACCTCAAGGCTAGCACTCTACCACTTGAGCCACAGCGCTACTTCCACTTCCGGTTTTCTGAGTGGTTTATTGGAGATAAGAGTCTCACAGCCTTTCTTGCCCGGGCTGGCTTTGAACCACGATCCTCCGATCTCAGCCTCCTGAGTAGCTAAGGTTATAGGCGTGAGCCACCTGCGCCAGGCTTGGGCCTTACATTCTTGCTTAGCTTTTTTGCTCAAGGCTGGCACCCTACCTCTTGAGCTACACTTCCACCTCCAGCTTTTCTGCCTGTTAATTGGGATGAGTCACTCAGATTCGTCTGCCTGGGCTGGCTTCAAACCAGGATCCTTCAGTCTCAGCCTCCTGAGTAGCTAGAATGACAGGCTTGAGCCAGTGCAAGGCTAACTACTTAGATTTGTCAGCGCAGCTCATTCATAGGCCTTGTCATAGGCCTTGCTGTTACCAGAAAGCCCTTGTGTTCTGGGGGGGGGTCAGGTCGGTGGAGGGGTTCAAAATCAACCTGATTCGGAGTGAGGAGCACTTCCAGAGTTACTGCAACAAGATCTTCGCAGGCTGGGACTTCTGCATCACCAGCCACAGCACGGCCAGCCTGAGGCACAGCAGCCTACGGTACGAGCTCCGGGTGAGTGCGGCTGGCCTCTTCCTTGCGGGGTCCCTACTGGCCAGCGTGTGCCAGGCCATCGCTGGCCTCAGCCAGTCTCTCCTTAGTCATTTTCCAGATGAATGGAAGCGGGCATTGGTGACCTGGAGCTGGGGCTGGATCCCCACACCCTTCGAGGCCACGCCCCAAAGACCTAACTTCCTTCTCCAAGGCTCCACAAGGGAGGTGGGGACCCACAGCAGTGGGCTGAGATACAGTGTCCTCCCTCTCCTCTCTGCTGTCTTGATTACACCGTTGTTTTCCCACTTGCTGAGAATCTGTGAGAAGCATTGCTTATGTTGGAGAAGTGAGAACAAGAAGTCCTGCTAGGCACTGGTGGCTCATACCTATAATCCTAGCTACTCAGGAGGCTGAGCTCTGAGGATCACAGCTTGAAGCCAGACCAGGCAAAAAAGTCCCCGTAAGACTCTTGTCTCCAACTAACGATTCAAAAACCAGAAGTAGAACTGTGGCTCAAAGTGATAGAGCAGTAGCGTTGAGCAAAAGAGCTTAGGGCCTCACGCCAGACCAAAAAAAAAAAAAGATGGATGGAGAATATACCACAGGTTTCACCCAAAATATCCCAGTGCTTGCCGGTAAGTTTTCTTTGGTCCTCAGGCAGACCTGGAAGAAGAAAGAATCCGGCAGAAAATAGCAGAGAGGACCTCAGAGGAGACGATCCGCATCTATTCTCTGAGGCTGGTGTTGAACGGCCTCGTGCTGGCTGTGTTGTCCGTGTGCTTTTATGCCATTTATGTGGCTACTACCTTCTCCCAAGAGCACATGAAAAAAGTAAGTGCTCCCCCCTGCTCCCCCCCAGCTTGCACTCTGCGGGGACATTGTGCCAAGTGCCTGGCAGAGGCCACCCTCTGTCTACCCCTTGTTCATGTCGGGTAGAGGAGAACAGAACATCAGAGGTGGTAGATTTCCACCTTGAAGGAAATTCAGAAGGGTCTAAAATTGAGTGTGTGAGATTCTTTCTCCTCCTGGAATTCACTGTGTTCACGTCTGGGTTGCCTAACTTTTATCTCCAATTCCTCTGCTTATCGCTGGAGCGCCAATTAGCATAAATAGCAGTGATTTTTTTTTTTTTTTTTAGAAAGCACTTTGGAAGAGCTGGGTTCCAGTGGCTCATATCTAGAATCCTAGCTACTCAGAAGGCTGAGATCCAAGGATCACGATTCAAAGCCAGCTCAGAAGGCTGAGATCCAAGGATCATGATTCAAAGCCAGCCCAGTCAGGAAAGTCCGTGAGACTCTTACTTTCAATTAACGACACACACAAAATGTCAGAAGTGGAGCCATGGCTCAAGTGGGTAAAATGCTAGCCTTGAGTAAAGAAGCTCAGAGGTAGCACCTAGGCCCTAAATTTGAGCTCCAGGACCAGCACGCGCACACACACACACACACACACACACACACACACACACACACACATTGAAAGCTGAGTGTGTAGAGGCACAGACCTGCAATCCCAGCACAATTTGACTTACAGAACAAAGCTTCGTCTCAAAACAAGAATGAAACCCCAAAAAAATCCAGGTTGGAGCTGGGCACTGGAGACTCATGCCTGTAATCCACACTACTCAGGAGCGTGAGAGCTGAGGATTCTGATTGAAAACCAGGCCAGAGAGGAAAGTCCATGAGACTTTTTATCTCCAGTGAACCACCAAAAATAAGCTGGAATAGAGGTGTGGTTCAGGTGGTAGAACGCTCACCTTGAGCAGTAAAACCAAGCAAGAGCATGAAGACCTGAGTTCAAGCCCCAGTACTGGCACGGGAAAATGTAATTTCAAGTTGTTCTAGTGGCCCAGGTTCCAACCATCTTGTGGGATCTGTTGTCCATGGGCTATGGCCCTTCTCTCTATAGTTCAAATAGGTGAAGAGGCTGGGGAGGGCCAGTCTCATCCTCTGAGGACATGACCTGCAGCTTGACTGGAAATTTCTACTCATACTTTCTTGGCTAGAATTAACTTACCTGGCTATAGCTAGCCAGCTACAGGGATGGCTAAGAAATTCAGTGTTTAGCCAGGCACCAGTGGCGCATGCCTGTAATCCTAGCTACTCGGGAGGCTGAGATCTGAGGATTGTGGTTCAAAGCCAGCCCAGACAGCGAAGTCCTCATGAGACTCTTATCTCCAATTAACCATTCAAAAACTGGAAGTGGCTCTGAAGCTCAAAGTGGTAGAACTCTAGTCTTGAGCACAAGAGCTTAGGGACAGCGCCCAGGCCCTAAGTTCAAGTTCCATGACCAACAAAAGAAAGAGTGGAGGGGGGTGGGGATTTAGTGTTTACCCTGGAAAGCTGTGATTGATAACTATGAAAGGACAAAGACAGTTATAACAAGTCAATTAACACCGCATTCTTGAAAATCCTTTAGCTTATTCATTTGTGTAGGATGTGCGGCATTTTTAAAAAAATAAACTTTACCTTTATACGTCCAAGAGTTTGTTTTTCTTCCAAGGAGATGGCCTGTGATTCGGGCAGTGTTGGATGGACTTTAGGTTGGCCCATGACACCATCACGGTGGCCGGCCTGAGTTCAGCTCTTTGGTTTCTCAGCATCCCTTCTTGTCTTCCTGACCTGTGCATGCTGTTTTCTCCCCCAGGAAATCGACAAGATGGTCTTTGGCGAGAACCTGGTGATATCCTACCTGCCGTCTATTGTGATCACACTGGCCAATTTCATCACCCCCATCATCTTCTCTAAAATCATCCGCTACGAGGATTACTCCCCAGGCTTTGAGGTCCGGCTCACCATCCTCAGGTAATGCCTAACTGGGGGTATGCCAAATCCACCAAGTGCTCTACCACGTGAGTCATAGCTCCGCTTTAGGCTTTGGGGGTGATTAATTAGACATAGGAGTCTCACAGGGACTTGTCTTCCTGGGCTGGCTTCAAACCGTGGTCCTGAGATCTCAGCTTCCTGAAGAGCTAGGATTATAGCTGGGAACCACCAGCACCTAGGTGAAATCTTTTTTTAAAAAAAGTAGCAGCTAGGCACCAGTAGCTCATGCCTGTAAGCTACTCAGGAGGCTGAGATTTGAGGATCTCCATTTGAAGCCAGCACAGGCAGGAAAGTGTGAGACTCTTACTTATGTCCAGTTAACCAGTCCCCCACACCCCTAACAACAACAACAACAACAAAGAAGCAGGAAATGGAGGTATGGCTTAAGTGGTAAAGCACCAGCCTTGAGTGAAAAAAATAAGGGACAGCACCCAGGCCCTGACTTCAAGCTCCAGGACTGGTACATTAAACGAATAATAATAGTAGTAGCAATGCTATTACTAATAAATAAAGTACCTTCGTATCACCATCAGCCACCTGCAGAACTTCCCATTGTTTCTAGCACAGAAACTGCCCCCACGTGTATTGTCTTGGTGCTGGAATGACGGTGCCCTGTGCATTGCCCCTGCCCTGTCCCCTGCTGCTCTGCAGGTGCGTCTTCATGCGCCTGGCCACCATCTGTGTGTTGGTCTTCACGCTGGGCTCCAAGATCACATCCTGTGGGGACGATGCTTGCGAACTCTGTGGCTACAACCAGAAGCTCTACCCGGTGAGTGAGCCACAGGGCTGGCGGCCGCCTTGGGCTGCATCTGGAGGTCGAGGGCCTATTGAGGGGTGGGCGTGGCTCCCATCCTCTTTCTAATGTGCTGGGCACCATTGGGGCCTTGAAAAATGGAAGGAGTGGTGGGTTTGGGGAAGGACAGGTGGTGGGAAAGGTCTGGGACCCTGACTCCCTCTGAGTGTGTCTTTTTGTCCTTTTCGGTTTCAGTGCTGGGAGACCCAAGTGGGGCAAGAGATGTACAAGCTCATGGTCTTCGACTTCATCATCATCATGGCTGTGACGCTGTTTGTGGATTTCCCTAGAAAGTAAGTGACTGCACAAATGCGGGATGGCTCCGGCGTCCCCAGGAAGCCAGGGACACTACCAGTGACTTGCAGGTGGCCCTAGGCCATTGACATCACCCCACATTAGCCAGGCTGTGTAAATTAGGCAGCACTGAGGGTAGAAATGGAACTGCCTCCACTAGGCTTCCTGCCCTGGGCAGGGCCAACACCCTGTTGGTGTGGACTTCTGGACTGCAGGGCGCCAGGCTTCCTGACCTGCCCAGCACTACCTCCCGCTGACGGTGACATGGGCAGCTGTGGAGCCCACAGCAAGTGAGGTTAAATCAGGATATACCATAAAGGCCTCAGAATAGCCAGAAACTGGTGGCCCACGCCTGTCATCCTCACTATTCAGGAGGGTGGAGATCTTAGGGCTGAGGTTCAAAGCCAGCTCAGACAGGAAAGTCTATGAGAGTCTTATCTCTAACTACCAAAAAATGAAATAGAGCTGTGGCTCAAGATATAGAGGGCCAGCCTTGAGTGAAAAAGCTAAGGGACAGTGCCCAGAGTTCAAGCCTCAGCACATGCACACAAACACATACATACAACAACAACCACCATCAAAACTTTAGCCAGGCACTGGTGGCTCATACCTGTAATCCTAGCTACTCAGGAGGCTGAGATCTTTAGGATAGTGGGTTGAAGCCAGCCCAGATGGTGAGATGTCATCTCCAAAATAGCTGGCAAAAAGCCAGGCTGGAGGCATGGCTGAAGTGGTAGAGCAGCAGCCAACAAACACAAAGCCCTGAGTTTAAGCCCTAGTACTACCAAAAACAAACTTTAGGATGAGGAATATAGCTCAGTGGTACAGCACTTACCTGGCGTTCAAGAAGACCACTACAAACACACAAAACAGAACCTCTATTTTAAATGACACAAATATGGTAACTATATATGTATTAAAAATCTACAATTTAGCCAGGCATGGTGGCTCATGCCTGTGACCCCAGCTTTGCGGGAGGCACAGATGGAAAGATCAAGGTTTAAGGATAGTCCAGGAGAAAATTAGCCAGACTCTGCCTTAAAGAACAAACTGAGCCAGGGACCAATGGCTCATGCCTGTAGTACTAGCTACTCAGGAGGCTGAGATCTAAAGATCACAGTTCAAAGCAAGCAAGAAAACCTATGAGACTCTTATCTCCAGTTAACCACCAGAAAACCAGAAGTAGTGCTGTGGCTCAAAGCGGTAGAGCACTAGCCCTGAGCCTAAAAACTCAGGGATGGTGCCTAGGCCTTTTTTCAAGCCCTAAGACCAACAGCAACAGTAACAACAAAGCTGAGTGAGCATAGTAATCCACATTTATAATCACAGCTGGGTGGGAAGTGGAGGTAGGAAGATCAGCTTAAAGCCCTGGGCAAAGCCTGAAACCCTATCTGAAAAACTAAAGTAGAAAGGGGCTGGGGAATCTTTTTAGGTCATATTCAGGACTGGGTATTATTTGACTGGGTTCTTGGCTTAGACTTCAGCTGTGCTGATTCACTCCTAGGGGGGTGAATCCATAGCTGGGTCTGTGGATCTCGGGCACCTGGTCCTGAGGTTCGTGGAGGAAGCCTCTGGGGTACTGGGAAGGGGTTCTGGCCTGTAGCAGCATCCTTGGAAGCTGTTTCCTTCATGGAGGGTGGTTTTGCACCAATGAAAATGGCCCTCAAAGATGTCCTGAGCACTTGTACTGATTGCTTACTTTGTGAAGCTGAGACTCAGAGCCTGGTTTTCCTGAGACCAGAGTTCAGTAAATTCAGAGTATTTAAGAGCCATGTGTATTTCAGTGTATTATTTAAGACTTAGCTGTTTCGTGACAACAGCCTGGCTTTGGTGGGCCTGGCTTTGAGGCCTTCACAGACGCCTGTAGCCGAGGTGGGAGATGGTGTGGTTTGTGTTCCAGGCTCCTGGTGACCTACTGCTCCTCCTCGAAGCTGATCCAGTGCTGGGGGCAGCAGGAGTTTGCCATCCCGGACAATGTGCTGGGGATCGTGTACGGACAGACCATTTGCTGGATCGGAGCCTTCTTCTCCCCACTGCTCCCTGCCGTCGCCACCCTGAAGTTCATCATCATCTTCTACGTGAAGAAGGTAGGCCCATGGACTCTGTCTCAGAAATAACCACACAAGCTGGGCGCCAGTGGCTCACATCTCTCATCCCAGCTACTCGGGAGGCTGAGATATGAGGATCATGGTTCAAAGCCAGCCTGGGCAGGAAAGTCCCTGAGACGCGTATCTCCAGGTAACCACCAACACAGCCGGAAGTGGAGCTGTAGCTCAAGTGGTAGAGCTAACTAGCCTGGTGCACAAAAGGCCAGGGACAGCACTCAGGCCCAGAGTTCAAGCCTCAGGACCAGTAACAATAACAACAACCACCAAAGCAAAATGCCAGGCTGATGGCATGGCTTAAACACTAGAGTACCACACTTGGGTGGAAAAAGCTAAGAGACAGTGACCCAGTCCTGAAGTTCAAGCCCTAGTACCAACACACACACACACACACACACACACACACACACACACATTGCCACCTGTCATCATTTTTAAGGGCTGTACTTTCAGGGGACCATTCTATGTCTAGCGTTGTGTAGGTTGCCTATAATCTATGGCTGTGCCCTGAACACCCCAATTCATGTGTTTGGCCCTTTCTACTCTGTTTCATCAACATACTTTCCTGAAGCCAGAGTAAGCTGTATTCCCTGGGGCCTATATTTGTGGACCACACTCCAGAGAAAACATTAAAAGGCGGGAGTGGCCTCACTGACTCTCACGACTGCTGTACTCATTGCTCTCTCTCTTTTTTTTCTTCTTTAGTTGAGCCTTCTCTACACCTGCAGACCATCTCCCAGGCAGTTCCGAGCATCTAACTCGAATTTCTTCTTCCTGTTGGTGTTGCTGATTGGCCTGTGTTTGGCTGTCATACCTCTGACCATCAGCATGTCCCGGTAAGTGGACTCCATCAGTTAGGCTTGGCTTGACTTGTCAATCCACCTGCAGACACCACCTTGGCTCCATCTTGGCTTCAAGGTCATGTGCGAGTTGGAGCTTTGTGGTTCTTCCTGGACTATGGAATTGGAGATGGCTGTCATTGTTTGTGAGCGACAATGGCTCTTTCCCATCCCATGCTCTTTTCTGAGGACTTCTTGTTTAGTCTTTTGGGTCCCCCCCTTTGTTTCTGATTATCAACACAGTACATGGTCATTGTAAAAGAGTTAGAAGTCTGACAGAAAGCAGAAAGACATATGAAATTGCCCTGTTCCTTCCAACTGAGTTAAGGGGTGGTCTTACATTTAGAAGATACCAAGTGTCGAGTGTGTTAGCGCATGCCTGTCATCCCAGCTGCTCAGGAGGTAGAAATGGGACCCTAGGCCTGTGCGGCATGCCTCAGTCTGAGCCCCTGGGTCTGTCCTTGCAGCATCCCTTCCTCGAAAGCCTGTGGGCCGTTCACCAACTTCAATACCACCTGGGATGTCATCCCCAAGATGGTGAGCACCTTCCCCAGCTCGCTGCAGTCCCTGGTCCGGGCCATCACGTCGGAAGCCTTCGCGGTGCCCTTCTTCATGATCATCTGGTCCGTGAGAACCTCCCGGTGGTGTACACACGCGTGCAATGGTGGCTCTGTCTGGGAAACAGCGTGTTACTCAGCCTTCCCCCACTGAGACAAAAATACCAGAGAGAATCAACTTGGAAGGGGGAGCCATTTATTTTGGTTTCCATCTGTGGTCGTTTGGCTCTATTGCTTTGGGATCATGGCAACACTGTACAAGGAGTATATAGAAGCCAGAAGCATCGAGAGAGAAACAGGAAATGCCCAGGGTCCTGATATCCCCTTCAAGGCCACGCCCCCAACAACCTCTCCTCCCCGCAGATCCAACCACCTAAATTAGCTCCACCACCTCCCAGTACCGCCACAGGCTGGTCACCAAGGCTTCATCAAAGGCCTTGGGCATTCCAGATTCCTGCTGTACTTGACAAGCTCCTGAACTTATCCCAGCCTCAGTTTCCCTTCTGTAGAATGACCATAATAACACTCCCTGTGTTGGAGAGCAGAAAGATAATCCCCTATAAAGCACCTAGCCCCAGGCCTGGCTCATAAATCCCAACAAATGCTGCCTGTTGTTAATATTGCCGCCAATGGTTCCTTCTAATAGCTTGTTCTTTGAAGAAAGGGAGATTTGTGGTGTCGAGAACAGTGATCCGACAGTACCAGGCAGGTTGTTGATATCAGTGAAATAACTTGGGGTGGAAGGGGAGTGAGGGTCTTGTCACTAGCCTGGCTAGAATGTCCAAGACCTGCTGCTCCTGGTCTGTCCACCAGCTGTGTTTGGCTGGTGCCACCTAGTGGTGACTTTCTTACCTTATTTCAGTGTCAGATCTCCTGGCTGCTTGACTGTGGCTTTATCCATCCTTCCTGGGGGACACTGGAGAGGACACTGCCCTTCCCCTCCCTCGATTATTCACCGCTAGTGTCTGTCCTTTCCTGGGGCCTGCCGTCTGGTCACCCCAAAGGTACCTTCAACCACCCCTACTTGGAGTGCACAAAAGTCAGGAAATAATCGTTGATCACTTTCAAATCAAAATTGAATTAACCTGCCAGGTGCTGGTGGCTCATGTCTGTAATCCTAGTACTCAATAGGCTGAGATCTGAGGATGGAGTTTAGAAGCCAGCCCAGGCAGGCAAATCATCCGTACGATTCTTTATCTCCAATTAAACAGCAAAATGCCAGACCAGAGGATGTAGCTCAACTGCTTTAGTGCCAGCTGTGAGCTAGAGTGTGAGGCTGAGTTCTAAGCCCCAATACCAACACACACAAATTCAAAAACATAAAACAGTGCACAAATCAGTCTCATCTGCTGTGGCCAAATAAAACCACACAAGCCATTTGCTTGTTGGCTTGCCTTTTTTTTTTTTTTTTAGTATTGGGGTTTGGGGGTTGAATGCAGGGCCTTCTGTTTGTCCACTTGAGCCACACTCCAGGCGGTTCTTAAGTTTATTTCTCTCATAATGTCATGTTTTGTTTTTTTTTTGTCCAGCTGGCTCCCTGCTCTATGCTTCTCCTATTACAGCCATGCACCACCACACCTAGTTTGTTTTTTGAAATAGGGTCTTGCTCTTTTGCCTAGTCTGGCCTCTGGACCTAGATTCTCCTACCTCTGCCTCCCAAGTAGCTGGGATCATAGATGGGAGCCATAGTGTTTGACTTTTGCATTTCTTTTTCTCTAACAACAAAAAACCCTGTTCCAGACAAAATGTGTTGGGCTGCTTTTTCTAGTGGCAGGCGATGACCCCCAGCCCCCTGGTGACCCATCCGTCCATCTTGTCTTGCAGTCTCATTATGTTCTACTTCATCGCCTTGGCTGGAGCACACAAGCGGGTGGTGGACCAGCTCCGGGAGCAACTGTCCCTGGTAAGGAAGCCCGGGCTGGTAGATCTCAGACACCACAAAGCCCTGCTGTTTGCAGGAGGGGTGCGGTCATCCTCACTTCACTACTTCCTTTCCCGACCCCACTGAGGTCCTCCCACTCATCTCCACCCCTTATTGCTTATCCATTCACCCATCCCTCCAGGCCCCGCCCACTCGATCCAGGCCCCGCCCCTCCATCTTCACTCCAGGCCTCGCCCCCCTCTTCACACCTCCAGGTCACGCCCTCTTCTGCTGCATAACTTTCTGCTCACTCATATCTTTTATAGAGATAGGCCAAGGACTTAAAGGGGTTAAAGACACAAGATCAGAGCCAGGTGCTGGTGGCTCACCCCTATAATACTGCTTACTCAGGAGACAGATCTGAGAAGCAAGGTTCGATGCCAGCCCCAGCAGGAAAGTCCGTGCAACTCCTCTATCTCCAATGAAAGACCAGAAAACTGGAAATGGAGCTGTGGCTCAAAGTGGTAGAGCGCTAGCCTTGAATGGAGACAATGAATTTGGAGACAATGCCCAGGCCCTGAGTTCAAGCCCCATGACCGACAAAAAATAAGAAAAGCAATAAGATCAGTTCTCATAGCTGTAATGGCTGCCAAGAAGGTAGTCAGTGGAGGGGTGAGGCTGGAGCAGGTATGATGGCTCCTAATTAGGAGGGGAGAGAGGCAAAGACTAGAGCAGGCCGTGAGCTGGGCATTTCTAGGGCGGGGGTGGGGGCTGTGTGGCTGGAGCCAAGAAATCATGGGGCAAGGCCAGATGACATCAGCGTACCCTGGGGGGACCTGGTAAGAAACTAGGGTTTTATGTTGTGTGGGATGGGAAGCTAGACCTCTGTTCTTCTCTTCACTCTCCTCTTTTCCATTCTCCCTCCTTCCTTCCCTACTGGCGTTTTGAACTCAGGGCCTTAGGCTTGTTAGGCAGGTGCTCTACCATTTGAATCACACCCTCATCCCTTTTTGATACAGTTATTTTTCAGAGAAGGTCTTACACTTTTTTGGTCCAGAATCCTTTTGTTTCTGCTTCCCAAGTAGCTGGGATTACAGAAATGAGTCACCACACAGGGCCTGTCAGGTACCTTTGAGTAGCTGTGGTGGACAAAGAGACTGAAGAAGGGGCTATACATGGAAGAGACAAAACCAAACCAGAGGTCGTTGCATTAACTTGGTGAATGGAATCTTCCCTCCGAGTCTCAGATTAATTTGTTGGGAGAAATGATGGTATGTGTTCTCAAGTATAGAAACACACTGTCCAACTCCTTCTTCTTCTTCTTCTTTTTTTTTTTTAAGGAAGGTCGTGACAAACGCTATCTGATCCAGAAACTAACAGAAGCTCAAAGGGACATGAGAAGCCAGCCGCTCTGACCGTGAAGCCATTTCTGTGTCCCTTTTCAGCTGGGCCAGGGACTTTGTTGGACCTACCAAGTCCCCTGGGCTCTTCTTAATGGAAGCTAGCCATGGATGGGCTACCCAGTGCCTTGTTTAGTAATCTGACAACTTAGAAAGGCAGCTTGAAACCCAGGTCTTTACTTGGAGACCAGCTCAGCGACAGCTCTACCCAAAACCTCCTCCAGTTGTTCTAGTGTTTAGAACAAATCGAGGTGGAGAGGATTTTATTTATGTTGGTTATTTTTAGGCTTTTATATATATATGTGTGTATATATATTTTTTTACAAGTTTCTGTTGTCTTTCAGAGCTAACCACAGGCCACCTGCTACTGAAACTGGCTGATTCCTTTTTGAACGCATTTCTAGGAGTTTAGGCTGAGGGACCCTCATGGATGGTTCTGAAATGGAACTTATAAATTTTAATTGTCTTTAATGAAGAGAAATCTCTGCATCACGACATTTGGAGCCAGGTGGTAAAGAATATGGAATGTCAGCCCCATGGGGAAGGAAGGGAGGACAGTCGCTCCTCAGGATCCACCCAGCGATCCTGCCCTGCCTGTCCTCAGTGAATCCCTGGGGATTGCCAAGTTGGCAGCCATGATTGCTTCTCTGTCTAGGCCTATTCTCCAGGGATTGCTGCCTTCAGCTGACAGATTGCCTGTGGCCTTCTGTTTCCCACCTCATCTAGCTCCATTTTTGAAGGACAGCTGATATGTCTGAACCAGGCTGGGAGAGGGCTTTTTCGTATCAGAGCTGTGGATAAGACTTTGGGTTTATTTCCATGCCTCAGTGTTTTGGGGAGTGGATGACAGCTCCATCTACTCATGAGACCGGCCCATGATGCCGGACTACATAGGAGGCTGGCTTCCTAGATCCACAGTTGAAAGGGCGGTTGTTTTTGTTTCTCTGTGTGAACATTTTTAATGCACATGCCTTTATTTTACCAATGATTAAAGCAGACTATTATCTCAAGATATCCGTTACAGTAGAAACCTTATATAATAAATACCTCATTGTAAATGTACCCCAAATAGATTGTTCTGAACCTTTAAATAGAAGCCTGAGTTGCTGTTTAATCTGCTTTGATTTTAATATTTTTAAATCTACATACTATAGTTTTGTGATGAATCATTTGTGTTTCTTCCATTCTGTAGCTCCAAACTTTGCATGGAATTTAGGGTTGTGTGTAATTTTCTTTTTCTTTTTGCCAGTCCTGGGGCTTGAACTCAGGGCCTGGGCACTGTCCCTGAGCTTCTTTTGCTCAAGAATAGCACTCTACCACTTGAGTCACAGTGCCACTTCCAGTCTTTTCTGTGTATGTGGTACTGAGGATCAAACCCAGGGCTTCATGCATGCTAGGCAAGCACTCTACCACTGAGCCACATTCCCAGCCCCTGTATGTAGTTTTCTAAACCATAATACCATTTTGTAAGCATAATTCAGACCTCCCACCACCACTGCCTCAATAGCTACTTGTCCAGAGGAACAAAAAAGCTTGTTGTAGTTCATACATTTCTGTATATCTGATCCTTTTTCTTACGTGTGTGTTTGTGCTAGACATAGACTCGGGGTTCCTGGTGTAGATGTGCTGTACCGTTGAGCTACTCCTCAACTTCAGGGCAGTATTAACATGAGTTATTTTTACCTGTGAGACCAATGGACTTTTTAGCCTTTCCTGTCTTGTTGAGGTCTCTTTATCTGATTGGTATGGAATTTTGTCACCAAAGTCCATCCTTACTTTATTTGCCAGTCCTGGTGCTTGAACTCAGGGCCTGGGCACTGTCCCTGAGCTTTTGCTCGAGGCTAGCACTCATCACTAGAGCCACAGTGCCACTTCCAGCTTTTTCTGTTTATGTGGTGCTGAGGAACTGAACCCAGGGCTTCATACATGCTAGGCAAGCACTCTACCACTAAGCCACATTCCCAGCCAGGTCCTTACTTTAAAAACAAATTCTAATTGTTGGCTTTTTTTTTGCCACGTGTGTGTGCATGCGTGCACGCACGCACACACTATGCATAAAAAGTGAATATGTGTGGCTGTTTTTTCTGGTGTAAATCTGATAAATATGCTAATCGGAGTATGAGTTTTAGTTAACTGCTGCTAATTTGTATACCTCTTACTCAAATGTTTTTGTATGTTTTTGACAACCTTAAAAACATCAGGTGAAACCTGTATAATTTTTAACATGCAGCTCTCAAACAAGTGTGCATTAAACTACTGATGGATTAAAGTGTCTTGAAGGTTGTAAAATGTGATTTGTGTATACTTGAACTCACATTCTTATATGCTGTGGCCTTAGAAAACTATAAGTGTGTTGAATTGTTCTTTGCCTTTTTCTATTAGAGATGGAGATGGAAGAAGTGTTCGATTCAGTCATCAGATGAATGCTTTTGTTAGCAATTGGTTACCTGGGACCTTTTTGCTCTACTCCACTGGGTCCCAGCTGGGGAGGGGAGAGACCCTATTGCACCAGGCTTTAGAAGGCAGAGACATAGCTCTAGTCTCCCAGGTTCTCCCTCTTGGCTTCAGACACCAGCAGTGTATTTGGTAGCTATTGTAGTCCTCAGCTTCCAGCAGCAGCAGTCAGTTTTCATAATGGGATCCTCAGGCCTATAGCATTGGGATCCTTTGCCCTGACACAATTCAGGCCTAGGTGTCAGAAACCCTTGGAACTTAAGGTCAAGTTCCAGATCTCTGGAACTCATTAATGACCTGGATCCAGTTTCTTATTTTCACTCTTCATAGCCCTCATGATCTCCATCATCACCTCTGCTCTCTTGTCATTTCTGCCACAGCCATTTCTTGTCAATACTGCCACTGTCTCTACTGCTGCCCCCATTGCCAGCAGTCCACCTCACTTTCTGCCATCCCTTCTTCCTGTTACCGGGTCAGCCTGCTGTACTGATGATAAAAGATCAAAAGCAGGCATTTATAAAGGCCACTTGAGAAAAATGTAAGTGGGCCTAATGTTGCAACACCAGGGAATAACCCAGGAGGTTGTAACCGGTTCCTCACAAGGTGAGCTGAACAGCCTGTTTAGCCAGAAAGGGAGTATGTAAAGGTGTTCTTTTTTCTTTTTTTATTGGGTCCGGTCGTGGGGCCTGAACTCTGGGCCTGGGCGCTGTCCCTCAGCTCTTGAGCTCAAGGCTAGCGCTCTACCACTTGAGCCACAGCGCCACTTCCGGCTTTTTTTCTTTTTGCTTATGTGGTACTGAGGAATCGAACCCAGGGCCTCGGGCATGCAAGGCAAGCACTCTACCACAGAGCCACCCTAAAGGTGTTTACATCGATCACAACACACTCCCTCTTGATAATGAAGGGCTGTTTGCACCACGCAATGAATGGCCTTCTGCTGGGCCACAGAGTGAAGTGCTGCTATATTGCTAGTGGAGATGCCAGCATTTCACTTAGATTCACCAACGTTTGTGATGTAAAAATAGTCAAGGCTGTATGTAGTCCATGAGACTCCCATCTCCGAAATCACCCGCAAAGGTGTGGGCTGGCCGAGTGGCTCCCGTGGGCTGTGCCAACCCAGCAAGCAGGCGGCGTTCAGTTAAACTCCAGTGGTGAAGGAAAATGAAAAAGAGACATCAGGAGCGCTCGCTCACGGTCCCGCCTCCCAGGACTTAGGTAAACAGATGTCTGTCGGGCAATCTCTGCACCTGCACCTTGGCATTCTCATCTCCATGGCAACCTCCACCCCAGGCTCATGAATGAGTGATAGATTTTCCAGCCAACAGGCCGTAACCATTCGTAATTTTCTACCAATAGAATGGAAGTACGGCCTAAGGGGCGTTCCCACGGGTACCGGGGCACGTAGCGCCTTACGTGTGCTTGCGTCATCATCCTGCGCCAAGGGCACGATTGGCCCGCGGCGCTCATCAGTGGCGGCTCTTATTCCGGCAATGAGTTGGTGCGGGGTGGCGGGGGCCGCCCCCGTGTGGCGGCTGCGCGCAGGCGCCTTGTGGAGCCCCTCAGGTAAAAGTGGGCGCGCGGTGGTTGGCAAACCGGGTGATTTTCATTAGAAGCTCAGATCAGGGAGAGGTCGCGGGGGGGCAGGGGAAGATGGCCTGCGTCACTGTCCTGCGACGGAGCTCAACTGATAACCGTTAGCAGCCGGGGCTGTCGCAGTGGAGCGCGATGTCATTGGCTGTTCTGCCGTGACGTCACTGCAGACGTGCTGGGGGCCTGGCTGAAGTCCTAACAGCGCGCGGGGCCCGGTGCTCGGCAGGCCCCGCCTCCCGGGGACTCGTGGCCCCGCCCCTCGATGCCTGGCCCCCGGGTGTATCTGGTGAAGACCTTAAGGCCTTTCATAAGCTGTCCAGGCCTCGGGCTGGAGGGAAGCGTCGGGTTTCGCAAGGAGGGACGTTGGGCTGGATGCTGGTTATTACTATTATTTCTTTTTGTTTGTGCCGATCCGTGGGGCTTGAACTCAGGCCTCAGGCTCTGCCCCTGAGCTTTTTTTTTTTTTGCTCAAGGCTGGCGTTCTACACTTGAGCCACAGCTCACTTCTGTCCTTTTCTTTTTGTGTGTGTGGGGGTGTAGTTTATTGGAGATAAAGAACCTCATGGACTTTCCTGTCCGACTTGGCTTTGAACCCTGATCCTTAGATCTCAGCCTCCTGAGCCAACAGCACTTGCCTTTTTTTTTTTTTGTATGTATGCCACTTCAAGGGTTTGAACTCAGGGCTTTGCGCTTTCCCTTGATTATGGATTGCTTACAATTGGTGCACTA
Source organism: Dipodomys ordii (assembly GCF_000151885.1). Lineage (NCBI taxonomy): Eukaryota > Metazoa > Chordata > Mammalia > Rodentia > Heteromyidae > Dipodomys > Dipodomys ordii. Next base: position 7,007,805 of record NW_012267230.1, read on the forward strand.
CCAATTGAGCTACCCCTCCAGTTTGGCAAACCTGGTTAATGGGGCATGGAATCTTGCAGACTTTTCTTACTCAGGCTAGCAATGAATAGCAATCCTCAGATCTCAGCCTCACGAATAGCTATGATTGCAAGTATGAGACACTGTCTCCTGCCTTTCTTGCAGTCCACTCTTCCTTCCTTCCTTCCTTCCTTCCTTCCTTCCTTCCTTCCTTCCTTCCTTCCTTCCTTCCTCCCTCTGTCTCTGTCTCTCTCTCTCTCTCTCACTCGCTCTTTCTTTCTTTCGTATAATTGTACCAATTTTAAGATGAAACAATTTCATGGAAAGTAAGGCTTGGGTTAAGCAGAAAAGAAATGTTTATTGCCCCCAAGTGCATGATAACCATGAAAAATCAAGTTCTGACATTGTTAGAAATACTGTTGCCTGCCTAAGTTTAAGCTCACAACGATTTCCCTTTCTGTGAAAAGGAAAGAAGGGAGAGAGGAAGGAAGGAAAACAGAGATGAACAGTGTTTAAAAAGGGAAAAGTTTAGGCCAGGTACCCAAGGCTCACACTTGTAATCCTAGCTATGCAAAGGGCTGAGAGCTGAGGATCATGGTTCAAAGTAAACCCAGGCAGAAAAGTGCACGCAACTCTTATCTCCAATAAACTATTCAGAAAAAGCTGGAAGTGGTGCTCAAATGGTAGAGCATTAGCCTTGAGCAAAGCTCAGGACAGTGCCGGGGCTGAGTTTAAGTTCCAAGACTGGCAACAAACAAACAAACAAACAAAAAAATCCACAAAAAAAGTTTAGGATATAGTAGCTATAAATAGACACATTTTTTCTTGATGAAAATAATGGATTAAACCAGGCATCTGTGGTTCATGCCTGTAATCCTGGCACCTCAGGAGGCTGGGATCTGAGGATCTCAGTTTGGTGCCAACCCAGGAAGGAAAGTCCGTGAGACTCTTACCTCCAATTAACCACCAGAAAACTGGAGGTGGAGCTGTGGCTCAAAGTGGTAGAGCACTAGCCTTGAGCAAAAAAGCACAGAGACAGCATCCAGGCGCTGACTTCAAGCCCCATGACCAACCAAAAAAGAAAAGAATGGATTAGAGAGTAATGTAGGCTGGGTTTTGGTGGCTCACACCTGTAATCCTAGCCACTCTGGAGGTTGAGATTTGGAAGATGATCAAAACCAGCCCAGGCAGGTGTGTATGTGTATTTTTTCTTGAACAAGTCTGCAGAGGAGGGGATCCTAAACTAGGTCAGTGCTCCTTTAGTGAAATTGTGGATGTCTAGTGGCTATGAGTATGGCTCAGTGCTAGCGCACTTTCCCGGCATGCAGGAGGCTCTGGGTTCCATCTGCTGCACCTAAATAAAGAGGGTCTGTAAAACTCCATATTGTAGAAAAGCATACAATTTCAGCAAAAGCTTACCACTTGAGCTTATATGCAAAGCTTTTTTTTTTTTTGGCCAGTCCTGGGGCTTGAACTCAGGGCCTGGCCGCTGTCCCTGAGCTTCTTTTGCTCAAAGTTAGCACTCTACCACTTGAGCAACAGTGATACTTCTGGCCTTTTCTGTTTTATGTGGTACTGAGGAATGGAACCCAGGGCTTCATGCATGCTAGGCAAGCACTCTACCACTAGCTACCTTCCCAGCTCCTGGTTTTTTTAAGTGAAAGAACCATAGATATAGCAAAATGACTTCTCTCCACACTTGAAGTTAGCCTAAGTAAAAAGTAGCATTCCAATGGACATAGTTGTCATGGCATGAGAGCCCTAAGGCACATCTCAGGTGACACTCCGAGGTCAAAGTTGACATTACAGTCATCCCTTGCTGTATTGTGGTTCACTTATTGTGGCTTCATTGTTTTGCAGACTTTTTTTTTCTTTTAGTACATAGTGATTCCTCACCTATTGCCAGAGTTAACGTTTCAGAGATCCCTGCAGTAGGTGAAAATCCTCGAAGTAACATTATGTGAGTCATGATATAGCTAGGGATGACTATCTAATGCTGCTGCTTCATAGATTTTCACCTATTGCAGGATCTCTGGAACATAACTCCTGCAATAGGTGAGGGATCACTGAACCAACTGAAGGACCTGTCTCCATCAAAATGAGATGAACATGTTTCATTCTAAAGCCCTTCTCTTGTAGGGAAAAAAACAAAAACAAAACTTTTGAGATTCCTTAATGTAGGGCACAGGCAATATAAGGTATAACTGTCCAATCTTTTATTTTTTTATTTTTTTTTATTTTTTTGTCAGTTGTGGGGCCTGAACTCTGGGCCTGGGCGCTGTCCCTCAGCTCTTCAGCTCAAGGCTAGCGCTCAACCACTTGAGCCACAGCTCCACTACTGGCTTTTTCTGCTTATGTGGTGCTGAGGAATTGAACCCAGGGCCTCATGCATGCAAGGCAAGCACTCTACCACTGAGCCACCTTCTCAGCCCCATCCAATCTTTTAATAAGATTAAATCTAATCTGTACTGAGCTCACATTTTGGAGACCAGAGGAGTTTGGGACTGTGACAATATAAAACCTAAACTCTGAGGCTAGACTTTCAAAATCAAATGTCTCATGGGTTCAAGTGGGTTTTTGTTGTTGTTGTTTTGTACAGTGCTGGGGCTTGAACTCAGGGTTTGGGCACTGTCCCTGAGCTATTTTGCTTAAGGCTAGTGCTCTATCGCTTGAGCCACAGTGGCACTTCTGTTTTTTTCTGAGTAGTTTCTTGGAGATGTGAGTCTTATGGATTCTCCTGCTTGGGCTGGCTTTGATTCACCTTCCTCAGATCTCAGCTTCCTGAGGCAAGAGCCACCAGTGCCCAGCTGGGTTTAAGTATTTTAAAAAGGTGGAAGTGTATGGTTCTCAGCCTTGGCTGTAGAAATTTGTACTAAGGCCTTTGCACAATATCATCATGGGCCAGTGGCCTTCAGATAGACTGGGGGCAAGAGACGGGGAGCATTGTTGTGTTGAAAGTTCTCTGGGACATGGCATGGATTTGGGTGGAAGGTGGGTGAACTGGAGAGCATGCTCTTATAGAAGCTGCTGTCATGTTAACTGCCCTTCCAAGTTTTGATAGCTGTAAAAGCACAGCGGGGGACAGGACCTTTAGCTGGAGTTTTCAATGTTTTAGCACCACAGATTATAGAGAATATTCATGAGCCTGTGGCTCTTGGAGCTCATTTGTAACCTTTGTTCCTAAGCCCCTTTTCTGTCTGTGAGAAGAAACATGGATTTTACCTCAGAGTAATGACTGACACTGTTTTGCATCCTCTGGACAAGGAGGCAGTGTTCGATTTTGCAGCTCAGGAACGACCTTAGGCAGTGCCAGTCGAGCAATTGTGGATCGAGTAATCCGGGTAGACCACGCCGGTGAATACGGAGCAAATCGGATCTACGCGGGGCAGATGGCCGTGCTGGGCCGCACCAGTGTGGGGCCGATCATTCAGGTGGGCACATGATTATCTCTCAGCCTGGTCTCCTGCCCTGGTAACTACATCCCCTCATGATTCCCTAGAGACAAGCAAAGATGGTTGTTTTGGGGGGAGGAAAGCATCTTGTTCTTTTTATGGGCAGCATATTGTTCCTTTATGGACAAAGCTCCAGTAGAGTACAGTGAGGAGAAGACACACAGTGGTCTCTGCTGTTAGCATTTTCTTATCAGAGCTGGCAGTGAAGGAGGATACTCTGCAGCCTACCTCATCAGGAGAAAGCACCGTGTCCAAAAGAGGCACGGGAGTCCTGCTTCACCAAGCACCCTGACAGGGCCTGTGCTGTCCAGGTCTCTTCTCCCTTCTACTGGTGGAGCCTGGAGGAAGTCACACAACCCGTGTGGCTCTCACTGCCCTGTGAGCAGAGTCCACGTCAATGTGGGAGGAGTTGGTGCATTCCTATAGAGCCGCTGGTACCGTGCCATCCCTCCAGTCCATCCGTGCTACATTGTGAATTGAAGTCATCTCTAGATTACTGATGGCGCCCTGTACTGTGCTATGTGAAGTGCCTTCAGAGCTGCTGAGCCTCCAGTCAGGAAGCGCACCATCACTGAGGGGATAATAGCAGTTTGTGGGATGGAGGGTGGAAAGTCCCTGGACAGCACTGGTGTTTAGGTCAGGCCAGCGGAGTACCTGCTGCTGGCCCAGCCTTCCACCTTTGATGTCAGGATGGATGTTGAAGCGGCTGGCTCTGCCCTCAGCTTTGGGCCATATCACCCCCAGGCACATGCTGGTCCCAGCACTACTGCAGACCGCTTGCCGACACTCTTCTCCATGTGGGAGGGAGACTTCTTAGCTGGCATTTTGCTTTCCACATTGGTGCACCAGGCTCACTACCATTTTCTCACTGCCCAGTTCAGTGGCTCCGAGCTTCCTCCGGGGCAATAGGAGGCCTCCACCCAGGCGCCTGTCTTTTTGTGTCTCTTGCAGAAAATGTGGGATCAGGAAAAGGAGCACTTGCGCAAGTTCAGTGAGCTGATGGTTGCCTCCAGAGTCCGGCCGACGGTGCTGATGCCGCTGTGGACAGTGGCAGGCTTTGCCCTGGGTATGTCTGTGTGTGTGCACGAGCTCAGGCTGTGGAGCCCTTCAGAGACCCTCATCCACTGTCCTCTCGTGGCCGTACACAGCTGCTTATCTTTACTTGGTACTTTCCTAAAGTGAAATAGAACTTAATTGAATTTCCCTCTTTGTTTAACTTTCTGTAAGATGGAATCAGTGCTTTTTATAAATAGAAAGTACAACAAGACCTAATGGAACAGGGAACAAGCTAAAAAACAGCTCCTGGAGCTGGGCATGGTGGCACACGACTGCAATTCCAGTCCAGGGGAGGCTGAGACTCAGGAGGATTGTGTGTTCTGAGGCAGCCTGAGCTTCATAGGCAGACCCTGAATCACAAAAGTACCTTGAACGAGAAGAGCATTCTCACCATGCACTTCAAGGTTTATCTGGGATGTGGTGCCTACCCCTAGCTGTGAGGCCATAGCTGAAGACATTTCCTGTAGTCACAGCTTAGCAGGATGATGTGAAATATGCTGTGATGGAGAGCAGAGGCCCCTGAAGCCCATTCACCCCAGGTGCCAGGGTGCTGGGCCCTCATGGTCTCTCTCTCTCTCTCTCTGGATGACCCCCCACAGGGGCTGGGACAGCCTTGCTGGGGAAGGAGGGCGCCATGGCCTGCACGGTGGCTGTGGAAGAATCAATAGCACGTCACTACAACAACCAAATCCGGACTCTGATGGAGGACGACCCTGAAAAGCACGAGGAGCTGCTTCAGGTCAGGGGCTGCAGCAGATGGGGCTGTGCCAGGGGAAGAGGGAAGAGTTGTCTTCCTCCAGGCAGAGAGGAGAAGTGGGCTGCCCCGGTCACTGCTGGGCAGAGTGGGACCAGAACCCACATCTACAGAGCTCTGGCCTGCCTGTGTGCACCCATCTACCTACTGTTGATTGGCAGCTTTGACTGTGTAGACACGTGCCCGTCCTCGTCCAGCAGAGGGCAGTACACTCTTCCAGTTCTGTGATGTTGCTTTATGTGATGGGGTTGTGCTGTGCAGCTCAGGCTGTTTCAAGCAGTTTCCCCCTGCCTCAGCGTCCCCAGTAGCTGGGTCTACAGACATATACCACTATGCTTGGCTCTCCAGGCTGTGCCTGATCTCTGGTTCTGTACCTGAAGTTTTCGGGGCCACAGCCACAGCTATGTTTACATATCCTGGGCTGCTGTCCCGCTCCCTGGGCAGAGTGCAGTCCTGTGTCCTGCATGACAGAGACAGCACAGCCCGAGAGGAGGCCGCACACAGCCTCAGCCTGAGAGCTTTACTTTCCTTTAACAGGTGATTAAGAAGTTTCGAGATGAGGAACTAGAACACCATGACATTGGCCTCGACCATGATGCAGAACTGGTAGGGCTCTGCTGCTGCTCATGCTGATTGGGGTACCTTATCTGGAAGTCTGGGGGAGCTGGGAGTTTCTGTTCCAGAAAAATACATGTTAAAATAAGGCCAGACGGCAGGCAGGCAGTCACTGTGGGGAAAGCAAACAGGCACAGCTGTCCCACCCGGCCTTGTTCCCAGGCTCTCCCCAGGAGCTGTCGCCCCTGCCCAAGACGCTCTGGAGGGCAGATCTCACCTGCCTTATTACCAGAAATGAACAAATGCCGCACTAGTGCTTTCTTGTGTGTGCCGGGCGGGCTCCCTGGCAGAGCCTCAGCCCGGCCTCCTGTGTGTTTACCAGGCCCCGGCGTACGCCGTGTTGAAGAGCCTCATCCAGGCCGGGTGCAGCGCGGCCATCTACTTATCAGAAAGATTCTGAACTTTGTTCCCTCTCATGTCTGCAATCCTGGTGACTCACAAAGAAGGAAGTAGATACTTAGCATCGTGTTAATTTTGTTAATAAATTGTAAGAGTATTTTTTTTCATTAAAACTCCAGTGTGGGGCTAACATAACTTGAACAAGAGTGTATTAACAAGGTAAGTTCGGCTCCTTTGACTCCACATCTTTTGTCCATTGAAACCTATAGCTCATGCCTGTGCCTAGAAGAGAGCTGAGGATGTACCTGAGGGACGGTCCAGGGGTTTCCCAGGCACTTGAGGTCCACACTGGAAGACATTTTGAGGGGGTCTCAGGGAGGCCCACAGGTGGAGGTTTAGTAAACCAGGATGAAGAGGGTTAAAAGGGCCAAAGAAGACTCAGCACATGGCCTTGTGGGTAGGAGGATTTCCTGACTTCCTGTGTCTACACCTGTTCCATCACGGGCAGCCTGAAATGGCAGTGCCAAATTACAAGCCCTGACTGAGGTAATAACAAGAGGTAGGCTCACCAAAAACATGGGGACAGTAGGTATGGCCTCTCTGTACCCAGAAATGGTCCTTCATTTCTGTCTCTACATGGAAAAGGAGGAGGGAGGGTGATGGGTGGGCCTCTTCACTAGCATTATTTTTTTTTTGGGGTCCGGTCGTGGGCCTGAACTCTGGGCCTGAGCGCTGTCCCTCAGCTCTTCAGCTCAAGGCTAGCGCTCTACCACTTGAGCCACAGTGCCACTTCTGGCTTTTTTCTTTTTGCTTATGTGGTGCTGAGGAATCGAACCCAGGGCCTCATGCATGCAAGGCAAGCGCTCTACCACTGAGCCACCTTCCCAGCCCCGCATTTTTTAAATTTTTAATTGTTTCTTATTGTTATTATAAAGGTGATGTACAGAGGGTTTACAGTCACATAAGTCAGGTAAAGAGTACATTTCTTTTTGGACAGTGTCACCTCAATTTTCTAAATTTTTAATTGTTATTATAAAGTATTTGTATAAAGGAGTCATAATTCCATAAGTCATGTTAGGACTACCATGCTTCTTGGTCAGAGTCACCCCTCTCTTCATCTTCACCCATTCCCCCCATTCCTACCCTCAAGTTCATTTGTTACACAGTGCCTATTTAATATAAGGACTGCATTTGCTTCCTGATTCTTCCATTCTACGTCCCGATTTCAATTCCTGAGCCTGCTCTTTGTAGTCCATCATGCAGGAGGGCCCATTGGAAGAGACCAGCAGTGCTAAAAGGCGACAAGCGCCATCCCTGCAGGCTGCTGGTTGGTAACAGCAACCCGCAGCCCCTTTCCTCGCATGGGGCTCCGCCATGGCAGCCCGCCACGCAGCACAGCGCATTTGTCCTTCTCGCTTCTGAGAGGGAAAGGTGCCTCTTGCCTGCTGGTTCCCCCCAGCAGATTCCGGGGCGATGGATGAACAGAGGCCCTTGCAGTGTTTATTAAATAAGTAATGTGCCAGTGCCACCATGGGGCTAAGAATGATTAAGGTGTCTCCCCAACCTCCACTTTCATAAGTTCAGATTGGCCTGAGGCTCTCCTAAGGGAAGGGCAAGGGGAGGTCAGCTGGATTTTGGGGACCACAGACACTGTGATTCTGCAACTTATGGGATGACCCCCTGTCCCCTTCCCCCCCTCCACTCCCTCACCCTGCCTCGGGCTGCTATGGCTGTTGCCTCTTGGCTTTGTGCATTTTGTGTGTGTGTGTTCTTTTTTGCCAGGCTTGAACTCTGGGCCTGGGCGCTGTCCCTGAACTATTCAGCTCAAGGTGAGCGCGCTACCATTTTGAGCCACAGCGCCACTTCCAGTTTTCTGGTGGTTCATTGGAGATAAGAGTCTCACGGGCTTTCCTGCCAGGGCTGGCTTTGAACTGTGATCCTCAGATCTCAACCTCCTGAGTAGCTAGGATTACAGGCATGAGCCACTGGGGCCTGGCTTTGTGCAGTTTTTAACCGCATCTTCCACCTGACCCAAGTCCCTGCAGTTGCAGCCAGGTCTGATCAATTCATCTCCACTTTCCAAATACCCACAACAAAACGTGTTTGGACTCATAGATGCCAGAAAATGACAATACAAGTCTCACGGACAGTCCTCCTGCTCTCAAGTGTCTGTCCTTCAGTCGTCCTGTCCAGCTGGAGCCCAGCAGAAGCCTGAGAGGCTTTAGCCCAGAATGCGCCTCCACCTTTCTTTCCCCAAGTGCTTTTATGGGTGATGCTGTGGTTTGAACTCGGGGTCTCGCACTGTCACTGAGCCACACTTCTTAACTGCTTGTTTACTTATAGTTGTTGTGTTTTGGTTTTTAAGGATTCCTTGATATCTTCATAATATTCTCCTTTAAAAAAAGAAAAAATGCTCCATGATCTAATTATAAGATGCTTAATCTTGGGTTTTTGAGTTTGTTTTGTCTTTCAAAAAAACACTTTTGCTGGCACTGGTGGCTCACACCTATAATCCTAGCTACTCAGGAGGCTGAGATCTGAGGATCACAGTTCAAAGCCAGCCCTGGCAGGAACATCCATGAGACTCCGGAAGTGACACTGTGGCTCACGTGGTAGAGTGCTAGCCTTGAGTGAAGAGCTCCGGGACAGCACCCAGGCCCAGAGTTCAAGCCCCACAACCAATAGAAGAAATAACAACAACAACAAAAAACATACTTTTACAGGCTCTTCACCTTATTGAAGAATCCCCCAGCATAAGCCTCCTGGATGGATTATGAGTCTGTGTGTCTGTGTCTGTGTACTGAGACTTGAACTCAGGGCCTCATGCTTTCACTAAGCTTACTTGCTGATAAATGATACTCTACTACTTGAGCCATACCTCCAGCCAAGCTTCTTGCTGATTAATTGGAGCTAAAGGTCTCGTGGACTTTCCTGCCTGGGCTGTCTTTGAACCTCGATCCTCACTCAGCCTCCTAAGCAGCTAGAATTACAGGTGTGAGCCACCAGCGCCTGGCAGCTTAACTATTTTTCAGATTGAGTTTGTGTTTTGCTTGGGTCTGACTTTGGACAGATTGTCATACCTATGCCTTCCACAGAGCTAAGAAACAGACCTGTAATATCATACCAGACTCATTTGTTGAGATAGGGTCTCATTAACTTTTTGCCTGGGCAGGCCTGACCTGCAATGTTACTGATCTCTACCTCCCATACAGCTGGGATTACAGGCATGTACCACCATGCCCAGGTCATCTTATTTTTTGATATATTCTCAAATCCATTGCTGAGGTCAGTATACTTCACCTCTAAACAATCCAGCTACACATCACTGACTAGAATCCAATTTGTGTTTATGGGTTTTGTGAGGTGGATAAATGCACAAACCTGAAGCAGTGTTCTGTGAGTTTTGATGAATGTGTGATCCAAATTCTTATGTCAGGATAGCAGGCAGAATGCAATTTTCTTTTTCTAAGTGCTGGCTTTGAAATGTCCTTGCCCTGAAAGATAAGACTCCACTGCAAATTAAGCTTTATGAAAAATTGTCTTCATATATTTTATTATGCTCTCTTTGCCCCAGATGGAAAAAAAAAAAAACAACAAACAGGGGCCCAGGATTTTGGAAACAGCTAACTTGAAGCAGTGTGCATGCACAAGCACGTGTATGTGTGTATATGTGTGGTGGGTGGGGAGGGTAGTTGACACTTCAGGCTTGGAAGGCATGGGTTCGAATCCTAGCCCTGCTACGTTCCAGCTATATGACCCTGGGCAATGAACATAACCTGCCTGTGCCTCAGTTTCCCTGTCATTAAAATAGGGATACAGACAGAAACTACCTCTAAGATGGCCTGTGGCCTAGGGTACACTGAAGATGATGGGGTGCTACCCGATGGGTGTAAGGGCTCCCAGCTGACATGCACTTGGGCAGCTACGGTAAAAGTTGACAGCTTGGGCTGGGAAGGTGGCTCAGTGGTAGAGTGCTTGCCTTGCATGCATGAGGTCCTGGGTTCCGATTCTTCAGTGCCACATAAGCAGAAAAAAACAGAAGTGGTTCTGTGGCTGAAGTGGTAGAGTGCTCACCTTGAGCTGAAGAGCTGAGGGACAGCGCCCAGACCCAAAGTTCAGGCCCCACAACCGACAAAGAAAAGCTGATGGCAGGTGGTACAGTGCTTGCCTAGCATGCATAAGGCCCTGGATTCAACTCCCTGGTACTTCATAAACAGAAAATAAAAAGAAAAAATTTAAGCTGATTGTTTCTGTCTTCTGTTTCTTCTTCATAATAACAAAACTCAGTTTCAGCAGGACACACGAAATCTTGGATCATCCTATTTCCTCTTCATTGTTACTGTGGCCACGGAGAAGCAGGTATGGTACTGGACACGTTTTCTGATGGCTGTTACAGTGCCTGGAAGGGTTGCCTGGAATCACAGCATCTATTTTGTCACCAGGAGGAGAGCAAATCTGTAGATGGCAGAGGAGAAAGACGAAGGGAATGGGGTATTGTGATTGAGCCACTGAGTTAGGCAAGCAAGCAAGCCTTAGATCACTCCGTCTCCACTCCCTGTTATGTAAGATAACATGTCGTTTTGTTTAAATTAGACTAGCCACCTTATTCCAATGCTGATGTGAGAGAATATTGTAAACAAAGGGCCTGGTCCAGAAGCTGTTCTTGCATATGGCCAGCTGTCCACTCTCCTCACCCACCACATCTCCCCACACATCAGGTCTGAACAGAGAACATGCCACTCTGCTTCAAGAAGTCACCCCTGTACAGGTGCCCCCAAGAACAGCTTAGTGGGCACTACTAAGCTCTAGGAAATTTTGGGTACCAGTTCAGAGGTCATCCCTGATCCACTTGCCCTGTAGGTCCACCCTGGGCCTTGGCTGTTTGGAGAAGGCCTAATGCCAACCTGCTCGGTTTGCCCTGCTGGGCAGACCCAGCCACAGCCAGCTTCCACCCAAGACCCGGAGCTCCCTGCAGAAACTTCCAGCGGAGGAGGGAGGGGGCTGTGCTGGACTTAGGGAGCCCGGACTTTTCCACATTGCCCTGTGGGCTCAGTGTGACTGTTCAGTGCTTGCCCTTGTCTTTTCCTGGCTTTTGAGAATTGAAGATACTCCCTGCAGCCTTGTAGGGGACAGGATCCAAGCATGAGAGCTGCTAGAGAGCTCTCCTTGGGCCTTGGCTCCAGGTCTCCAATCAGGGCCCGCCAGCGTGCCCTTGGCCTCTGCTTCCTTGGGACCCAGAAATGCCAACCCCATGGGGCAAGGAAAAGACCATCTCGTGACCTCAGGCCCCCATTGGGAGTTTTAAGGGTCGTGAGAACCGAGACAGCTGCTGCTGGCTTGAACTGGAAGGAGAGATCTATAAGGTCAGCATGTCCACACGGCTGCCCACGTTCTCAGCCTCAGCTTCCTGCTCTGCTTCTCTGTCTTCTCTGCCCCCCCCCCATGGCCTGCTACAGTTTCTGCTGCCCCAGGGCCTTTGTCAATCCTAGAGCCTCTGTTAATTGATGGTGGTGGCTTAATTCTCCATTCGGCAGCCTCAGGGGCCCTCTGTCCCATTCCGACTCCTGGAGAGAAGTTATGGTATTGCTGCCAGTGTTTGTACAGTTCTTTGTCGGGCTCTCTACTTACCTGCTTTTCTGGTCCCAGCACTTAAGCCTGTTTATAAACAGCATCAAGGTGATGTTTATAAACTGTGGGGGTGGTCACCAGAGAGTGGGTGGCATGCTCATCTCTCCGGCTCAGTGTGGATGTTGAGAGTTGTATAATCACCCTGCATAAAGGAATCAACAGGAAATGTCTTAAAACACAGCAGCAGAACATTTATCTCCCATAGTTTGAGAATTCCTGGGATAGCTGTAGGAAAGGACACTAAGTAAAACCTCCAAAGAGGAGGACTGAGCAATATAGCAGAGCCAGACCCAATAAAGGAACTGCTGCTCAGGTCTCACCATAGAACTGCTTGCAGGTCAGGGCTGCACCAGGTGCAGGCTTCAAGAATGACCCATCCTCTGCTCGCCACTGCCAGCTACACAGCAGATTGGTATCTTGGCAGGGAAGGGAAAAGAAGGGGAGGGGAGGGAGGAAGAGAAGAAGAGAGAGAAGGAGAAAATCCTCCGACCTCCCATCAGGCACCTTGCTTTCTGACGTATTCCTGAGACTGTGAATAAACACACTCGAGCAGTTTTAAGCTACTTGGTTCTTGGTCATTTGTAACAGCAGCTGCAGCAGTGAAAACAGCAGTGTCCTGGTCAGCCATGGACTGCATCTGACTGGGTGGTCCCATAGATTATTATATCCTCTGGGATGTCTCGACTTCATAAGGCCCTTCTAGCATGCTCGCACCAGGAAATCGCCCAGTGATGCATCTCTCAGAACACAACCCTGTCATTAGGCGTCTGAGGGTATTTACTGCGCCAGCCAACACTGCTATGCTTTGGGCTATGCTTTGCTTTGTTTATGGAGCTGGGTGCCCAGGGTCGGGGCACACTGATGACCAGGGAAAACCCCTGGCCATTGTGGCACTTACATTCCAAAGGATGATTAAGCAAATGCAGAGACAGACACACGGACAGGCATGCCTTGGAACCTGAGAGCACCGGATCCAGGTCCACTTATGCACACCCCTTCCGTGCAGTGTCTCCCCAGGTACGAGGCAAGGGGGTGCAAGTTCTTCAATGTGGGCAACATCTGGTGTTTGTTTGGACTATGATCAGACTGAAGATGTGGTGTGTGTGTGTGTGTGTGTGTGTGTGTGTGTGTGTGTCCTGTCCCTGAGCTTTTTGTCACTCAAAGCTGGTGCTCTACAACTTAAGCCACAGCTCCACTTGAGGCTTTTGGGTGGTTCATTGGAGATAAGAGACTCATGGACTTTCCTGCCTGGGCTGGCTTCAAACCATGATCCTCAGATTGTCAGCCTCCTGAGTAGCTGGGAAGAGCCACCAGCACATCCGCCGCTGGTCTTTCCTTTCCTTTCCTTTTCTTTCTTCTTTTTCTCAGTCGAGCGCCGATTCGCAGCATCTCCTCCCCGCCTGGCACCCAGGAGGCGCCGGGCGAGTCCCGAGGCCGGCGGCCCGGAGCACTTCCGCCCCCGGGGCTGCCACGCCGCCCG
>NW_012267230.1:7021950-7022272 GCF_000151885.1 Dipodomys ordii
ACCGCTGGCCCCCGACAGCCGGGCCTGGGCGTCCTGCTGGAGAGTTACTACGAGCACGAGGTGCGCCTGTCGCCGCACGTGCTGGGCCACAGCAAGGCGCACGTGAGTCGGATCGTGGGTGAACTGGTGCGAGCCGGCTGCATCCGCGGCTCCCCGGGCCCCCTCCCCGGGGGAGCGCTGGCCCTGGCCTTCCGCGGTGACTTCATCCAGGTGGGCAGCTCCTACGAGCAGCATAAGATCCGCCGGCCCGACAGCTTCGACGTGCTGGTGCCGCTGCGCCTGCCGCCGCCGGTGGCGCTGGAGCCGCGGAGCCTGGGCGCCG
>NW_012267230.1:7022458-7045888 GCF_000151885.1 Dipodomys ordii
GCTGGTTTCAGGCGCACCTGCAGCGCTGCCTGGCGGCCGTGCGCTACAGCCTGGAGGGGCGCTGCCGGGTCAGCCTGACCCCGGGGGGCCTGGAGCAGCCCCCCACCCTGCACGTCCTGCCCTGCCGCACCGACTACGGCTGCTGCCGCCTCTCCATGGCCGTGCGGCTCATCCCCGCCGTCCACGTGGGCGATGGGGTCTTCCTGGTGGCGCCCGCCCCGCCGCCCTCGGCCCTGGCGGCCCCGGCCGGGCTCCCGCCGGGCCTGCTGTGGGGCGTGAACACGTCCCGCCAGGAGCAGAAGCTGCTGAGCTGGCTTCAGGAACGGGCCGCCCCGGGTGCCTGCTACCTCAAGGGCCTGCAGCTGCTCAAGGCCCTGCGCGATCTGGGCGGCCGCGGGCTGGACCCGCCGGCCGCCGCGCAGTGGGGTCGCATCCTGTCCTCCTACGTGCTCAAGACGGCGCTGCTGAGCCGGGCGTGGACGGGGGACGGGGTCCCCGCGCCCGGCTGGGACGAGGCCCACCTGAGCGAGCGGCTGGAGGAGTTGGTGCGGTTCCTGAGGGACTGCCTGCTGCAGCGGCACACGCTCTTCCACTGCGTGCTGGGCCCCGGCGGCGCGGCCGCCGACCTGGGCCCCCTGCCCAAGGCCCTGCGCGAGGCCCCTCCGGTGGACCTCCTGGCGCCCTTCGACGGCCGGGCCCGGGAGCTGGCAGCTGCCAGACTACTGTCGACGTGGCAGAGGTTACCCCAGCTTCTCCGGGCCTACGGGGGACCCCGTTACCTCGCCAGTGCCCCCCCAACCCAGCCAGAGTGCGCGCGCCCAGGGCTTCCCTGAAGATGGACCCCCGATCGACCACACACACAGGCTCCTCCTGGGTCGGGGTGCCAGCCGACTGCACACACACACACACAGAGAAGGCACTGGGAAAATTGGAGGCCCCCACCCCAAGATCACACAACGTGACACTCCCGCGGGACTCACTACGGTTTCCTGGGCAAGAAAACCGTGGAAGAACGCAGGAGGCCGTCGCTGCTCCGGTCCTGATGGTGATCTGCCCCAAATCTGGTACAAAGATGCACCCGGCGGAGATGACCAGCGAGGACCACGGAGGACCCCAGAGGACCAGACGAGGCACGGAGACCGGCCGCCAGCCCGCAGCTCCCTGCTCCCCGGGCCTCAAGACACAGACCTCTCGGTCCCCTGCTCTGTCCCGGGGCTTTTTGGAAACGGATGGTGTTATTTCTGACATACCTATTTGGGAGGGACGGAATTCCAAATCGCTTTTTTTTTGTTTAGATCTTCTAAAGAAAAAGGGAATCGAATCTTTATGCACAGTGAAGGCTGAGTTCTCTCCCAGCCGAGAATGGGATGTGCCAATCAGGGTCTCTTGTTAAAATAGTGCCATTGGTTGGGGTGACCACACTTGCTGAGAGACAAAAAGGGTTGGCTTCAAGAAGAGATCCGGAACAAATAGCACTTTATGTTGGCTGGTGATGGTACTTGGTGGTGGTTGTGTTGGTTGCATTCAGTAGGAAGATGTGTACAACTCTGCCAGGCAGGTATCAGTCAGGTGTGGGGCTAAAGGGCAGCAGTTAAGACGGCACTGTGAGAGAGAAAACATAGCAGGTCTTGAAAAAGAAGGTATGTAGGCCTTTGTCTATCAAGATGTCTAGCCAGGGCAGCGAGGCGGCTAGACCGTGGCCCTTTGGGGTTTCAGCACTTATTCTCAGCAATGTCTTTCCCAAGGAATTCTTTCCCAAAGATTTTTACAAAGGAGAGGAAGTGCCTGTCCCAGGGTCTGACAAGTGTGAGAGCCCAGTGACATGTGTGATGATGGGTAAATTGTTGGGAAGGTTCTAGATGGCCCAGGAGGCCAGCTTCAAAGGGCTCTTGATTCAGCTTGTGGCTTGCCAAATAGTTTTTTTTCGGGGGGGGAGGGAGGGGGACTCGGTCTCTTGAAGGGGTGGTGTGTGTGGAAGGGGTCGTGTGTGTCAGTGTTTGGCCACCAGTGTTCCCATGGATGGGGAAAGAGGAGCTGACAGATCAGGGGAAGGAGGTTAGCAAAGAGGGAGGGTCATTTCCGAGGGAAATGGTTCCATGAATAACAGGGCCACTGTTAAATTTCTGAGCTATTTTGAGGGATCTGTGTCACACACACACCCTTTGTGTGTGTGTGTGTGTGTGTGTGTGCGCGCGCTGGCACTGGGGCTTGAACTCAGGGCTTGGGTGCTGTCCCTCTGTGTTTTGTTCAAGATTAGCTCTCTACTGCTTGAGCCACAGTTCCACTTTTGGCTTTGTTACTGGAGATCTGAATCTCATGGACTTTCCTGACCAGGCTGGTCTTGAACTTCATTCCTCAGATCTCAGCCTTCTGTGTAGCTAGGATTACAAGGGTGAGTCACTGGCACCTGGCTAAGAATTCCTTTAAGGGACTCATTCGGCTGCTTTGGGACATTATAAAAAAGAAATTTACAGGGAATCTTTTTTTTTTCTTCTTTTTATCAGTGCTGCATACACTTTGGATACGCTTTGCAATAGTGGGCCAAGAGAAATGGCTGCAATGGGGTGCTGTCTCTGAGTTGTTTGGGGAACAATTTCCCTTGGTACCCCAGAGGTTATTCCAAACTTTTGAGGCCAATGTTAGGCTATAAAGGTACTGCACTGAGCTAAGGGATCAATCTACTAGCTTCCTGCAAACATATAAACTGCACAGTGTTTTTTTTTTTCAAGTTAAGTTTATTTTAAGGATAAATACTGAGAGTAAATCATATCTATATATCTACATAGATATATATATTTATGTAATTTCTATACCCAGCCCAACTTTTCATGTATTTAGTCATTTAGGCAATAGAAATGGGAGCTAGTAAGGCCAAAAACTGTATTTCTAGCTGGGTTCTCACTTTTTAAAATTTAATACTATTTTTTAAAGTATAAACGTGGAAATACACAGTTCTTGTAGGTTTTTTTTTCTATTAGTATTTTTAATGACCCCTCCATCCTGAAGTTTTTTTTTTAATTTTTTATTTTTTTTTAAATTAATGGGCATTGTGTTGATGACATTTTGAAACTAGGAATGTCTTATTTAAATGCCATACTGACAATTGTTCTCTGTACATGATAAGCCAAAATGTAGTGATTTTGATCAATTTTGATTGCTGTCTAGTAGTCTCAATCATGTACTAGGTGTGGTAGCCCAAGTTATAGAGAATAAACTCAGTCCTAGATTTTTTTTTTCTGTCCTGAAGCTTGAACTCAGGGCCTGGGTGCTGTCCCTGGGCTTTTCACTCAAGGCTAGTGCTCTACCACTTTGAGCCACAGTGCACTTCTGGTTGTGTGATGGTTCATTGGAGATAAGAGTCTCACCTACTTTCCTGCCTGGGCTGGCTTGGAACTGCAATCCTCAGAGCTCAGCCTCCTGAGTAGCTAGGCTTACAGGCATGAGCCACCAGTACCCGGTTCAGCATCTATTTATACATGATGAGTGGCCATCATGAACTTGAAAAGCAGGGGTTTTGTTTTGTTTTGTTTTGCTGTGGGCCTGCTATGGATTCATATAGGCAAAAGTCCCTTACTGGAAGGAGCTACCATTTTTTTTTTAATTAGTTCTTTAGCCAATGCCCAAAGAAAATGCATGTGGGAAGGTGACTCAGCCATTATGTGGCTAGATGCCCCTCAGCTACTCCCACAGCCTGGGCTTGGAGTCTTCTGGAATGTTCCTGGACTGGGCTAGGAGAAGGAGAAGTGTTTTGTAAAATGGAATGGAGCTAAGAGGAAGGAGGATTCGAGGGGACCGGAAGGCTTTTCTGCAAGGAGGACTGCAGACAGAAGTGAGAGGAAGAGGGGCGAAGGAGGTAAAGTGAGCACCAGCACCACTTGGGGTGTGAGAGAGGTTGGGGTCAGGAAAGCTATGTTAGTGTGCTGTTTGCAGGGGTGTGGGTCATGAACTCAGCAGCATGCAGGAGCAAAAGCAGGAGTAGGAAGGAAAGAACCGGGGGGGGGGGCAGATGGGCCATGGGGACTGGGCCCACAGCTCCACAAAGGAAACCAGGATTGTTTGATTAATTGATTTTTTAAATGAATAATTGTCAATTGTCCAGAACACCACATAGATCAGACAGAACATTTGGGGGCCCGCCAGTCTGAGTCTCCCCTGACCTCTCCTCAACTATGTACAAGGTTATATTAATTTTGTTTTGGATCAAACTGGTGTGATGTCTAGTGGAAGATGTGATAGTTCAGTTCTCCTGTATCTCTCAGACTTAATGTTTATTGTAGAAATAAGCCAGCAAAAAATTAACACAGCCACAGATAACACCTAACTCGGTTTGCGAAAGGGATTCCCAGTCTTGGAGTCATTTTTTTTCTTTTGTTTCTTTTTTTAAATGAGATTCTTCATCAGACCACATGTTTGGGGGGTTGGAGGGGGTGGATTCTTGGCATTTACATCCAGGTGATTTGGGGTCAACTCATTGACTCAGAGTTTGCCAGTGAGTCATCTCAAAGGATTGCAGAATAACTTGTTTTGTTGTATTTGGTTCTAATATTAAAACCAATTATGTTGGTTCCTGGTGAAATCAGAACTTCATCTCTGGACCCAGCTTAAGCCTTTTGTCCCAGCCTCGTTGCCAAGAAGAGTCTGGTGAGACTCCATTGCCAAATTTTTCCATCTCCCTCTGATTTCATGGCTCCTGCCATGGATGTCCTGGTCCAGATATGCTAACAAAACATAACAGGTCACTCCTGCTCTGCCAGCTTCCCTTTCTTTCTTTTCCTTTCTTCTCTTTTCTCTTTCTTCCCTTCTTTCTCTCCTTTCCTTCCTTGCTTCCTACCTTCCTCGCTTCCCTTCCTCCCCTCCTCCCCCTCTCTCTTTATTTTCTTTTTCTTAGCTTCTTCACTCAAGGTTGGTGCTCTACCACTTGAGCCACAGCTCCTCTTCCAGGCTTTTGGTGGTTCATTGGCAGTAACGGTCTCACAGACTTTCCTGCCCAGGCTGGCTTCAAACCTTGATCTTCACTCCGATCTCAGCCTGAGTAGCTGGGATTACTGGCATCAGCTTATGTACCTGGCATAGTCACTTTTTCCTGTGACACCATGTGGCTTTGACATTGATGAAGGTGTTTTCTGTTCTTTACCCGGGCGAAGGAAGATTTCTTCCTATGGTGGGGAAAGTAAGTTCCACCCACCTACCTGTCCCAGAAAATGACAACAAGTTTAGTTAGTGTTATCATTGTGGTGGTGTGTTAGTTTTTTGTTCACTTTTCTTTTTAAACAATTGCTTGTCTGTGACTTAAACATATCTGTGTATTTTTCATGCCTGTACAGTATGTGATGGGGTGGGAAGAGAACAGAAGGCTAGGTTGGAAGATGGGGGAGAATACATGGTCTTCTATACAGAAAAAGTGAATGACATATAACATGGGTTCTGAAGTATCAGAGCGTCAGGAATATTTTTAGCACCTTCAGCTTTAAAAACCAAACAAACCAAAGTGCCTTGACTTAGTCACTTGACTTAAAGCATTCCTCTTATTTTACTGAGATTTTTAAAAATGTCTCTTGTGAGCTCACAGTGAATGTGACGGTGCAGCCTGACAGTCTTAACATAAATTTTCTTCCAAAAAAAAAAAAGACCAAAGAGTGAATCCAGTAGGATTCAGCTGCTACATAACTAAGATTAAAGGCAATTTTTTGTTGTGTGTCGGTACTGGAAGTTGAACCCAGGGCCTTGTGCTGTTCCTTGGCTTTTATGCTTGAGGCTGGTACTTACTTAAATCACAGCTTCACTTCCAGCTTTTTTTTTTTTTTATGACTAATTGGAGATTTTTTTTTTCAAGTCCCTTTGATGGATTTATCTGCCTGGACTGGCTTTGAACCTTGATTCTCAGATCTCAGTGTCCTGAGTAGCTGGGATTACAGGTGTGAGCCACTGTGCCCAACTCATTAAAGGCATTTTAAATCACACCAAATATCTATGGTCAAGGCCAGCCAGCCATCTTCGATTTGCAGTTGGAAGAGATGTGCACTTTGAATCCTCTGGTTGCTTGGGGACCTTGTTCTTCTTCAGTTGGCTGTTTCAATAAAGGAACTTGTACACACCTTTGCCCAGAGTGAGTGTAGTCTCTGGGAAGGGCTCACTCACCTGGCCTGCAACTCTGCACAAACATCAGCTGGTTTTGTGGAAATCTTTTCCCACAAGGTCAGGCTGAGGGAATCCCTGGTTCCACAGACCTGGTGCCAGGTACAGGTGAGAAGATATGCCAGGCCATAGGTGTAACGCTGGCATGCCATTACCAAGCCTTCTGGAGCCTGGAGCTTTCCACTTTCCCTCTCCTCTCTTTCCCCCTCCTCCCCCTCCCAAACACACTGCAAGCCTTGGCCTGTGGCTAATTTATAGCTCAAGATTTTGCCCACAATCTTCCCCAGAGGCCATGGGGCACTTTTTGAAATGTAAACAGCAAGGCTGAGCCTGAGATGGGATCTTGGAGACAAACTAGGATGGAGTAACACCTCTGCCAGGTGAACTGGAAAACGAGTAGCCACAGGTTGATTACCACTGGTTGTGTCCATCTGTCTGTCTTCCATCTCCTCCCCACACATTCCCGCCACTCCCTGGGGGTAGGGGAAAGTTGCTGGGTGTGTTTTATTTAATTTTCCAGAAGTAGGACTGTTCCAGGGTATAAAGGACACCCATGGAGGTGGCCAGCCTGTGCTATTCTCTCAGGAATTCACAAAGAGAATTTTCACAAAGAGAGAAAGGCAGGGAGTTACAGAAGCTCTGTATCTCCATGCTGTGTGTGTGTGTGTGTGTGTGTGTGTGTGTGTGTGTGTGTGTGTGTGTGTGTCCTGGGGTTTGAACTCAAGTCCTGGGCACTGTCCCTGAGCTTTTTTTTTTCCTGCTCAAGGCTGGTGCTCTATCACTTAAACCACAGCTCCACTTCCTGCTTTTTTCATAGGTTTTCCTGTCCTGGCTGGCTTTGAACCAGAATCCTCCTATCTCAGCCTTCTGAGTAGCTAGAATTACAGACAAGAGCCACAGGCACCTGGTTTCTCAAAGGATTTTTGTCTTCCTGTTTTATTTAATCGTTGGTCTTCTTGAGTTAGGAGCGATTTCCTCTGCTGAGCTTCTGTCGATCCTTATCAAAATGGAACCTTTAAACCTGAGTCAGCCATGGAGACAAATGGTTGTGGCATTTGGAGTTGAGATGCCTTAAGAACATTGCATGGTAAGAAATTGCAGGCTGAAAAATTGCTCCTTTTTTTTGCCTCTTTTTCTTCTTATTTTGGTTAAACTCAGGGTGTTGCACTTGCTAGACAGGTACTCTACCACTTGAGCAACACCCATCTCCCCCAGCCCTTTTTGCTTTAGTTATTTTTCAGGTTCCTTCTCTAAGTTTTGCCTCAGGGGTTAACCTTGGACTAAATTCCATGTGACTGGGATCCCAGATGTGTTCTGCCATGACTGGTTTGTTTGTTGAGATGGAGTTTCACTACTTCCCCTCTCCCCACCCCAGCCTCTAACTGCAATCCTCCCCATCTCCCCATGCAGAATAGCCAGGATTATGAGCCTGAGCCACCTCACCCAACCCATTCTTCCACTATCTAAGCAAAGGATGTGTGCTGGTGCTCATTATTTTTCTCTGATAAATGCAGTCAACTCTCCATAGCCGTGGGTTCTTCATCTGTGCATTCAGCCAACTGCAGATGGAAAATAATCTTTAAAAAAATGCATTGGTGCTGAACGTGTACAGACGTTTTGCTTCTCATTGTCCTCTAAAGCAGTGTAACAACCGTTCCAATAGCATTTGCACCAAGGTAGGTCTTGAAACTCACGTTGAGACAACAAAGTGTGTGAGAGGCTATGCACGGGACCCTACACAGACACAGTCATGCGGGGTGAGGGACTTCAGCATCCACAGTTTTGTATTCCTGGGGGTCTGAGGCTAATCCCTTCAGAGTCCCCCAGGTGTGAGTATTATGCCTAACTTTCTAAAGCAGTCTTATGGGTAGGAGTTACCACTTTTCGAGTCTTCCATTTATTTATTTTTTGGTGGTACTGGAGGTTGAATTCGGGGTCTTTGGACTTGGATGTTAGCACGTTAGCCACGCCCCTCCGGCGGGGCCACGCCCCTTCCACGGGAAAGCCACGCCCCTTGTGGGTAGAGCCACGCCCCTCCTGATGGAGCCACACATCCCCAGCCTCCTGGTCTTCAGTCTGTATTCAGGCATCCTCTCACCCACTCCTTGCCAAAAAACCGGCCGCGGACTCCAGCGGGCAGCGAAGACCACAAGGCCCTGAGGCCGCCTCCCAAAGCGAGTCGTGCTGCTGACTGGTTTAGACTGGAAGTCCCCCTTCCCCCCCTTTAGGCCTCTGCAGCCACATGAGATGTGGTTTTGAGGCAGAACTAAGCCTAACCTGACCAATGCCAGCCGCTGGCCAGGGCTCTGGTCTTTACCCTGTGTGGGAAGAGCCCCCTGGGGAGCCAGTACATAACCACTGGGCACCATCAACTACATGGTGGGGGGGGGGCTTGTGCTGGCCATGGGGCTGGATAGCCGGCCACGGGGAAGCAGGCCTGTCTCCTTCCTCTGCAGTACACATGCCAGTGAGACCCGAGAACTGACTGAGGGGAGTGCTCTGAGATAAAGGAATCAGTTCATTATGAGGCTGGCAAGGAAATGTGTTTTGCACAGCCTGGGGGTGGCAGTAAGGGTTAGATCAGGGAGGGTGGGCCTCAAACCTGGAATCCCTGCACTCTCTACAATGTGTTTCATGGTGTCAGGAAACAACGAACCAAACCTGGACACCCCCACCCCCCATTCTCATTGCCATAGGCCTAGGAGGGGACTTGGGGACTCTGTGCTCAACCCCCCTCTTACCCGATGAGGAAGTAGAGGTGGGGCGGGATGAGCTCATTTCACCCAAAGGATGTGAAAACAGAACCGAGCCCACAGCAGCTCCGGCCGTGCTCCTGGCCCTTTAAATCCAGGCCAGGAGGCCAGGCAGGCCGGAAGCAGCCCCCTCAGGAGTCCCAGAGGGAAGGTCAAAATGTGTACAAGCTGCCTGGAAAAGCCTCCCACTGTGTGGGAGGGGGCACAACTGCCCCCCCCCCCTTACTCCCATCCTTCCCTTAAAAGCTCCAGCCTCAGTCTCCCTCCCAGGAGATGGCCCAGCCGCAGCCCCTGGCTTCCCTCCAAACTCAAGCCAGCTGCTAATGACAAGGACTCACCAGCTCCTTCTTCTCTGGGTTTGTTCTCAGACTTCCCTTTTCTTCCCAGAATAGAAACAGGAAGTCCCAGGATGGCTGTGTTGAAATTGTCTGGCATAAGCTTGTAGCTTCATCTTTACAGAGGACCCATGAAAGAGGATGCATTTGGGACAGGCATTACACAGAGATGTGGTGTGTGTGTGTGTGTGTGTGTGTGTGTGTGCACTCATGAACTCTGCACATCCACTGGTAGCTAGCATGGGATCCCAGGTCAGAATGTGTGGGCTAGATCTAGCCTGTCATCTGTTTGTATACATAAAGTTTTATTGGAAACACAGCGCCACTCATTTCTTCACATATTATCTGTGGCTTTTATTGTGATACTGCAATCAGAAAGAAAAAGATCCCGCCTGTAATTCTCGCTACTCAGGAGGCTGAGTTCTGAGGATTGCAGTTCAAAACCAGCCCAGGCAGAAAGGTCCCTGTGAGTCTCCTATCTCCAGTTAATCCCTCTGTGGCTCAAAGTGGTAGAGGGCTAGCCTTGAACAAAAGAGCTCAAGGACAGAGCCCAGGCCCTGAGTTCAAGGCCCACAACCGATCTCCGTTTCCCCCCCCAAAAAAAAAGCAGAAAGAGTCAACTCTACAGACCAAGTTTAATTCAGGAGGAAAACATGGGAAGGGCAACCAAGTCCCCTTCCACAGGGCTGAACTGGAAATGCTTCCCCTCTTACCATCAGGGCCTCTTTAAATATTAGGCAGAAAAAGTGAAGTCAGGCAGGGCAGATGGAAGAGAGGTGAAATGGAGGGAAAGAGAAGAGGGGAGGGGAAGGAGAGATCGAAGCTGGGGCATTTGGTTTTAGCAGCAAGATGAAGATGCTTAGGAAGTTTTCTTTCTTCCTGAACCCAGGATTTGTTCAAGGCCCCGGCTGGTTTAAATGAGCACTTAGCTTTTGACCTGCTGGGTCTCTGCAGACTCTATTGTAGGAAGATGACTGCCGGCAGTGGGGGGGAGAAGGGGGGGCCCTGCAGAGCAGGAGGTGAAGGTTGTCTGTTGCAAGTTCCAAACAGGCAGGTATGCTTGCACAGCTCTACCCTGCTCATCCATGGTTTGCAGTGGAGCTGGAGGCCCTGGGTTCGAGTTGGCTTTCTGTGCAGCCTTCCCCAGGCCACTCTGCTCATGTCATAACTGGCCTGGAACCCAGGAACATTGGATTTTGCTTCCAGTGGGGACTGGCTTTAGCCAAGGTGCCCTCCACATCTCAGTCCATCCAGAACATTCTACATTAGAGCACTGAGAGCCTCCTTGTCCCTGGCAGCCCCTGAGCTCCAGGCAAGCCAGATATCTGGTCACCTTGCTTGGGCTTTTCTGTTAAAAAAGTTAAGTCAGGCCCATAGGGCAAAGAGTCCCAGCAAGGCAAAGTGGGGCTGGGGTGGGGGGGAAGGAAGGGGGGGTGGGTGGGTGAAATTAGGTGACGGCAGACAATTCTGGAGAAGGCGAGGGCCAGTGGGAAGATGCCTATGTGTGGTTGGCCTTCAGAACTTTAGGGAAGTCCTTTCAGTTCTCCAGCCTCGGTTTCCTCATCTATGACATGAAAGCTCCTTCTCGAGCCATTCTGTGGCTAAATAAAATACAGCCTGCAGGGCATTTGGCAAAGCAGAACGTAATTAGCGCTCATTAATAATAGTAATAATAATAATAGGCTATTCATGGAGGCCGCTCATGTGGGAGGCGCCGCTGCAGAGCCAGGCATCTGTGGCTGTTTGGGTCTAGGAGGGGCTGGCATTGTGGTTTTCAGAGTATTTGCTGGTAAAAGCTTCGCAGGAGGGCATGTGGATTCCTTAGAAGGTTTTCAGAGGTGAAAAGAAGTGACCTAGATAGTTCAGGAGTTGACCTCAGCAGCAGGAATCTGGAAGTCTCTAAACCAGCCTCCGATGGGTTTTGTTTTCTTTTATCATGGAAATAACTTTCTTATTATGTGATATCATATGCTCACTAAAATCAGCCAGAGAGAGAGAGAGAATAATAAAAAAGATCTTTATACACCCCTTAAAAACTCAGGTCAAAGCTTTCTCCATTTGGCCTACCCGAGTGGCTAGAAGGGGCACCCATGAGGGCCTGCCCCCACC
Organism: Dipodomys ordii; assembly: GCF_000151885.1. Lineage (NCBI taxonomy): Eukaryota > Metazoa > Chordata > Mammalia > Rodentia > Heteromyidae > Dipodomys > Dipodomys ordii. The sequence continues at coordinate 7,033,791 of NW_012267230.1, forward strand.
TACCCTCACCCACCCCTTCAAGATAAGTGCTTCAGTTTCCACAACATGACATCATGGCTGGCTTTGGCTTGGGGTGTGGGGGACAATGGCAGGATGTGGACTTCCGGCCTAGCCCTCTGACATCAGCCTCCTTGGAAAGGACTTGGCCTGGAGCCAAGAGGTCCTGGCCAGGCTCTCAGGGAGGAGCCACTGGGCCTGGAGTGACTGCCAGTACTAGTTTCTGTGGGCCAAGTTTCCAGCCATCCATCCATCATTTAGCATCTCTCAAAAGGCGAAGTCCTCAGAATCCCCTTGATGCTATAGGCACTTGGGTACTGCCATAATCTGGATCTGGCGTGCCCCTCAAAGGCCCAGACAGGAACTATTGGAGGTGAAAGAACTTTTAGGAGGGGAGGGGCCTCGTGGGAGGTCTTCAGGTCTTTGAGGGCGTGGCCTTGGAAGGGAAGGTTACATTCCCTTTCTGCTTTCTCTCTTTTCAAGTTCCTACTATGTAAGTGGTTCGGCCCTATTCACACAGGCTGCCTCACCACAGGTCCAAAGACAAAGGTCCACTGACCACGAACCATGGCCTCCATATGTGGGGGCAAGGAAAACCTTTCTTGTTTATAAGTTGATGATGTCAGGTGTTTGTTAACAGCCATAAAAGGCTGATGGATGCAGGTACCATCCATCCTGGTCTCCTTACAGAAGAGGAAGCAGGTTCAGAGAGGAAAAGTAACTTGCCCAAGGTCACACAGCTGGTGAGCAGCAGAGCCAGGGCTGGAGCTTGAAGAGATAAGATACCAGAGCCACATGGCTGGCACAATGCTCAGAACAGCATATGGGCCTGTGTTTTTAAGGCCTCTATATGTAGTCTAGCTGAGCTGTGGAGGGGTTGACAAAACAAAGGGCTGATGGGAAAGGAAAATGGAGGAGCAACTGAGCTACCACTGGATTTGACATTGCTGAAGTCTAGATGGAGGGGTCTTTGAGATGTCACCTGCCATTCCTGGCCACATTATTCCTGCCTTGGCCACCCCTCCTACCTGTCCACATGGCCACCTGTGCCAGTATAGAGCTGAAGTCAGTATAGAACTGACTTGAGGATCAGATCCTGGCTTTCTTATTTGTCAGCTCAGGGTGACAGGCCTATGCCCCCTCGGCCATCTGCTGGTTGAGATGAGGATCTTGTGAATTTTTATACCCCCAGCTGGCCTTGAATACCAGTCCTGATCTTTGCCTCCCCAGTAGCTGGGATTACAGGTGTGAACCGCTGCACCTTCCTCTGGCCACTGTCCCAGCATCAAATGAAAATGCTTGTGAGAAGAGACTCTCTAAACTGAATGTTGTCATCTGGCTATGAGTACACAAACAGTTAAATTTCCTGGAGACACCAGACAATGGGAATGTGATGGAAATTGAATTTAAATGTCAGTTTGCTCCCCGCCCTGCACCACTTAGCATAGGATTGTTTCACAGCAAGAGTTCTTGTCTGCTGGGGATCTCATCCTGTGTACATGGATATGAAGCTGGATGGACAAACAAGAAGTCCCTCCCAGCTTGGGAAGATAGGAAGACTTCTAGTCCTTGCAAAGCTGGTATTCAAAAGCCCAGTGCTGGCCTTGGAGGGAACAGAGTACTGGGGCTGGGCACCCTTGCTGACAGACCTTCCTGGCCAGCTCGGGGGAGGCACTGTAGAGTAGTGTAGCCCCCCCCTTAACTATGGACTAATTCCACTTGGAAATGAATTCCAGGCATATCTATGCCCCTTGTCCTTGTGTAAACTTAAGTTCCACTAACACTTGACTCTCAATGTACTATTTTAAATGGTCACTACGGGTTACTGAGTCATCACTTTTATGATGGTCACTTCAGGTTAAGCATTCATTGTTTTTATGATAGTGACCATCCCTTCCTTCCTTCTTCCTTCCTTCCTCCCTCTCCCTCCCTCCCTTCCTTTCTTTCTTCTTTCTGTGCTGGTACTAGGGGTTGAACTCAGCACCTGGGCAGTGCCCCTTAGCTTTTTTGTTCAAGGCTAGCACTCTACCACTTGAGCCACTTCTGGCTTTTTGGTGGTTCATTGGAGGTAGGAGTCTCACTGACTTTCCTGCCTGAGGCTGGCCTCAAACGAGGATCCTCCGATCTCAGCTTCCTGAGTAGCTAGGATTACAGGGGTGACCAACAGCACAGGGCTGCCTTTTGCCTCTTGATGGCCATATGGCCTTAAGCAGTGACTTAACTCCACTGAGTCTTAGCTTCTTCACTTTAACTCCACTGAGTCTTAGCTTCTTCACTAGCAAGATAGGAACACAAAAGCTAGGACATCTGGGAGTGTTGTGAGTGAGTGAGTTACTGTCTGGGGTACCTGGGAGCTTCCAGCTCTGTGTACCAACAAAGGATCCGGCTCTGCCCGCCTGTGCAGGCCTTCCTTCTCCCCAGCCCTGCAGCCAGGGGGCTAAAAAGAATGGACCAGGGCAGCAGCTGGGTCCTCATAAACAAACACCTGTGTAATGGCTGGAAGGTCCCCACCCCAGCCCTAGCTCTCTTGCTTTACCTTATGTCTTTATTTGTATTACATTTCCCCATTTACAAAGCCCTCATCTGCCTGCCAGTGACTGCCCCCAGCTTCTCCAGCAGTTCTGTGAAGGGGCTCCCATTTCATTTTAGAGGTGAGAAAAAAGAAAACAAGGAGGTTCAAAGAGGGGATGATATGACTTTCATAAGGTCAGCCAGCTGGTTGGTGATCCAAGTTTGCAGGCTCCAAGTTCAAGGGTTTTCTCTGCCACATCCTGATGTAGGCCAGCAGCTAACAAAACTGCAACCAGAAATAGTTCAGAGCCAGAGCTGGGAAAATATGTCGAAATGGCCAGAAGGGAACTGGAAAACAACATGTGTCAGATTCTTCCACTTGTCATTCATCCCTTGCCTGTCCTTCCCTCTCTTCCCCTCCCTTCCCCTGGCCTTTTTCACTCCAGTAGTGTGTGTGTGTGTGTGTGTGTGTGTGTGTGGTTATTGGAGATAAGAGTCTCATGAACTTTCCTGCTTGGTCTGTCTTTGAATCTTGATCCTCAGATCTCTACTTTCCAAGCAGCTACGATTACAGGTGTGAGGCACTGGTGCCCAGCCAATAATTGCTTTTAACAGGCAAGAAGCAGCCTTAGAAAGCTCAGAACTGCCGAGTGGCAGAGCACCTGCTGGGCAAGACGAGCACAGGGTCCTGAGTGCAAATCCTCGAATAGAAAAAGAAAGAAAAGAAAGAAAGAAGAGAGAGGAGAGGGGAGGGGGAGGAAGGGAGGGTGGGGGGAGAAAGAAAGGAAGGAAGGAAGAAAAAGATAAAAAAAGAAAGAAAGAGAGGGAGCTCTAAACAGCCTTTTATTTTGGACTCATTTGAGCCTTATAGAAAAGATGCACAGGCAACACAGTTTTATGACATTCTTCTCCTGGTTGTCCTAGCTTTAACATTCTGCAGAACCATGCAGAACTTGTGAAAACGGTGGAATGTGCATTCCTGCAGCACTACTCACTCAACACCAGGCTTGATCTGGATTCTCCACACCCTTCCACCAATGAATGTCCTGGTTTGGGTCCAGAATCTGGTCCAGGGTACCACACTGCATGGGGTAACTTTGATTGGCCTTTTCTTTAAAAATGCCAGTTCTGGAGTCTGAACTCAGGGCCTGGGTGTGGTCCCTTAGCTTTTCACTTAAGTCTGTCCCTTTACCACTTGAATCACACCTCCACTTGTGGCATTTTACTGCTTAATTGGAAATAAGAGTCTCACACACTTCCTTTCCTGGGGCTGGCTTTGAACCTGGATCCTCAGATATCAGCCTCCTGAGTAGCTAAGATTACAGGCGTGAGCCACCAGTCCCTGGCAGCATTCTGGTGCTTAAATACAGCACTCCCTGGTGCTATAGTCTCTCAGTTAGAACCAGTTGTAGAGCTTCAATACCTGCCAGGAAGCTGTGACAGTTTTTCCTTTGACCCCCTAAGAAAGAGGAAAGTGAAAAGCAGCTTGTGGATGTGGCCCTGGTGGCTCTTTCACGGAACCCAACCTGGGCTATGTGATTAAACCCTGGAGAGAGACCCTGCATTTCTATGCACAGACTTCACCTCCCAGCAGAGGCTGTCACCAAAGTGACACATTGTGGGGACACATGGACATTGGACATGATGAGTAAATGCATAAATCAACGGACGATCACCTCGCATTTGCCTGGCTTTGGGCAGCTCCTGCTCTGACTCATAGTTTTAATTCTCTTGCTCCCAGGCTGAACTCTTGAAAAGATCCTAATTAGATTCTTAGAAGAAATAAGAACCCATCAGACAAACAAATGACAGGAGGTGGCTCTGGAGCTAAACCCCAGGCTGGGAAAATGTAATAAGGGCCTCTCTCTCTCCAGGGATAAGACAGACAGGGGGAAAGATCACAGCCACTCAGGGGAGAAAAGGGGAGGGGGGGCTGGAGTGTCCTTAAACAATGTCCTTCAAAAACCAATGCCCTGCTTGTTGAAAATGAGGGGAATATTTCTTTATTTTGTTCTTCATGGCAGCAAGACCTGCATGTTTTAGATTGTTGACAAGGGTGTTTTACAACCACCATCACCACAAGAACTGATTATGCTCTTGGTTATTTCTTCCTCTTCTTCCTGAAGACATGTGGTCTGTCCTAACAGAGGATCTTGGAATGAACCTCCAAATGATTCTAAACTTTTACCCATGAGGAAAATAAAGGGCCAGGCAGATTAAACCTGAGGTGAATGGATAGAGACTGCCCAGTAGTTGTACACTGAATAGCACTAGAAATCCTGTTGATGAGCAAGTTTCTCATGGCAGCTAAAGCTCGGACCCTGGAAGTCAGACAGAAAAGTCATTTTAGTGGTTACCTGTGACCTGACCTCAGGCTGATGTGTAACCTGTAGGAACATGGGATCATCCCTGGGTTCTGGATAATGTTGCCGACAAATTACCCGTCCTCACATCTTTTTGTTGTTGTTGTTCTTGTTGTTGTTCTGATTCTTTTTTTCTTTTCCAAGTACTGGCTTCACCTTAGACGGCGCATCACAGTTTGTCACTGAGCCAATGAATGACATAATTTCTATTTCCTGCCTTCCCAGCCTCCTTTGCAGCGAGGAGGAATCATGTGATCCTGTTTTGGCCAATGGAAGTGTTGCTTTCAATTTTGGGGCGATTTCATTATACTTAAAGTTCGTGTCATTCCTTTGCAAAGTTGCTGACCCCTTGAAGACTGGATTCAAGTAGACAGAGAATCCATTCACCAAGCTTTCATGTCAAGAGATCAGAAGTTTAGTTGTCACTTGAGTTGTGCCAGTGGTCCTGATGCGTGACCCCTGGGCTAGCCACACTCCCTCTGGGGAGACTCTGTTTTCTCATCTGAAAAGACAAGGGTTTTGGGGCTACAGATCTATAATCACAACTACTGGGAGATGGAGATAGTAGAGTCACAATTTGAGGTCAGCCTGGGCAAAGTCAGTAAGATCTCTATCACAAAAAAGAAGCCAGGCACAGTGGCTCTCTCCTGGGACCCCAGCTACCTGGGAGATAGAAACAGGAAGATTGTTATCCAAGGCTAGTCCAGACCAAAGCTCAAGATGTCAGGTTGAAGATGGGGTGGGATGATGGAATCTAGGCAAGGGGGCTGTCCCCATGGAGTTGCCATTGGTATCGGGGTCCCTGGAAACAAAGTCAAAAACTGAGGATGGGAATTTGGTTGTAATGCTGGCTCCTTCCAAGATGGCAGAATTTCAAGGCCTTAGACTCTCAAATTCTCTGTCATGCATGTGGTCCAAGATGATGTTTCTGGAGCTGGGCACCGGTAGCTCACACATGTGATTGATTATATCCAGCCCGGTTCTGTCTTTCTTTTGTTTTGTTTTGTTGGTCATGGGGCCTGAACTCTGGGCCTGGGTGCTGTCCCTCAGCTCTTCAGCTCAAGGCTAGCGCCCTACCACTTGAGCCAAAGTGCCACTTCCAGCTTTTTCTGCTTATGTGGTGCTGAGGAATCGAACCCAGCGCCTCATGCATGCAAGGCAAGCACTCTACCACTGAGCCACCTTCCCAGCCCCATGGTTCTGTCTTTCTTTAAACCTAAAGTTCATGTCATAAGCTGGAGATGGGTTAAAATGCTTACTCTCCCTCTCTCTCCGTGTTGTGCTGAGTTAAATAAATCTCCCTTCTCTGCCCTTCACTACTACTGACATAATGGGGTAAGCAGCTAGACTTGACTTGTTGGAAACTCCCCTTTCCCTTCCCCCCCTCAAAATATTGGGCTTCTAGACTAGGACTCTGGTTACAACTGTATTTTCCCCCTAGTATGATACACACTTAAAGGATAAAACTCTTGAAAGTGTGGCTCCCTTTCTCCTTGAAGAGCTCTCTGGCTGTGCTAGCCTCAGACTTGAACTGCAGAGAGAGGTAGAGTGTTTGTTTCTCTTGCATTTCAATTTTCAATACTGGATAAGAAGGGACTGAGGAAGACAGAATAGAGTATAGGAATGAAGGAAAAGGGCTCATGTGCTTGCTTTAATGAATGGCTATTATCTGAAGAAAAAAAGTGTGTGTGTGTGTGTGTGTGTGTGTGTGTGTGTGTGTGTGCTAGTACTGGGACTTGAACTCAGTGCCTCATGCTCTTACATGGCTTTTTCACTCTAGGCTAGCGTTCTACCACTTGAGCCACAGCTCTACTTCTGGCTTTTTAGAGATGAGTTTCATGGACTTTCCTGCCAGGGCTGGCTATCTTTGAACCTCTGTCCTCAGATCTTAGCATCCTGAGTAGCCAGGATTACAGGCATGAGAGACACCAGCACAAGGCTGAATATTCTTAATAGTGAATGAAGGAGCTTACATTTTTATTTTATAGGGACTGCAAATCTGAGGTTGCTTGTTCTGCCTGAGCACAAAGGTTAGAAGCAGAAGGTATTTGGTGTTAAGCCTTTGTGTGGGCCAGACAGTGACTAGGACCTTTAGCACTTGCAAATCTCCTTGACTAGAGAGCAGACCTAAGTGTGCACAGAAATGGCTTCCAGAAGAAATCAAACTATAAGCCATAAGTAGAGTTTGTTTTTTCCATGAGCACCTATCATACTTCTGGTTGTGATGCAAACTACTCTTAACTACAGGTTATCTGGATTCCTTATGTTTTCTTTTTGTACATGGGAATAATTAAAGCCACCTGGTAACTGTTCACATCTTATTTCCCTATAGGAACTGTCCTTTTCTTCTCCAGTATGTTTCCAACCCGACTGTCAATCGTGGTGCACTGCCTCAACTCCACCCATGGGCCCATGGCTCTGGCTAGGCCAATCAGAGTGCTCTATTCCCTTTCATCCTCCCACTGCCAGCTGATCTAGGCGGAGCTTTAGGGCCTACCACAATTGAATTTCCTTTCATCCTGCATTGATTGCATTGAAATGGAAATTGCGGGTCCCCAAAAGACAGGCTAATCAGTGTCTTTCACTCTGGCTCTCTCCCCTGTAGTCTTCTGGTGCTGCTGTGTGAAGACAGCATGTGTCCATTGCTGTGGCAGGCAGGAGCCCCTGGAACTGGTCAGGGACAAGGTCAGACAGCAGAGGTTCTGTGAACAGGACCAGAAAGCTGGCTCAAAAGGTCGGAATGCTATGACCCTTTCATTGCTTTCGTCAGGGGAAAATTAAAAGCAGACCAATTTAGTACACCAATTTATTTAGTACATGCTTGATATTATTTGGGATGCTGATGGCAGATTTTCATCGACTTTTCATCAGATCTCTAACAAGAGAGGAAACAGAATTCTCTAGCAAAATGTGACAAGAGGCCCTTGACACCTGGAGCTAAAAGCACTTTTAGCAAAGTCTTTTTGGGTGTGGGAGGGGCGGGGAGGGGAACACGGGAGGGCAATGCTGGGATTTGAAGTCAGAGTCTTGCACTTGCTAAGCTGGCCCTCTTCTTATTTTTCTTTTTGCCAGTCCTGGGGCTTGAGCTCAGGGCCTGAGTACTGCTCCTGAGCTTTACTACTCAAAGCTAGCACGCTAGGACTTGAGCCACAGATCCATTCTGGCACGCGTGCGCGTGCACACGCACACTTAGTTGGACATAAGAGTCTCACAGACTTTTATACTCAGGCTGGCTTTGAACTTTGATCCTCAGATCTCAGCTTCCTGAGTAGCTGGGATTACAAGGTGAGCCATCCACTCTTTGGCCTCTACTTATTATTATTATTATATTTTTGACCATTTCTGGAGCTTGAACTTTGGGCCTGAGATTTTTTTGCTCAAGGCTAGTGCTCTACCACTTGAGCTACAGCACCCCCTTCTGGCTTTTTTTCTATGTGGTACTGAGGAATTGAACCCAGGGCTTCATACATGCTAGGCAGTCTTACCACTAAGTCACATTCCCAGCCTCTACTTATTTATTTGTTTGTTTGTTTTGGTCCCTCATGGGGCCTGAACTCTGGGCCTGAGCGCTGTCCCTCAGCTCTTCAGCTCAAGGTGAGCACTCTACCACTTGAGCCACAGCGCCACTTCTAGTTTTCTGGTGGTTAATTGGAGACAAGAGTCTCCCAGACTTTCCTTCCCCGGGCTGGCTTTGAATCTAGATCCTCAGATCTCAGCCTCCTGCATAGGCATGAGCTTACTTTTTTTTTTAAAGCAGCTTTATTGATGTAAAATGTGTATAACATTTTAAGTGTACAATCGAATGATTTCCTAGTACTTCAGAGTCATGAAAACATCACTATAGCACAATTCTAGGACATTTTCATTACCCACCCACCCACACCAAATCTTCTGTGTCTGTGCATTGTCCCCCGTCCTGAACCTCAGCTCAGGACACTTGACAGCCTCCGTCCAGCTCTATAGTGTTTCTACTTCTGATGCTTCATATGAACAGAATCATAACATGGGGTCTTCTTTGTCTTGTTTCTTTCCCTTAGTACAATGCATGTGAGGTCACCCGTGTTATAGGATATTAATAGTTTTGCAGAAACGTGTTCCACACTCAGTCATGCCAAATTTCGTTTAACCTTCATCTGTCCATGGACATTTGGGCTGTTGCCATTTTGCTGTCAACATCTGCAAATAAGTGAAACTGTGAGTCATTGGGTCTTTAGACCCTGTGGCCTTCCTCCTCAACACAGAGAAGCAGGCTCTTCCTGAAAACACACACAGCTCTCAGCAAACCTTGCTTGAAAGCCAGTGGCTCGAGAGAGGGTTAGAACCACCATCTTCCTCTGAGAAGACAACGTCGTTATAGGAGACCTCAGGATCCGTGTAGATTTCCCATGGTGCCCTGATCGAGGAAGGACAGCACCCAAGGCTGGAGGAGTGGACCAGTGACCCTTCCTTGGCCGGATGTAGAAGGATGTGTGAAAATGTAAAGTTGACGCCCATGAGGGATGCTTGCCCACGTGTGGAGGGAGACTGTCAGCAGCATTCATTCATTTATAATGTGTTCATTCACTCATCCATTCGCATTCAATAATATTACCGAGTGCTGTTTCTTCATTCTGGGCACTGGCTTAGGTCTTGAGGACACACTTGTGAATGAAATAGACAAAGCCTTCCCACGATCTTGGACTTTACTCCTAGGTGGGGAAACAGACCACCAGCCAGGACAACAAAAAATGTCACATAGGTCACATGGGGCTATGGAGACAAATTCAGCAGGGAGGCGCAGTGGACTTCCTGGGAGAGGACGGAGAACAGCACCATGTAGCACTTACTAAAAATGTGGGATGTGAGGCCCGGCTGCAAATGGTATCCATCCACAAGTGACTAATGCACTGTGAAGTGTGTGTGTGTGTGTGTGTGTGTGTGTGTGTGTGTGTGAACCTCAGCAGTTCTCACGTTAGCTGGATCAGAAGCTTCTAGAAGGTTTATTAAAGCACACTGCCCATCCCTCGGAACTGTATTGACATTGTCATTGTGATGTGGACCCTTGCATACTCTGTTCTTGCATTCTACCCCATCTCCTCTGTTCCCTTCCCTAGGAAGGGAATCCATTGTATATATAAGGGAAACTGAGGCTCACAGGTGGCAAAGGACTAGAAATCCAGATCTCCTGCCATGAAGCTATTATTGCTCCCCGGATAAGGAGGATGGAGAGGAGAGAGTCAGACGTCTGTTCAGGGTAGCTTGGACTCTGGGGTCACACTGAAGATCCTGTCACCCCTCTTATTTCCAACTAGCTATTTCATTAGCCTGAGGGTTGCCCTGACATCCTGATTGATAGCCCAGGGTTCCAAAACTGGGACCCAAATAGCATGGACTGGGGTAGATAATTACTAGTGACGTAGAGGACAGTGCCCTCGGCCAGAATGGCACAAACAGACAGTCACCTTGGAGAGTCTTGCTGTCCATAGAGGAGCCAGTGAATGTTTCTTGCCATCCTGGCGCTTTTTAATTACAATTGGAATAGTAAGGTTTAATTGGCATTCTGGGTTCCCATTTCTACCTCTAACGACTGTCTGAAGACCATTATTATGTGCCTGAGTCTGCCACCCAGGACTAGGAGCTGAAAGAGAGGTGGCTGATTCTGTTCAGGAGAGAAGCATCACAGGAGGGAGTCCAGGCCACATTCCCTGATCATCAGCTCCAAGTGTCATTCTTTCCTAGGAGAGACAGAACTCCAAACCATCCATCTCTACCAGGATGTATCATGGTCACACCTTGTGAGTTTGTTGTGTTTCTCTCACTGTCTGTGTGGTCCTTCCTCCTTAACCCCCTCCCCCTTCACTCCCCATCCTGGCTAATGAGACCCACACATCCAGACACCTGTCCAGGCCTACTCAAGCAGAGGGCTGGGACCTCCAGGTGTGGTCCACGTGTGTCATAAGCAGGATCCGAAGTCTCTGTAAGGCTTAAAATGAAGTCCTTTGATGCACAAACCATAAAACAATGCATAAACCTAGCTGCTCAAGAGGCTGAGATCCGAGGATCGAGGTTCAGCACCAGCTAAGGAAAACAAATCTGTGTGATTCTTTTTTATTTTTGGTCAGCCGTGGGGCTTGAACTCTGGGCCTGGGCGCTGTCCCTCAGTTCCTCAGCTCAAGATGAGCACTCTACCACTTGAGCTACAGCGCCACTTCCGGTTTTCTGGTGGTTTATTGGAGATAGGAGTCTCACGGTCTTTCCTGCCCGGGCTGGCTTTGATCTGCGATCCTCAGATCTCAGCCTCCTGAGTAGCTAGGATTACAGGCCTGAGCCCCCAGCGCCCGGCTGTGTGATTCTTATCTGAGAATAACCAGCCAAAAGTCAGAAGTGGGACTCTGGCTCAAGTAAAAAAAGCAAAGGGACAGCACTCAGACCCTGAGTTCTAGCACACACACACACACACACACTACACTTTGTATGAGTTACATCTCCCCCCCCCCCCACACACACATTCATCTGTTCCCCCAACAGCGCTGGAGATTCGGCAAGGCAGAAATCTAATTTCATCTTTAGAGATAAAAAGAGAAGAGATTTGGGGGCTCACATCATCACCCTGGTAAGCTGGCCACCAAGCAACGAGGGACGCGGAGCATTTATTTAGAAAGAAACCAGGGGCGGGCCACGTTCCACCCGGATCCTTCTTCCATCCTGCAGCCGAGAGCCACACCATGCTCCGTGGCCTTGGGCTGGAGACCCGAGGGCTGGGAGATGGAGTCCCCCAGATGTGGACACGCCCCAAGGTGGACGCGCCCGCGGCGGACACGCCCCAGGGCGCACGCTCCGGGGCAGGCGCGCACTCTCCGCGCGCGACGCTGGGTGGCGCTGCCGGGTCGCCCCGCGCTGGACCTGTTGCATCCAGGGCGCAACTCCGGCAGGTGCAGAGTAAAGAGGGGCGTTGTGTGGCGCGCGCCCTTGTACCCCTCCCCACCCCGCGTTCGCAGTCCCCACTCCGAGTGCCTTAAACCCACCTTAACTCGGCGCCACCCATCTTCCAGCCTCGATCGCCATCGTCTTAGGCGAAATGGATGGGGGTGGGGCAGGAATAAAGTTTTTCCAAGGCGTTCTGGTGACAAGGGTTGGCCGGCCAGGACCCTCCCAGCTCCGGTCTCCCCCACCCCCATCACCACGACCGGCCGGGCCGGGCGCCCCTTGTCTGCACGGCCGTCCCCGGGGCTCTGCGGCCGGCCGGGT
>NW_012267230.1:7046493-7100992 GCF_000151885.1 Dipodomys ordii
GAACTTGCCGGGAGGACGAGGGTGCTGGGTGGCAGGCAGGCTCGGGGTGCGCCCCGGGAGGAGGCGAGGCAGGGGACCGATCCCCCCCATCCTCCCCCGCGAAGCCCGGGGGCTCTGCGCCGTTGTCCCCTTCCCGGGGCGGGGTAGGGTGGGCGGGCTCCCCCCACCACCTCGGGTCCCCCTCACCCCGCACCCCACCCCGGGGAGGGGCCGCGGGGCGCGCCAGCTGCGGTTGCCGTGGTGACGGCTCCGGCTAAGCGGCCGGTGGAGCGAGGCCTGGGCTCCCGCCGGCCGGGGAGGGACAAGGACGGGGCGCGTCCGTGGGGCGCTGGGCGTGGAGGATGTGTATGTGTGGGGTGAGGGTGTGGGGGGGGGGACAGAGACCTGAGCGCACTGGATGGCCGGGCCTGTCACTTATTCCTTTGCGTAGGGGGTTCTGGAAGTTGGGGACACTCCCCTCTTACCGATTCTCCAAGCTCCCCCAAGAATCTTCATCCTGAATGAACTTCCTAGCACCCCGGGTTGTTTTATTGGGGGGGGTGCGGTGGGGACTGAGGGCGGGATGGGTGCTTGGAGAAAGGGACGTTTTCTCCCGCAGGGAGGGAAGTGGAGACAGGTCAGCACCAAGGTCACGGAGCGAGACCCGCAGACACGCCCGCCCGTGGAGCTGCCGTGAACCCCACAGCCCCCCCTCCACACCACCCCCCGGGCCGGGACTCCCACAGCCTGTCCCCTCGGTCACAGCTGGGGGGCTCACTGGGCGGGGGGGGCTTGCCTTGTCCTCTGGCTGGCAGCAGCCCGGAACACTATGGTCTCTCGCTGGCACAGCCTCACCCATCTCTCCTGGCTTGGATTTTCTGGCTCGGTTTCCCTTTCGCGGGATTCCCCAGGTCCTCCTTTCAAGTTCAATGAAGGTCACATTTGCTGTGCGTCTACTGCTTGCTGCCTGTGGTCGGAAGTGGAGGAGGGGGGGTGTTCTTGAATAATCCCCAATAAACATCTGGTGGCCACTGTGTGTGTGTGTGTGTGTGTGTGACACCACTGGGAATCCCTGTCCCTCTGACCACACACACACACACACACACACACACACACACACAGAGGCAAGGAACGTTACAAGTGTTATCTATTCTTTCTGCTTTTCTCTTTTGTACTGGTTCTGGGGTTTGAACTCAGGGCCCTTGTGGTTATGCTTGGCTTTTTCACTTAAGGTCGGCATTCTACAGCCTGAGCCCCATGCTCCTCTACTTCCAGCTTTTTGCTGGTTCATCAGAGATAAGAATCTCTTGGCCTTTTGTGCCCAGGTGGTCCTTAGATCTCACCCAGGTTTACAGATGTGAGCCACCGGTGCCTGACTGAATCTACTTCAGCTTTTTTCTGCTTATGTGGTGTTGAGGAACTGAACCCAGGGATTCTATGGTTCTTTTTTTTTTTTTTTTTTGTCGGCCATGGGGCTTGAACTCTGGGCCTGGGCGCTGTCCCTCAGCTCTTCAGCTCAAGGCAAGAGATAAGAGTTTATTGGAGATAGGAGTTTCACAGACTTTCTTGCCCGGGCTGGCTTTGAACTGTGATCCTCAGATCTCAGCTTCCTGAGTAGCTAGGATTACAGGCGTGAGCCACTGGTGCTTGGCTTGATTCTATGGTTCTTGACAACTGTTTTTAATACAGAGATACTGAATGATTTGCCCAAGGCCACACAGCTGCTTAGAGGCACAGGTGAGATCTGGGTGTGGGGGTGCACCATTAAGCATCTCATAGGTGAATGGCTCCGTGATCCTGACTTTCCTTCTAGAACAAGTGGCTGAACTTTTTCAGGAAAGTTCCAGATCTTGTATATATATATACACATGCACACATGTATATGTATATGTATATGTATATATATATATATATATATATATATATATATATATATATATATATATATATATAATTTCCCCTTCAAGATCCACAGGGTCCCTGATTGTATTACTAAGGCAGCCATTGCGATGGAGTCAGCGTGGCTGTGTTCCGATAACATTTGTTGTGAACATGAAGTTTGACTTCTATAGTCTACGCATTGTGTTTTGAGAACATGTCAAGGAGCCTTCATGATGCTGTGGAGGAATTAACTAACCTTTTGGTTGCTTCTTGTCAACCACTTAAAAGTACATCAGTCACTCCTAGCTGGTGGGCTGTGTAGGAGCAGGTTCGGGGCTGGGTTTGGTTCACAAGCCTTACTTATCGTTGGCATTTTATCTTCTAGCGTGCCCTAGGGGTCTCAAACCTGTGAACTCAGAGGGTCCGATGTGAGGAAGGGCTCTGCAAGCCGGTGCCCTCAGAGCATCTTCCTGCCCCCTTGGGTCTTCTTCCTGGTTCTCTTTGCTCCCGCACCTAGGTACCCCAGCAGGGTGTGTTCTCCATAGCCTTGTAAATGATTCTCTTTGACCGCCCCATGTCCAGGGAATACTCTACCCCTTAAACTGAGAGAACGTGCCTGGGGTCTTGTCGGAAGAAGCCCTTTATATCAAACTTGTTTTTTCTTTAAACCCTTAGTGGATCCTGGAATTTGAACTCAGGACCCTGGTACTTACTAGGCCATGGCTCTGTCACCTAATCCACACCTCTAGACCTTGTTGCTTTTAGTGGCTTTTTCAGATAAGGTCTCTTCACTTTTACCCAACTCAACTTTGGAGCCTAGTCCTCCAACCTCTGCCTCTAAGCAGCTGGAACTACACACCCAGCCTCTGTCAAACATTTTTTTTTTTTAATTTGCTGCAAGACTCGGAAAGACCCAGCGTTCAGCAGACAGGGCACAGCTGCATCAGCCAGGATGGTTCCAGATGCCTAGCAGGGTCTACTGGGTCCTCCAGATTCTGTTCTCTGTGTGGATTGGCTTTGGATTTTGAGAGTGTTTGTGCTTTAGTGCCTTTTTTCTGTTTCCCAGGCTGCAATAATTCATGTCACTACAAGGATTTTGAATTTTAGTGTTAATACTTTTTTTTCTTTTATTCATCTTTGGTAATTTTGGGGGGTCTAAACTCAGAGCCTTTCATTTGCTAGGCAAATTCTCTGCCACTTGAGCCATACCTCTAGTCCCTTTTGGCTTTATGTTATTTTTTTCTTTAATTGAGTCTTTTAGTGTTGCCCAGAGCAGCCTTGGATTGAGATCCTCTTACCTACAGATTCCAGTTTATCTGGGGCTATAGATACTTACCAGCATGACCAGCTTATTGGTTGAGATGGGAGTCTTGCCTGGACTAGCCTTGAACCCTGCTCCTCCCCCTCTCTGCCTCCCAGGTGGCTGGGATTACAGGTGTGAGCCACTACACATGCCAACTTAATTTTTTCCCCTATAATAAGTGGATTCATTTATATATTTTTTAACTTAAAGAAGTCATATGCAAAGTTAACATGTGTGTCATGGCTGTAAGAGAAAACCAGGGTCACATGACAGACCCAGAAGGCAGCTGGAAAGATAAACAGAAGGAGAGTAATGTCACATTATTAAATTCCAGCTGGACTGGGCTACTGCAGGGTTCTGAGCTGGCCTCTGCTTCCTTTGTTTGCAAGGAAGGATGGAGAATGAACAAGTGTCAGAAAGATATTGACAACCTTATAAAAGATCTGGGAGAGAACACACACACACACACACACACACACTTTCCCCTCCTCCGTTCATCTCTGGGCTACAGAACTCCAAACCTGCCTGGTTTACTTGGCTCTTTGGAAGAACCAGCTGGAAAAGGAGGAGAGAAGGTAGAGCTTTGAACCTAGGAGGAAAAAAGATGGGGCGGGACCAAAAGAAGAGCTCATGGCTTTCTTTCCAACACCCCCCCCATTAGTGGGTGGCCATAGGAAACACCCCCCCCATCCCTGACGCTGGATTGGAAGCCGGCCCTGGGGAGGGCGGGGAGCCTGCCTGCGTGGTAGATGATCGTGTCCTTCGGGTTGGTTTCCTGGTTATTTCTGCATTAAGAAGGGTTTGATTCCCCCCGTGCAGCGTGGCTGTATTGGATAGCACGACTCTTTCTACCCGCTTTGATTCATCATAGCAGACACAGTGCAAATCGAATCGAAATGCTCGAGTTTCCCCTGCATTCCCTGTTAGCTAAGGCAGAGGCTCCTAGCAGAGCTGAGAATAGCCATAGCAGGTTAGCAAGTTCGCTCCTGGCCCAGGATGGTGAGTGAGAAGGGGGAGCCATGCTTGTGTTTTGTGATTTGTTGTGTTTTGGTTTTTGAGTTGCTGGAATAATGCTAAACAGGTTCTCTCTCTCTCTCTCTCTCTCTCTCTCTCTTTCTCTCTCCTCTCTTTGCCTCCCCCTTTGGCTTTCATCATGGATATATCAAAGGGCAGTTGGAACCATTAAACGAGGTGGGTCACTGTGCTGATGTCTGAATTCTAATCCAGAACCTTTTATTCTGGAGACGGGTTGTGTGGAGTCTGTGGGACTGGGGACCGAAACCAGAATTATCGGATGTTGGCAAGACACCGTTTCTGGTCCTTTCTCCTGAAAAGAGAGCCGGGTAAAAGGGACATTAACAACTTTTTTGGTTTCCCCACCCGCACCCCAATGGCCAATGTAGTTTTATGTCCTCCTCCCTGCTTCCCAAATGACTCGATTTCTGGAAATAATCTCTTCTCTGCTTGCAAGAGGAGAGTCTCAGGCATTCTGCTTGGAGAACATATTGTCTAGCTCTCCTGATGTTGTGTAGAACCAACCACGTGGCAAGAAAAGGAATTCACATAAACGAGAGAGAGAGAGAGAGAGAGAGAGAGACCTGTGAATACTTTTGCTAGGTGCTCTTGTTTGCCAGCCTCGTGGGTAAATACACACGGGATGTATGTTGTACTGAACGTTCGCTCACAGGGACAGAACTCTGAATGACTGTGTCCTGGGAGAGACGGGCTGCTTGTAATTTGGGATATTGTTCCTCCTCTTCCTCCTCCTCCTCCCCCGCCTCCTTGCCCCCATGGCCTCAGGGTTTTCTTTCTAGAATCTCTGATGTGCTGCTGTGCAGATGGACCTGGCGGCTTTGCTGTCAGAAATGTTACGAATCCAGCTGCTGCCAGTCCAATGAGGATGAAGTTGAAATCCTGGGACCTTTCCCTGCCCAGACGCCTCCCTGGCTGTGAGTATCTGTTTGGAAATTCACCTCCAAACAAATGAGCCATCGCTGTCTCTCTGTCTCTGTCTCTCTCTCAACAGCCCTCCCCACAGGAGGGAGGGAGGCAGGGGATGGGGCAGAAGAAGAGGCTGAGTTTCTATGGGCATTGTGGCTAAGGAGGTGTGTGTGTGTGTGTGTGTGTGTGTGTGTGTGTGTGTGTGTGTGTGTTTGCACCCTTCATTTGATTTGGCAAGCTGCTGAGACCAGCTGGCTGTGGCTTTCATTTCAGTGAGTTTCCCATCAGGCTTTGGAGATGCCAGCCTGGCAATGTTAGTCCTGTGGCACTTGGGTGTCACAATGAGTGGCATTCCAAGTGTGTGTGTGTGAGATCGGGGGACTCTGGGGTGCTCTCCAGAGTGGCCAGATGCGGACAGATGTTGGGAGTTCCTGATCTAGCACGTGCAGTGGGCTGTCCTAACCTACCCGGGGAGGTAGGAGTTCGGTGGACACCTGCGGCACGGATGGGTGGACGGACAGCAGGTGCAGTGGCCTGCTGGGACTCAGAGCATGATCTGCAGACAGGGAGGAGAGGAGGCAGGAAACACTTCCAGCCCCACCCTGCCCTCCAACACGCTTTCTGCGCGCTCTGGCAGCTTTCATTTGATTTCTGCTTCTCTCCCCTCCCGCGCCTGCATCCAGCATCTCCATCTGCCAGTCCCTCGGATATTTTGGGAAGGCCGTTTTGAAGTTTCCTAGCCACGTGTCTGGTCTCCCTCTTGGAGACTGGGGAGAGGGATGTGGTCAGATGGTGGAGAGAGACAGGGAGGCCCGCGCTGAGAAAGGTCTGGAAATTATCAAGGGTAGTTCTCAAAGCTCAAGGAGGAAATCCAGCAAGGAGACAGCGCCAGGGTGAATGTTGGGGTCCCCTCCCACCAGGCTGTTCCAGTTAAATCCTTGGGCTGGAATGAGCGTGACCTTCAGTGCCCTGTCTTTCCAAGTTGGGAGTCAGGAGTTTGGGGCTAAGCTGAGCCATATAGTGAGACTGTCTCAAACAAACAAATGAAAGAAAAAAAAAACCCAACAACTCCAAAGTGGTAAAGCCAGGTGCACTGATGCCTCATACCTGTAATCCTAGCTAGCTCTGAGGGTAGTGGTCCTAAACCACTAACTGTGAGATTTTTATCTCCAGCAAAAAGCTAGAAGTGGAGGTATGGCCCACGAGGTAGAGCACCAGCCTTGATTTAAAAAAGCTAAGGGAGCAGGGTGCTGGTAGTTTACACCCATATTCTTAGCTACTCAAGAGGCTGAGATCTGAGGATCATGGGTCAAAGCCAGCCCAGGCAGGAAAGTTTGTGAGATTCTTATCTCCAGTTAACCACCTGAAAACCAGAAGGTGAACTCAAAGTGGCAGAGCACTCGCCTTGAGCAAAGCCACCGTTCAGGGACAGCACCCCAGGCCCTGAGTTTAAGTCCCATGACAGAGATAGAAAAGAAAGAAAAAGCTAAGGGAGAGGATGAAGCCCTGAGTCCAAGACTCAATACCAGCACACACACACATACACACACCACAGGTAAATGACATGCACAGAACATGCTTAGCACATTAGAAAGAGCTCTGCAAATCACATCTGTTTTCATCCGGTCTTGACCTATGTAAAGAGATGTTCAGGAATTCTTGAAGCTTGACTCCAGCAGGTACATTGATTGCTCAGGTGTTGTTGTGGGAGGGAGGGAGGCAAATTAACCAAGAACTAATTCCCATCGGCACAGGATTGGTGAGGCAGAGTCACTCAGTACATGTGGTATCTTTAAAGCTGCTCACAAGGACACCTAAGAAAGGTAGGGATCCTTGTCTGATCTGATCAAGAAAGAACAAAGCAAAATGCTGGACACTGGTGGCTCACGCCTGTCATCCTAGCTACTCAGGAGGTTGAGAAGCATGGTTCAAAGCCAGCCCGGGCAGGAACATCTGTGAGACATTTATTTCCAATGAACCACCAGAAAACTGGAGGTGGCTCAAAGTGGTGGAGCGCTAGCCTTGAGCAAAAAAGATCAAGACAGAGCCCAGGCTCTGAGTTCAAGCTCCAAAACTGACCAAAATAAATTAAAATTAAAACCCAGCTGTTAACTAAGCTCCAGACAGAAACTGAATCCTTAACATGCCGTTGGTACCATTGGAAAGTTGTGTCACTCTCTTTGGTAGTTATTTCTTAAGGACACTGTGGCAGGCATAGTAGTCCACATGCCAGATCCAGTCTCCTTACCAGTCTCTAAAGCAGGGATGGAAGTCTAGTTAACTCTCAAAGTTGTGGATCCACATCCCGCACATCCTATGTGACAACATCTAACGTAAAAACCCAGGGACAATGGCTCTGGTGTGCTGGCTCCAGCAGCTCACATGATATGCCCACTCTCTCTATTGCTTTTCTAAATTGGCCTCAATTTTAAGCCTGCTTTCTTCAGATGTGGCAGCCTGAGATTTACATGGTAGCTTTGCAGAGAAACAACAACCACTATGAAAGACTGTCTGTACCAATCACTTGTCCCAGCTAGAAACTGTCCACTCCGGAGTCAGGGTGGAGGTCAGTCCTCTGGACAAAGCTAGTCTGGCATGTGTTAAGCTCTCCAGACCTGAGTCAGGTGCACAGAGCAAGCAGGAGTGGGCATGGGCGTGGCTGTACCCCAGTGACGTCACTCCTATGCTCCAATGACGACGCTCCAAAGCCCAGCAGTGGGTGTGGCCCTGTAGTCGTGGGTGTGGCTCTGTGGCGGAGTAGGAGTGCTGTGCCCAGACAGGAGAGGGTAGACCCTGTCGGGAGACGCCTAAAATGGGCACTGCGCTTGAGCAAAGTGGGGAATGGGCCCTGCAGGCTCAGATCCTGTCAGGTCTTGAAGATGAGTTAAGGAATTTGGGGACTCTCCATCTGCCACCAGATCCCCGGAAGCTGGGTGTCACAGCCTGGGTTAAGGATGCTCTATTTTTTTCTTTTTTGTTTCTTTGTTTCGTTTTTGTTGGTCGTGGGGCTTGAACTGGGGATGTGGACACTGTCACTGAAGGCTAGCAGCGCTCTACCACTTTGAACCAACAGCGACATGTCCGGCTTTCTAGTGGTTCAGTGGAGGTAGACTATCCTGCCCGGGCTGGCTTTGAACCACAGTCCTCAGATCTCAGCCTCCTGAGTTGCTAGGATTATAGGCTTGAGCCACCAGCACTGGAGAGGTTTGGTCCTCTTGAGAGATTCTTGTTTGGGTTTTGCTACAAGCAGAGAAGCAGGCTGGAGCTCTGCAGCATGGGTAGTACCCCATGTAACCACGAATGGCAGCACCATCGATGTAGTGGTGGTTGCTATGAGTGTGAACAGCACCCTGCAGAGTTGTGCAGTCTGCAGTATGAGCAAACATTCAGGTCCTTCCTGCTTTCCCAAGGCCAGCCAGGTCTTTCTGAACCCTTGAGCTGCACTGATCTCATTTTTTTTTGGGGGGGGCATTTGATATAATGCAAAATGGTTAAGGGAAATCTGTAAAGGGGAGGTGAGATTAAATCATTCAAAAGCAATTTGTGTGTGTGTGTGTGTGCGCGTGTGCGAGTACACGCACTGATACTAAGGCTTGAACTCAGGATCTGGTGCTCTCCCTTAACTTTTTCATTCCAGGCTGGTGCTCTACTACTGGAGCCACAGCTCTACTTCTTGCTTTTTGCTGGTTAATTGGAGATGAGAGTCTCACCGACCTTTCCTGCTTTGGAACCGTAATCCTCAGATCTCAGCCTCCTGAGTGGCTGGGATGACAGGCGTGAGCCACCGGTGCCCAGTGTCTGGCTGCACAAAGCAGATTTGCAGCTTGTGTTCCCCACAGATTTATTTACCAGGCAGGCAGTTGGGTGTTATCAAACAGGCAGGCAGTGGAAATGTCAAGTACACGGGCCTTGTGGCACTGTTCCTGCCATAGCACCAGAGTGGAGGACCCTCTGGCTCATCTCTGCAGTGTGTTGGATGTGCTGGTCCTGTGTGCGCTGTGAGTGTGATCTTGGGGATGTGGCATTGTCACATGTACTGTGTCACAGGGACCCTGGGGCTGGGGCTGGCTAGCTTGGGGCCAGTTGTACAATTTGATTGTCTCCTTTGGGGGCAATGCCAAGAGGCCTCTTATAAAAATGAATGGAAGTGAAATGGCTCACTTGTTCAGGCCATGAGTCAGTGCCCAAGGCTCTTACAGGCCTTGCAGGGAATACCTAGCCTAGCCAGCGGCAGGGGCGCCCATAGCTGGGCATGGCAGACAGTGGAGGTTTGAGCACCACCAACTGCTTCCTTTGATCTTTGCCACATACAGATCCTGCTGTGTGAATGTTGGGGGGGGGGTGTCTGTCATGACAGGGGCAAAAGACAGGGACAAAATGAACCAGATAAGAACCACAAGAAAGGAGACTGGGAATGGGGCTCAGTGGTAGAGTGCTTGTCTAGCATGCATGAAGCCCTGGGTCCGATTCCTCAGTACCACATATGCAGAAAAAGTCAGAAGTGGCGCTGTGGCTCAAGTGGTAGAGTGCTAGCCTTGAGCAAAAGCAGCTCAGGGACAGTGCCCAGGTCCTGAGCTCAAGCCCCAAAAACAAAACAAAACAAAAAAAAAACCACATACAAGAAGGGTACGTCCTCCTTCCTTCCCTCCCTCCATTCCTTCTTCCCTCCTTTTCTTCTTCCTTCTCTCTCTTCCTCCTTCCCTTCCTTCTCTCCCACCTTCCTTTCTCTCTTCCTTTCTTCCTCCTTCCCTGACTCCCTCCTTCCCTTCCTTCCTCCTTCCTCCTTCTCTCCCTTTCCTCCCATCCTACCTTCTCTTCTTTTCCTTTTTCTCTTTCTTTTTTCCTTCCTTTCTTTCTTTCTTTCTTCCTTTCTTTCTTTCTTCCTTTCTTTCTTTCTTTCTTTCTTTCTTTCTTTCTTTCTTTCTTTCTTTCTTTCTTTCTTTCTTTCTTTCTTTCTTTCTTTCTGTTGGTTGTGGAGCTTGAACTCTAGGCCTGGGCATTGTCCCTCAGTTCTTCAGCTCAAGGCGAGCACTCTACCACTTGAGCCACAGCACCACTTCTGGTTTTCTGGTGGTTAATTGGAGATAGAGGCTCACTGATGTTCCTACCCCGGCTGGCTCTGAACTGCAATCCTCAGATCTCAGCCTCCTGAGTGGCTAGGATTACAGGCGTGAGCCACCAGCTCCCAGCTCCTTCTTTTTTCCTTTTTCCCTCCTTTTCTGTCCTCCTCCTCTTCTCCTTCTTTCCCTTCTTCCCTTCCTCTCCATTCCCCCTTTCTTCCTCACTTTTCCTTCCTTCCATTCTTCTCTTCCTTTCTCCTTCCTTCCTTCTCCTTCTCTCTTTCTCTTCTCCTCTCTCTCTCCCTCCCCCCACTCCTTTCTTTTTTCTCCCTCTCCCTCCCTCCCTTCTTTCTTTCCTTGGAAAGTGGCACAGCAGACGCCCCCATGCCAAGACTGAGTGCTCAGGGCCAGCTGGGCAGTGTCCAGCTAGTGAGAGGAGTCACCACTTACTGTCAGCTAAAGGGCAGAGCAGTCCCAGAGAGGAGTGAGCGGCCAGGAGGGGTCCTTGGCCCTCTGAGCAAGTGTCCTGGTAGCCAGACCCTCTCGGGGAGGAGCTTCACAGGTGTGAGGTCTGGCGCCTGGCAGAGGACAGGGGCTCGGTGGCTGGGGGACGGGCAGCGGGGGCTGGGGTGGACACATGGGCAGCTGGGTCTGAGAGACTGAAGGGGCCGATAATGAGGGAGCTGGGGGCCCCTCTGGGAAGCAGAGCTACCCAGAGGGACAGGTTCCAGGGTCATCTGGGCCAGCCCACCAAAGAGAGGGTGGCTGCTTTTGTTCAAGGGGCAGAGGAGGGACACTGCAGTGATTTGACCCATAGCCACGGCCCTCCAAGTCCCCCCTCCCCTTGCCGGCAGGGGGGAGAAGGAAGCCTGGGAGTCCCCCCCCCCTTCTGGCAGTGTCCGCTTGTCCTGACCCTGCAGGGCACTGGGCGGCCAGCTGACCCTCTCATCGTGTAAGATGATCCCGAAGACCTCCTGGAACTCAAAGCTTGCCATTCTGAAGCTGAGTTTGCCTGCAGCCTTAAATGTCAGGCTGACGCGCAATGCAAGCAGGGAAGGAAGAAAGCTGCGTCAATTAAGGATCAAGGCCTTAGAGCACCATCTTCTGCCCCATTGCCAGACTCCCCCCGGCACCCTGCCCAGCTGGAGGGTTGCCATAGTCATCCATCTCTCTCTCTCTCTCTCTCTCTCTCTCTCCCTCATCTCACCTAGATATATTATCAGTCTGTGCATCCGCTCATCGATCCATCATCTCTATCTACCCATCCTATATTATCTTTCTTTATCATATTTATCATCTATCTAGATATGTCATCTGACTACCCATCTGCCTGCCTATCTATCTATCTATCTATCTATCTATCTATCTATCTATCTATCTATCTTTTTGTGTATTTCTGTGTGTGTGTGTGTGTTAAGAAACCTGTAGAGCCCATGCTAATCTCAATCTGAGACTCTCCTGCCTCGACCTCAAAATGCTGGGATTATATGCATACAGCACCACTCCTGGCTTGGGATAGAGGGTTTTTTCCCCTTCTTTTTTCTTTTGGTCTGTAGTGGGGCTTGAACTCAGGCTTGGGCGCTGTCCCTGAGTTCTTCTACTCCAGGCTATGACTCTACCACTTTTTGCCACAGAGTCACTTCTGGTTTTCTGGTGGTTTATTGGAGAGAAGAATCTCATGGACTTCCCTGTGGAACTGGGATTACAGGCATGAACCCCCATACATGTACCCAAGCCTGACACCAGTGTTTGCCAGAGTGTTCTATGTTGGGGAATAAACCCTTTGCCACAGTTCCTATTTTGTGCAAAGATCAAGGCAGTGTTGAGGGTTTCTGTATACAACACTCGTTCAAGGCTGTCTCATTGCAAGAGGTGTAAAGCAGGTGAGAGAGCTGGTCTATCTGTGGCTGCAGATCCCAGCGCTCAGCTTGCATTTCTGCTGGCTTCCTTCTCTAGTCTGTGAGCAGGGCAGATAACAGATGAACTAGCAGGGAGACACAGGGGGGGACCCCGGAGGGTTCTTCAACAACCACCGGAATCTTGTCCCCCTCCTGCAGGGTGGCCAGCCGGAGCAGTGACAAAGATGGCGACTCTGTCCACACAGCCAGCGACGTCCTGCTGACCTCACGGACCAATTCCCCCGATGGGCGCCGCTCCTCGTCTGACACATCCCGATCCACATACAGCCTGACCAGGAGGATTTCCAGTGAGTCCATCTCGGGGAGGGTGGGGGTCGAGACTGGCCTTCCCAGACACCCCTCCGTGTCCTTGAGCAGAAATGGCAAGGGCGGGGCTGTTGTGGAGGAGGCAGAGGGAGGTGGCGTCTAGGGCCCAGGGCAGCAGAGATGACAATGTGGCAGAGGATGGGCTCACATTTCACCTGTCCCACTGAGTTTGGTGGGACATGGCCACTTCCACTGATCACAAGTTTGATCAGATTGTTTTTTTTTTCTTTCTTTTCTTTCCTTTGTTGTTTTTGCTCATGGGGTTTGAACTCTGGGCCTGGGCGCTGTTCCTCAGCTCTTCAGCCTTGAGCTGAAGAGCCACAGTGCAATTCTGGTTTTCTGGTGGTTTATCAGAGATAAGAGTTTCATGGACTTTCCTGCCCAGGCTGGCTTTGAACCATGATCCTCAGATCTCAGCCTCATTCCTGATCAGCGCCCGGCTGATCAGGTTTTCTGAGTCAATTGAATTGATCATTCCAGGGTTACTGTGTTACAGAGTGGGGCTTGCCCATTTGGGGGACCTTGAGGATTCTGGGCCTGTGTCAGTGGCTGGGTACAGAGGACTGGACAAAACCCAAATCACCCTCTGTCAGGCCAGGTGCTGTCCCTGAGCTTTTTCACTTGAGGCTGGCACTCTACCACTTAAACCACACTTCCATTTTTGTCTTTTTGGTGGTTAAGTGGAAATAAGAGTCTCATGGACTTTCCTGCCCTGGCTGGTTTCAAACCTAGATCCTCAGATCTCAGTAGCCTCCTGAGTAGCTAGGATGACAGGTGTGAGTCACCGGGGTCCGGGGTCCTCATGGCTGTTTCTGTGATCATCGTGTAGATCTGGATTCCAGACGTCCCAGCTCCCCACTCATCGACATCAAACCCATCGAGTTTGGGGTGCTCAGTGCCAAGAAGGAACCCATCCAGCCCTCGGTGCTCCGCCGGACTTACACCCCGGATGATTACTTCCGCAAGTTCGAGCCCCGCCTGTACTCCCTGGACTCCAGTGGCGGCGGCGATGGCGGCGGGGATGATATGGACTCGCTGACAGATGAGGAGATCCTGTCCAAGTACCAGCTGGGGAAACTCCACTTCAGCACACAGTATGACCTTCTGCACAACCATCTCACCGTGCGGGTGATCGAGGCCCGGGACCTGCCTCTCCCCATCTCCCACGACGGATCTCGCCAGGACATGGCCCACTCCAACCCCTATGTCAAGATCTGCCTCCTGCCCGACCAGAAGAACTCCAAGCAGACGGGGGTCAAACGCAAGACCCAGAACCCCGTGTTCGAGGAGCGGTACACCTTTGACATCCCCTTCCTGGAAGCCCAGCGGAGGACCCTGCTCCTCACGGCCCTGGATTTCGATAAGTTTTCCCGCCACTGTGTCATCGGGAAAGTGTCCGTACCCCTGTGCGATGTGGACCTGGTCAAGGGCGGGCATTGGTGGAAGGCGCTCATCCCCAGTTCGCAGGTAAGTGTGCTTCATACAAGGGTTACTTTGTGATTTTCATATTTGAGAGTATCTCACTGTTGTTGTAGTGGTTGTTTTTGTGTAGGGCTTGAACTCTGGGCCTGTGTGCTGTTCCTGAGCTCTTTTGCTCAAGGCAAGCACTCTACCACTTTGAGCCACAGCACTGATTCTGGTTTTCTGGTGGTTCATTGGAGATAAGAGTCTCCTGGACTTTCCTACACAGGCTGGCTTCGAACCACGATCCTCAGATCTCAGCCTCCTGAGTAGCTAGGAGTAGAGGCGTGAGCCGGGTGTGCCTGGATCCCATGTGTTGCGTTGCGTTGTGTTGTTTTAATATTGAAAAGATTTTGGAATGCTCTTCATCTGTTGTTCTCCTAAGAATAGCATTTTGGCCAAGTGACCTTGGGTCGTGCTTGTAATCCTACCTGCTCAGGAGGCTGAGATTTGAGGATCAAGGTTAGAGGCCAGTCTAGGCACAAAAGCTCATGAGCATCAGCCATTAAAATGAAAAGAAAAGAGAAAAAAACAAGTCAAATGAGAGCTTGAGCTTGAGACCTGGAGTTTAAACCAATGAAGGGGGCACCCACTCAGGAGGTATCCCTCCCCTTCCACCCCCACCCCCATGCCTCTGGGACAGGGAAGGGGCTAGGCCCCCACCTCTCACAAACCCCAGGAGAGATGGTGGACCTCACTTGTTGCTACAGCTCCATAGCTTCCAGCTTTGGACCTGGTCCTGAGTTCCAAGGTCAACAGGAAATGTCCCCACCATCCCAGAGGAGCCAAGCCAGCCCGAGTTGTCATTTATTCTCAGGGTCTGCCGCACTTTGGAGGACTCAGTAGAAGCTTTTTGAGTGGAATAATAGTGTGTATAGAGCATTAGCTTTTTTCATTTCTTTTTTTTTTCTTTTTTTCCAGTTCTAGGGATGGAACCAGGGCTTTGTGCATGCTCGGCAAATTATTATTATTATTATTGTTGTTGTTATTTGGCAGTATTGGGGCTTGAACTCTGGGCCTTGCATTCTCATTCAGCTTGTGTGCTTGGCTGGTGCTCTTCCTCTTGAGCCACACCCTCAGCTCTGCTTTTTGCTGGTTAATTGGAGATGGAGTCTCACAGATTTGTGGTATGTGTGTGTGTGTATGTGTGTGTGTGTGTGTGTGTGTGTAAGACAGAGAGAGAGAAAGAGAGAGAGAGAGAGAGAATACTGAGGCTTGAGCTCAGAGCCTGGGCACTGTCCCTTTGCTGTTTTACTAAAAAAGCCACAGCTCCATTTTCAGGGTTTTTTTTTTTGGTGGTTAACTAGAGATGAGAGTATCATGTCTCTTACCCAGGCTGGCTTTGAACTATGATTCTCAGATCTCAGTCTCCTGAGCAGCTAGGATGACAGGCGTGAGCCACCAACGCAAATTCTGCTGTCTCAATCATGCAGTGAGCAGACAATAGATAGGAGCTGAATTAGTTTTTCAAATCTTCTGTTTTAAAGGCTCACAAAAGAATCAAGAAGGAGATCAGAGTTTTCTCTTGGACACTTGCACACACACACACACACACATACACACACAAGTACATCTGGCCAGACCAGGCTGTCATCATTATTACCCAGCACCCACAGCTTGCAGTGAGGTGCATTGTGGGTACATTCTATAGGTTGGGATGAATGTTGCGTGTCATGAACATTTGCCTTTCTGGGGCTTGTTTTATTTTATTTTATTTGTGTCAATCGTGGGGCTTGAACTCAGTGCCTGGCACTATCCCTGAGCTCTTTTGCTCAAGGCTAGTAGCACTCTACCACTTGAGCCACAGTGCCACTTCCAGTTTTTGAGTAGTTAATTGGAGATAAGTGTCTCATGGGGACCTTTTTGCTGGGCTGGCACTGGACTGTGATCCTCAGATCTCAGCCTCCTGAATAGCTAGGATTATAGGCTTGAGCCACCAGCTCCAGGCAAATTTTATTATTTTTGTTTATTTATGTGGTAGTGAGGAATCGAACCCAAGACCTCATTCATGCTAGGCAAGCAGTCTACCACTAAGCCACCTTCCCAACCACTGGGGCTTGTTTTGAAAGCGGAAATCACTTGGTGGAGAGGCTTGGAGACCGCTGCTGGCTTAGCGGTCTACTTGGTAGACCCCTGCAGTTCCAGATGGTCCCCGGCCTGCCTTCTCAGCTGGCTGCTAAAACCAGCCGGATATACAGACACCTCTGGCCATGGTTTAGATGTTGAGATCAATCGCTTCCCCACAGTCATTGTCATGGCTGAGCCCTGGGAAGGCAGGTTTTAATGATGTCTCTGCTTTAACTTACCCCCTTGCTACTGTTAGCCTCTGCGTCCTTCCAGTCTCTGTTCAGTTCTGTCAGCCAGCCAGGCCCGAGAGCCAGCACTGGAGCCAGGCCAGAGCCTTTAACAAAGCAGCCAGGGACTCCAAGTTTCTTTCCACATCGTCTTCCTTGTTCCTCTCTTCCTTAAGTCAACATGGATTTCATGCTTTAGACACCCACGTGAGCGAGTTACAACGTGAACGAGGAGAGGGACAAGAAACAAATCGGATCAACTTCTCTCTTGTGAAGATTTACCAAAAAAAAAAGCACAGAGAGGTTGAGTGGCTTGTCCATGTCACCCAGCTCCCAGTGGCAGAATCAAGATTAGAGAGTTTGGTTGCCTGACTTCCAGGCGGGTCTCGCTATGAGCCCCTCTGCTTTACAACCCACAGTGGTTGTGAACTGGCGATGGCTAAGAACACAGACCTGTGAGCCACACCGACCGAGGTTCAAGTCCTAGCTTTGCCACTCGAGGTGATTCCTGTTCCTCTCCCAGCCTTATTTTCCTGGCCTGTCCTGGGAGGAGCATACACCAGCAAGCCCTGGCTCAGAGTACAAGCAATTTGGCAAAGCCAATGGGATCCTGGCTGATTCCAGTCAGCCACTTAAGTCGGTGTTGTCAGTGGTGACACTTAAGTTTGCAAACCACTCCCAGACCCTTACTGTCTCCGACTTAGAGAAACTGAGGCCTAGGAAGTTTGGGTCTGTTCCCAAGGCCTTGTCTTGGCATTAGCTATAGGAGGAGTCTACATGCAAGCCCCAGAGCCAGTGATTTTGCCTTCAACCCTCTGGATTGGAGTCAGGCTTGGCCTCTTTCTTTGCAAAATGGCAGGAAAGATCAAGTTCAACAATCAAGGGTTGTCTCTACTGTCAGCTGACAATTACAGAGCCCAGAGCTCTGTAAGGGCCAAGGCCTGGCTCCGTGTCAGCTCACGGCTGTAATGTCACAGTCTTTCCCCAATGATTTCACAGGAATCTTTCCTGGCCATGAAATTGACACAGCTGGTGGGGGGGGGGTGGAGAGGGGAATGGAACTAGTGGAGCTACTTTGAGCTACTCTTGAGCACAACTCTGGATTTCTCTTCAGAACAGCACTATGTAAGAGAAATTCAGATTTGGGAGTATCTGCCATAAAAGACTCAAAAGAAGCTGGGCACCTGTGGCTCACATCTATGATCTTAGTTACTCAGGAGGCTGAGATCTGAGGATCACGGTTCAAAGCCAGCCTGGGCAGGAAAGTCTGTGAGACTCTTATCTCCAATAAACCACCAGAAAATTGGTACTGGAGCTGTGGTTTTAAGTGGTAAGGTGGGGGCTGGGAAGATGGCTCAGTGGTAGAGCGCATGCCTTGCATGCCTGAGGCCCTGGGTTCGATTCCTCAGCACCACATAAGCAAAAAGAAAAAAGCCGGAAGTGGCGCTGTGGCTCAGGTGGTAGGGCACCAGCCTTGAGCTGAAGAGCTGAGGGACAGTGCTCAGGCCCAGAGTTCAGGCCCCACAACCGGACCAAAAAAACAAGAAAGAAAGAAAAAAAAAAAAGAAAGAAAGAGAGAAAGGGAGGGAGGGAGGGAAGGAGGAAGGGAGGAAAGGAGGGAAAGAGAAAAAGAAGGAAGGAGGGAAGGGAGGAAGGAAGGAGGGAGGGAGAGAAGGAAGGAAGGAAGGAAGGCAAGCAAACAAGGATCTGACAAAAGTGTGGGAAATGCAGGCTTAGATTGTGGGTTGAGTTTTCTTTATTTAAACTCTCATTCCCATTGTGTGTGTTTGGTAAATGAAGAGACCAAAGGGTTTCCCCAGCAGGTGTGGACAGGGGTAGCAGTTGAGCACGGACAGCTGTCTTTGGGCTCTGGTAGAAGTTGGTGTGTGCCCACCTCTGAAGCCCTCTGTCTAGGCAGAGGGAGCCTGCTGGCAGGAGAGCCAATCTCTTGTTTTCCCCAGAACCTCGTCTTTGGTCCCAGATTAGATTTGAGCTGTATTGAAGAGCTGCAGGGGCCAGGGACTTTGCTGGGAGGAGTCGGAGCAGCTTTAGAGCTGGCTGCCCAGTGGCTTCGGGATTCATTTGAGTAATTTACAGACAGTCTATTTTGGTTCTCCTGGGGGCCAACCCACGTGGTTCCACCAAATTAAGCTCATCAGGCTCTTATAAAAAAGGAAACAAGGCTTATTTATTGGTGACACCTCCTCAGTGGGGAACCGTGGTACCCGCCTCCTGTTCCTCCTGCCGTATCAGTCTGAGCCTCTGGAGGCTGGATAGAGCGGGAGACAGAATGTCACACACGGAGGTCCCCTCTGGGACTGGCATGTTCAGGGTCAGCTGGATTCAGAGACTAGGAAGACAGGTGCAGGCCTGTTCTCATAGATCTGTCAGCTCATAAATGGAAAATGCCCTCAGGCAAAAGTGGATTTAATCACCCGCTATGGCTTTGATCTTCATGCTGCATCAATAGTCTGTGTGGTAAAGGCTGAGTCCCCAGCATGGCACTATTTGGGAGAGGTGGTGGTGTCTTTAAGGGGTGAGGTCTCCTAAGAGATCCTCAGGACCATGCCCTGGAAGGGATTCTAGGGCCTTCCTCTTTTCTCTTTCACCTCCCAGCTATAACACAGGGACTATCCATGATGGAAAGAAGACTCCCTAGCTGTGAACCAACACAAGCCTTTTCTTTCTGTGAGCTGACAACTGCAGTCATTTTATTACAGGCATAGAAAGCTGCCTAGCACACCACCTCACCTGCCAAGTTCTGTGATTGTAGTTACCTGGGAGCCCAGCTCACTGCTGCTGTCCAGCATTGCAAGAGAGGGCTGGAACCACAGCTCACTAGCCCAGGAAAAGAGCGACATTATAGAGAGGAAGAACAGTGCATGAACACTCCTGAGACTATTCTCTTGATGACTCCAGGCTCCTCAATGACTTTTTCGGTTTTGTATTGTTTGAGGCAGGCTCTTACCACATAGTCCAGTTTGTGCCTTGAAGTTCAGGTCCTCCTCGCTCAACCTCCCCAATGCTGAGATTACAGGCGTGCACGCCGCCACACTGTTTCCTCCACTATCAAATGATTCTAGCAACAGTACCTATTTCTCTGTTGAAGAAAAAAACTAATTAGATGAATCATGTTAAAGCGTGGTGATCAGACTGTCGTCAGGGTACGGTATGAGGACTAAGGCAATGGGATTTTGCCAGGGGGAGGGCTGGGGCTCCACTCCAAATGTGGCCTGGGGAAGCCAGCGTCCGGAACAAGAGGCAACCCGGGCTCAGTAGATCCAAATGACTAAGAGGAAGCAGGAGGGGTGAAGTGGTGGGGGGTGGGGATTCTGGCTAGACTGAGCTTGTGGGATTCTTCCTGAAGCCAGGCCAGGATGAGCAGACATCACTGGGGGAAGGGAGGGCGAGTTAGGGAGGAGAGGGGGAGGAGAAGCCTGCCTCAATTACTCAGGGTGAGCAGACATCATGGGTAAGCATTCTTACTAAGTTGACTGAGCAGAGTTCTTGCTAAACCTGGATTGCACAGGAAAGTGTACAGGTGGGCCTAGAAGAAGGTTCAACACCTGACTGAAGTTTAGCCAAGCAATGAATCTTTGTCAGTTGTCAGGTGGGAACATAAACCCAACATTGCCTTCCTGGTTTTCAAACAAGGCAACAAATCCAGATTGTTTTCAAAATGTGAAACATCTTGACTCTTGAATTACATACTAATTAAGAGTAATTATCTGTTTAAGCATGATGCAGGCCACACAAAACACATCTGTAAGTTGCCAATTCACAGCCCTGAGTTAATGTTGGACATTGTTTCTTGTTTGGGAACTAACTTGCTCCCGTATTGGTTATCTTTTGGTTTGACTGCTCATCCTGTCAACAAATGTTTATTGACTATTTACTTCATGCCAAGCATTATTCCAGAGCTGCCATTTGGCAATAATTTGCTGATATGATGGAAGAGTTGGGTTGGTAGATATATGTATGCATGCATACCTATTCATGGCTTGATGGGTGAATGGATGGATGGATGGTGGGTGAGCTGAATGGGCAGGTGGATGGATGGGTAAATGGATGAATGAATAGATTAATGGATGGATAGGTCAATGGGTGGAGAGAGATGGGTGTGTGGATGTGTAGATAGTTGAATGGGTGGATGGGGGATGGATGAGAGGATGAATGAACGGATGAACATTTGGGTGGGTGGAGGGGATGGATGATCTTATTCTTTGGAGATAAATACATTGAAATATTGCAGATAAAATAATATGATGTCTAGGAGGAAGTAGTGTATGGGATTGAATGAAGGTACAGGTTAATGGAGGTAGACCATGAAATGGTTTTTGAAGCTGAGGGAGGATATGGGGGGGTGAATGGTTCTGTGTGCTTTTCTTCCTTCTGACTGAGTTTTCCAGATTTTTTTTTGGGGGGGTCGGTCATGGGGCTTGAACTCTGGGCCTGGGCGTTGTCCCTCAGCTCTTCAGCTCAAGGCGAGTGCTCTACCATGTGAGCCATAGCGCCACATCCATTTTTCTGGTTGTTAATTGGAGATAAGAGTCTCACAGATTTCCCTGCGCAGGTTGGCTTTGAACCATGATCCTCAGATCTCAGCCTCTTGAGTAGCCAGGATTACAGGAGCCACCGGCTCCTGGCTCAGATGTTTTTCTTATTAATGTATACTAGTAGCCCAGAAAGACTTCATTGTGATATTTCTATAAATGCGTGTAATGAAGTTTGATCAATTTACCTCTTCTGTTTTAAAGCAGTTTTAAGAGGCTTCATTATTCTGTTTTCATACACACAGACAAAGTTCTTTGATCATAATCACCCCCTACCATGGAACATTGGAGTTAATGTCCAGATCCACTAGAGGCTCATCCTGAAGAAACATCATTTGACAGAATGTTGATACTGTTGCAATTGGGTCAAGTGGGGGTGGAGATTGGTTATTTATTTAAAATGGTTGTATTTTCTACAATGGTGTTAAAAGGAACACAGAGGTGAGGGGCTGGTGGCTTTCGCCTGGAATCCTAGCTATTTAGGAGGTTGAGATCTGAGGATCACCATTTGAAGCCAGTCTGGGCAGGAAAGTCTGTGCGACTTTTTTTAAAATATATTTTCACTGTAAAGATACTGTATAAAGGGGTTACAGTTACATGAGTAAGGTAATGAGTACATTTCCTATAGAGCATTGTTACCCCCTCCTTTGTTTTCCCCCTACCATCTCTTTCCTTCCCCTGTGAAACTTTTAACTGCAGTTACCCACCAGAAAACTGGAAGTGGAGTTGTGGCTCAATGTGGTACCATGCTCCCAGGCCTTGAGTTCAAGCCCCACCACCGACAACCACAACAAAAAAGAAAAGTAAGGACTCCTGGGTTCTAGAACTTTGGCAGTTGGATATCATGCACTTGAGTACTGACAGCTCTTTCCTGGTGGATAGAGTTGGCATTCAAGAAAACACTACTGGTCTATAGGAAAGGCCTTTGCCAAGTGTTGCCATGGTAACGCGAGAAACATGGGTCCTGTTGTAGATCAGGTCTGAAGGCTAGCTCTGCCAATTCTTAGCTGGGTTGCCTTGGATGTGTTATTTAACCCGCCCTGGGCCTCAGTCTCCTCATCTGTTACCCTGAGTTCATATACAAATACGTCACAGACTCATCATAGCACCTACAGCAGTTATTGTACATAAAGCGATTAGCTTACATACGGCATATTACACTTATTCTTCTGTGACCCACACTTTTGTTGTGGCTGTGACTTTTAAGTCTTCTTAGAGCTGGGGAAAATATCAACTTTCCTGAGACTGAATTTTTTTTATTTTTTTGTCTGTCATGGGATTTGAACTCTGGGCCTGGGCGCTGTCCCTCAGCTCTTATCTCAAGGCAAAGTGCTCCACCCTTGAGCCACAGCGCCACTTCTGGTTTTCTGGTGGTTTATTGGAGATAAGAGTCTCACAGACTTTCCTGCCCCGGCTAGCTTTGAACCGTGATCCTCAGATCTCAGCCTCCTGAGTAGCTAGGATAGGCGCCCTGCTAACAACTTTCCTGAGACAGAATGAAGAAACTAGTTGGAAAGCTAAAAGAAGGCTCCCTTGTCCCCTAGTCCCCCACCCGCAGCAACCATTTGTGGGCTGCTGGAATCAGCGTCCTGCCTGGTGGGTGCCAGAGGGATAAAAGCTAACAGCAGCTTTCTGACCATTTTCATTCTCTGCAGAATGAAGTGGAGCTGGGGGAGCTGCTTCTGTCTCTGAATTATCTCCCGAGTGCTGGAAGACTGAACGTTGACATCATTCGAGCCAAGCAGCTTCTTCAGACAGATGTGAGCCAAGGTTCAGGTACGGTGTGCTTCCCTCCTGCCCTCCCCTCTTCCCCCTTAATGGGACGTCTGTGCATCTGCATGAGTTTGGGAGATGTGGCTTTTCTGTGTCTTGATTCTACCCACCCCACCCCCTTGCCTTTCCAAACACTGTAGGGGGATAGATGATAAATGCTGAGTGGGCCAGTGACTTGACAGGTGGATGGGAAATGGAGAGATGAATGGATGGATGGATGGATGGATGGATGGATGGATGGGTGGGTGGGTGGATGGATGGAGAGATGGATGGATGGAGAGATGGACTGAGAGATGGATGTAAGGAGGGTTGAATGGCTGGATGGAGAGAAGACTAGATGGGTAAGAGGAGGCAGAGGTAGGGAGTTGAAGGGAGGAATGGCCAGGTGGAGAGAGAGGGAGGGGTTGGGAAGTTGAATGAATGAATGGTAGATATATCGGGTGTCACAGTTTCCAATACCCTGTACCGCTGTCCATTTTCTTAGACCCATTTGTGAAAGTCCAGCTGGTACATGGACTGAAGCTGGTGAAAACCAAGAAGACCTCCTTCTTAAGAGGTACCATTGATCCTTTCTACAACGAGTCCTTCAGTTTCAAAGTTCCCCAGGAAGAACTGGAGAATGCCAGCCTAGTGTTCACAGGTAGGCAGCGTTCTAGTCCCTCATCGGCCTAGGTGAAGTACGTGCAGCTCATTGCTTTAGAGAAGAGAAGCTTCTAGACAGCTGAGAACCTCACGTCTGATGTCCAGCTACCTGGGGTTGAGTCTACTCACCATCTGTGAATTTGTGCAAGACTCACAGAGCCATAGGAGCAAAGTTGCTACACATCTTAACTCTTGAGCTAGATTTCCCACAGTTGCTTCATAGTGACTGAGGGCTTTGGCAAGTTCACGCCTTCAGAGCCTCGGTTTCCCTCTCTATAAAATGTGAACAATAAGTGTTCTGTACCATGATGATGTGTGACTATGAAATAGTCCCAGCTGGGTAGCAAGAACTCACTATCTGGTCAGCTATGATGGAGGTGAGAATAATGATGATGGTCCTGATAGTGGGGGTGATGATGATGATGGTAGTGGTGATGAAGATAATTGAAGTTGCTTGGTTTAATAGAAGCACATGAGAAAACAGGGCTACCTTACTCAAAAAAGAATTCATGATACTTAAGTAGAGCCATCATGTGCCACTGTCTGGTAGAATTGGTAGGTTGTTCATGTTGTCCTTTGTTTTCAGGATGCTTTAGTTGTCTATCACTTGAGTAACAAATCACCCTACAATGCAGTGTCTTAAATCAATACACATTTGCTCTCAGATTGCCTGTGGCTTAGGAGCCTAGCCATAGCATTGCTGTGTGGTTGTGGCTGCGTATCTCTGACCAGGTTGCCGTGAAGGTGTTGGCTAGGGGCTGCAGCCTCATTTGAAAACTCATATTGGGAGGAGCTGTTTGTAAGCTCTCTTGTGTAGCTGTTGGCAGGATTCTGCTCTTTGGAAGCTGTGGACCAGGAAGTGGGTCATCTCAGTTCTTCTTGATTGGTGGCTTTTAATGACTTTCCTTGATTCCTTGCGCTCCCCCCGCCCCTCCAACCCCAGGCTGCTTCATGGGATGACAGGTAATTTCTACCTGTTTGGTCAACCATGGGAACAAGAGAGGGCAAGAAAGGGTCGTTTTGTAATCTAGTATCAGAAATGACCTTCTATCATTCTTTTCCCCCTATTCTGCTCATTTGAAGTAACTCACTGGGTGTGATGGTTTGGGTATAAAGTGTATCGGCAAAAGGGTTACATGTCATACGCTTGGTCTCCAGCTGATGGCACTATTTTGGGAGGCTGTGAAAAGTGGAGCCCAGCTGGAGGAAGTAGATCGCTGAGGGGGTGGGTCCTTCAGAGTATCTTGTCCCTGGCTCCTTCCTGTCTCTCTCCCTCTCTCTCTTCCTGGCTCCTCCTCCAGCCCCTCCCTCTTCCTTTCCCTCTCTCCTTCCTGTCCACCATGAGGTGAACAGCCTCCACTGCACACCATTCCCACCACCATGTTGTTCTTCCCACATACGTGTGTGTCCAGGCAAACCTAGACCAAACCATGAGCCAAAGATCAGTCCTTCCTCTGTTAAGTTGCCTCTCTTGGGTGTCTTGTCACTCACAGCAGTGTGGAGAGCCAGCTGACATCTCCGTCCAGCCAGTGCTCAGGAGGAAGGGATCTACCAAGAGCGTGGGTAGTGGGAGGTGAGGGTGAAGGGGGACATCTTAGAAACTGCCCCCATGACGGGAGTAACTGGTTATCCTGTCATGTGACCTAATCATGGCAGGTAGCTCCTGTGTTTCATTGCTAATCCTCACCGTCACCCACCCTGTCCACTCAGGGTCACCATCCTGGGTTTCTTCAAGCACTGCTGTCCATGGGCACCCAATAGGAACAGTCCCATGTCAGGGCACCTGGAACTGTCCTCTGTGGACAGGGTCTAGACTCCTGGTCCCTGGCCTGCCACTAACCTGAGCCATGGCTGAGGCATCTTCTGATGAACTGACAGTGTCTTGTCACCTCCACCCAGCGGGCCCCTCCATCAGTGGATGGTTCTGGACTCTCTCAGGGCCTGTCGCCCGCAGAATCTGCTTCCCATCAGAGGACGCCTGCCCGTGTGGGCACAGGGATCCTGGCAGGCTGTGACAGCTGCTCTCCGGATCCTGTTACACACAGCCCAGGGCCACGCTCCATGCTTCTAGGACAAGAGCGAGTACAGAATCCTTAAATGGCAGGCAAGGCGGGCAGCGGGACTGTATGAACCAACACAGGTCACAGTGTGAACTGGCTATCTCCCAGTCTTCCTAGACACCAAGGAGTTCCTGTTGTGTCTGAGAGCACATTTGGGAAGCCCTGACAGTTGCATACATCTCCCGCCCCCCCAAACTTTAGGACCACCACGGCTGATGTTGGTTGCGGCTGAGTGACACACAGCAAGGTGCACAGAGACACAGAGCAGAGCATAAGTGTGGGGACGGGGAGGCAGCCTGGATCCTGACTCCACCTCCTCTGCCTTGGTGGCCCTGGGCAAGATCCGGGTGCCAGGAAGTGGGAATAATAAACAAGAGCCTCTTGCTTAAGTAGATTAAATGAGAGCAACACCGAGGCAATGCTGAGCTTTCTGCCTTGCACAGAAAAAGGCACTTTATAACAACGGCCTCAGGAGACCTTCCTCCCTTCCACCTCTCCCTCCCAGTCCTTCCTCCCAGAAGTCACTGCCTTTGGCATTCTGGTGTGTATCTCTCCCCTCTCCTCCCCACACATACCCCACAGACACTTTTCCCCCACTTGGCAAGAAAAAAATTTCCCACACGGAGAGGATTTGGCCTTTTCCAGAGCTATTTGAGAAGCCAGGTGCCAGCGGCTCACGCCTGTAATCCTAGCTACTCAGGAGGCTGGGATCTGAGGATCATGGTTCAAAACCAGCAGAGGCAGCAAAAGTCCATGGGATTCTTATCTCCAGTGAACCGCCAAAAACCCAGAAGCGAGCTGTGGCTCAAAGTGGTAGAGCACTAGCCTTGAGCAGAAGAGCTCAGAGACAGCACCCAAGCTCTGAGTTCAAGCCCCACAACTGACAAAAAAAAAGTGCTATTGGTGAGCCAGGCACACTGGTTCATACCTGTAACACCAGCTACTTGGGAGGCAAAAATAGGTGGTATCCATCTAGGCTGAGCTGCCCCGTTCTTGAGTATAAAGTCCCTGAAGTTCTAACTGGCATGATTTGGTAACTGAGAAAAAGAGCTCTCACCTCTAGCCTGCTGATCTGAAGCCCAGCCCAGGCCTGTGTTTCCAAACACTTCCTAACACAAGTCAGCTTGATGGGCATTTTAATCCCTAGGCCAAGCCAGTAATGAACCTGTGGGCTGGGCTTTCCCTGGGAGAAGGGAGGAGGAAGGCTGCTCTCCACAGGTGGCTTCAGTGATTCAAGCTTCAAAAAAGGGAGAGAGGGGAAAGTTGGTTTTTCAGTGGTATAACACATGATCTGGAGGCTTCCAGAACATTCTGGGAGATTAACTTAAGTGGAGTTGGCTATAGAGGGAGAAGGGAGGAAATGGGGGGGGGGGAGAGGAGGAGGGGAAGGAAGGAGGGAAAACAGGAGGAAGAAAAGGGAGAAGGAGGGAGGGAGAGAAGAAGGACAGGAGAAGGAGGGAGGGAGGGAAGGAAAGAGGGAGATAGAGCAACACAAGACCCCTGGTGGGTTGATGTCTTCCTGAGAGGCCCCTGGGAGTCAGGGCAGCATGGCGGTTGGTTAGAGACAGCGCTTTCTTTACTAGGAGTAGATGGGGTGCTGGGAGTCAGCCTGGAGGAGCACCCCGCTGTCTGCCCACCCTGTCTGCCGACCCCACCCCCACCCCCCGCAGCTGCTCTGACAACTGACCTGGGCATAGGCTTCCAGGGACCCATTGGCGATCGCCAGTGCTGGAAGTGTGCATGGCTTGCTCTTCCCCAGGCGCTAGTGTGCCCAATGAGGTGTAGGGAGCATGGCTGGCTTCAGGCTTTCACACACACACACACAGAGTCCCCAAAATGACTAGGCACTGTGGCCTGTGACTGTCCTCCTCATCCAGTGCCACAGGGAAGCACAAAGAGGAGGATCTGTAGTCCAGGCCTGCCTGAGTATAGAGAGCTTAGCCCCAAAGGAGGCTGGAGGCATGGTTCAAGTGGTAGAGCACCTGCTTAGCAACCGTGAGGCCCCCAGATTCAATCCCCAGTTCTACCACCAACAAATCCTGACACCTGGACCCCAATCTACAGGAAAGAAGGCAGCCTGGCCGCTGGACTTTTCAGAGCTCCACAGAGGCTCTCCTCCACGACCTGGCTTGGCCAGCCTTTGCCTGCTCCGCTGTGATTGCCTGCCCACCCACTCTGGCTTAGGAGTCCTGCCAGGCCCTGCCACGGGTGCCAAGGCACCTGGTCTGTTTTCCATAATGACTTGGCCTTCTGCAGTTGAAGCAGCAACCCTGCTCACTGACTGAGATGAGCAGGGCGGTACCACAGGGTAGACAAGCAGCCACCTGCTCCCCTGGAAAGACCCCTAGTCCTGGGGGAGGGGAGACATGAACAGAGCTAGCCTGAAATGTGGGGGAGAGAGGCCTGGGGAGCAGGCAGAGGACATGCCGAGCATGTCCAGGAGACAGAAAGGAGGGAAGCAATTTCGAGAGGCATTGCTGGTCTCAGGGGAGAGAGAGGCTGTGGGGGTGCTCCGTGGCCTGTCTCCCCAAGTCCCTGCCACAACCCACTCCTCTCTGGGGCCATCCAGTGGCCCCCGTCCCTCCCAGCCTGGCTTAGTGGACCCCCGCCTCAGCTCTGCCTCCTAGTGGTCACATGGACCGTGGATTGTTGGGCACAAGCTACAATGTGTCTTCAGTACATGGCCTTGGGTGAAGAGTTTCTCTTCTGCTCTGAGCTTCCCATCCCAAGCCTGAAGATCATTAGCCTTAGCTTGCCTCTCACGATGATCAGTGATCAGGCACCACTAGATGAAGCGATGCTGATACCGATGATGGATAGTCTCCAAGAGGAGCAAAGCCTGCAATCACATCCACTTAGGTTTATATCTTGGCCTCCCCCATTAATTAGCTGTGGGACCTTAAGCAAGTGACTTCACCTCTCAGAGCTCTGTGTACCCTCCTGGGCAAATGTTCACAGGCATATGGGAATTAAAGGCACAGCATTGTGTGGACCCATCCAGCCATAAGTGACCACTAGGAAAATCCCAGCTGTTGGTTTGGCTCCTATCAAGGTGATGAGAGGGGACTTGGAGGGCTGGCATGCAGAGGTTCACAGCTCAGCCCAACTGCCTGTGGATTTCTGCTGCCAGCCTCTCTCCTTCACCTAACCACCATCACCACAGAGCTCTCTCAGCTGGCACAGTGCCGGGGAAGCTGGAATTGACACATGACACATGCAAACCCAGCTGGAGAGCCAGGTGGGTTTGGGCTCTTATGGTCCTATGATTTGGCAGCATGAGAGATGGGTCAAGCCAGAGCTACTAGAGGCCTGGGTTCCCTCCCAGCCCCTCATAGGATGTAAATGGCTGACTGAGGAGAGTGATCTCCCTCCGCCCCCCACAACACACACACTGTCCAGCCAGGGGACCGTGAAGTGTGCCCTTGGAACATCACAGCATGAGAAAGCAGGCAGAGGGGACACACTGAAGGATGAGACCCCTATCAGCCTACGCGTGGACCCCTGGGCTCGTATAACAAGGATTTCAGGTGTCCAGGTGCAGTTCCAAAAGAGACTGGATTTCTGAAGAACCAGGAAGGGAGAAAAAAAATGTGGGCCAAGTGGTTGAGCATGATCACCAGCAATACAGGTCAACCTGCTTGAGAAGAATGGCAAGGTGGCAAAGGGTAAGGTGGACATTTTAGGAAGCGACAACGTATCACAAGTGAAGTAAGACCCTCACCGGATGGGCTTGGTAGCAGAAGAGTGATGACAGAAGAAGAGAAGTTTTGTAGCCTTGACTATGCACTACATAGATCCTGGTGGTGGGAGGGGATGGGAGAGAGGAACTGGGGGGGGGACAGGGAGAGGCCTCTGGGGAGAGATCTAGACTCAAGCATGTCAAGCATGTCTGGTCACTCTTGGCTGTGAAGAGAAGAGACAGCAGGAAATGTGGGTATGGAGTGGTGAGCCGTGTCTTCACCAGAGTACTGAGCCCCTTGCTCAATCCCCAGCCTCCAGGCTTCCCTTCTTCCTAGAAAATATTAATGACTCCGGAGGACGCCGAAGGATGCCCTAGTCAGCCAGACCTGGCTCCTGTGTGGCTGAGCATAAGTTGTTTGGCCCCTTACCTGTTTCCTGTGTCCAAACAGCGAGGTCAGAAAGTTGGGGTTGGGAGGGAGGCATGTGTCCATGAACCTCCTGTGCATGTTCATTGAATAGATACATGTAGAAGGGATGTTTTATTTGATGGCTTTTTTTTTTCCAGCTGAAGAAATGGGAACTCAGAGAAGGGCAATGTAATGGGGTTTAGCCAGAGGCAGAACAAAGACTGGCGTCCTTCCAGACACCAGCTGCAAGTTCAAGTCTGCCTCCCTTCCGACTGGTTGGCTACAGACTCAAGGTTCCAATGACTATCTTCAGATCAGTGATGTGCTGCAAGAATATCAGGGCTCGCTCACTTCTTTGCGGGTCCTGGGTGCTGTCCCTGAGCCTCTTTGTGTTCTACCACTTGAGCCACAGAGTCACTTCTGGCATTCTCTGAATAGTTTATTGGAGATCAGAATCTTACAGATTTTTCTGCCCCGACTGGCTTTGAACCACAATCTTCAGATCTCAGCCTCCTGAGTAGCTAGGATTATAGGCCTGAGCCACTGGTGCCCAGCTAGTGCTGAAGTTTTATTATATTGAAAGGATGATACAATGAAAATCTTGCTGGGCACCGGTGGCTCATGTCTAGCTTCTCGGGGGACAGAGATAAAGTCTGTGAGATTCCATCTCTAGGTAACTAGAAAAAGCCAGCCCAGAGACATGGCTTAAATGGTAGAGTATAAACCAAACCAAACAAATATGAGCCCCCAATACTGGGGGGGGAGGGGGTGGAATAAAATCAATCAAGGGAA
Organism: Dipodomys ordii; assembly: GCF_000151885.1. Lineage (NCBI taxonomy): Eukaryota > Metazoa > Chordata > Mammalia > Rodentia > Heteromyidae > Dipodomys > Dipodomys ordii. Next base: position 7,076,546 of record NW_012267230.1, read on the forward strand.
GATGATGATTTTCAATTGGGCAATATGAGCTGAGAAAGAGCCACCTGTGCAAAAAGAGGAGAAGAATAGTCTAGGAGGAGGAAATGACAGACGCAAGGGTCCTGGGGCAGGAATGAGCTTGCTTGGTTCAGAGGGACAGAAGGCCAGAGTGTCCACGTGAAAGTTAACAAAGGGAGTGAATTATGCAGTGAGGCTGGAGCAGTAAGCTGGGGTGAGGCCTGGGCTGGGAGTTTAGATGATAAGTATTTATCAGACACCTAGTGGTTACCCACGGCTGTTTGGCGTTGGGGAACAGATGTGGCTCCTGGCGCCACGGAGGACTGGAAGAGATGACGTGCATGCAGAGACTTAGCACACAGCAGATGCTCTGTGGGTGGAATCTTCTCTCTTTTCCAGTTTGTAAGTTGACATGAAAACTGCTTCTTTGGGCCCCTCCTGGGAACAGCACAGAATGTCATCGGCTCCTCATGGAAATAATTTTGGGGGAAGGAGTTATGGGCAAGGTCTTTATTCACAGGTGGGTGACAGTGCAGGGCTTCGCTGGGTCTTTACCAGCAGGGCCCTGCACTGGCCAGGGAGGTGGGGGCATTGGAGCCTCTCACACCCTTGGCCTCTTCAGTTCCATAAACAGGCCCAGGAGGCAGAAAGCTGTCCGCTAACCCGTCTGCCAAAGGGCCCGTAAGGTATCTGCTGTTCTTATGGCTTGTGAGGGCAAGGGATGACTTGTTCCGGTTATGGAGCATGGTTGCTCAAGGTCAGGGGGAAGAGGAGGAATTCAAGGCTGGCTCGTTGTCTCTCCGAGAGTTGTAGCCAACCTTCCTGACTAGCTGGGTCCCCCAAGGGCCACACGCTTGGTTGGTGAGCACTGTCTTACCTGAGCTTCGCTGTACCAGCAGGTGCAGCCTGAGGGTCTCATCCAAAATTCATGGGATCAGATTTGGTCTCCCATTGCAGACTTGCCACGCTTTGGAGTATTTGCATATGCATAATGAGCTATCTTGGAAAAGACCTATGCATACCATTTTTATTTATTTAGTTAATTATGTAGTTATTTATTTTGTCAATCATGGGGCTTGAATTCTGGGCCTGGGCGCTGTCCCTCAGCTCTTCAGCTCAAGACGAGTGCTTTACTACTTGAGCCACAGCGCCACTTCCGGTTTCCTGGTGGTTCATTGGAGATAAGAGTCACACAGACTTTCCTGCTGGGGCTGCCTTTGAACCAGGATCCTCAGATCTCAACCTCCTGAGTAGCTGGGATTGACAGTTGTGAGCTACAAGCGTCTGGCTTCCTTTATGTTTTATACACAGAGCCTGAAGGTAATTCTGTACAACACTGTAAATCTTTCCTTAAAACTTTTTTTTTGTTTTGCATAAAACAAATTTTCCACTGTGGCATTATCTCTGTGCTCAAAATGTGCCTAACTTGAGAGCATTTATGGATTTGGGAGGCTTGGACCAGGGCTGGTCAATCAATTTGTTTTTATGCAGTTGTGCAGAAGAGAGAGCAAGACGGAGGAATTCCAATGACTCGGTGCAAAGCCCGAAGTTGTTGTACTTGTTAAGGAAAGGCTAGCCGCTGTGATAGCTCGGCCACTGTGGTGTTTGTGGTTTCACTCAAGAGAAGCTTATTTCTTCCCAATACTCTTTCGTGAGTCATTTCGTGCATGGTCCTTCCACGGGTGACCCAGGCACCATCTGCCCTGTGGTTCTGGGGCCTTCTCAGGCTCTGTGGGGTTTTGCCTCTAGATGGTGGATGGGGCGGGGGGAAGGGAGAACAACAGAGACAGGGAAAGAGGGAGGAGGATGGAGACAGGGAGAAAAGAAGAAGGATGGAGAGAGGGAGGGAGAGGGAGAAGGATGGAGAGCAGCAGAGTGCTGAGGAGTCTCTGGGAGGATCTCAGGGACTAGGCCTGGAAGCCATAGACGTGGTCATAGGGAATCCTGGGAAATGTAGTCTAGCTGTGTTTCCAGGGAGAGCAGTGAACGGGCTCTGTGGCCACACAACCACCTCAGCTACCTGAACCCAGGCAGGCAAAGAACAGAGCCAGCCATGCCCCCCCTGCCCCCCAGCTCTAAGTTCAAGATCAGGTCTTTCAGGGGGAGGCACTGCTGGTCTCTGTTAGACCAGTGGTTCCCTGAGGGGGTGATTTCGCCTCCCATAGGAACTTTGGGGTTGTCAGAACTCCAGGAGGGCTGCTAACATCTAGCAAGGAGAGACCAGAGATGCCATGAACCCTTCCCTCCATCCCTCTGCAGTGGCCGGCATGGCCCACCGCACAGAGGGGGCCTGGAGTCAGCGCAGAGATGCAGTCCCCAGCCCCCCGCCGAGAAGGGGAAGGGGCACTGCCCGCCCTGGCCTGTCTGGGGCTGCTCTCTCTCCTGAGACAGGGCTCCATCCATGCCCAGCTGTTTCTCTGTACTACCTGCGTGAAGAAGCAGGGCAGGGGCGGAGCACAGCGCTCAGCTGGGGAGTTCTCCACGGACTTCCTTCCCTGACTCACCGTGTGCAAACAGAAACACCTGCTCTGTAAACAAGCCCCCCACCCACCCAGGGGGGCCTCAGAGGAGGGGGGAGGAGGGGGAGGCCCTCATGAAGGGAAACAGGGCTTTTCAAACTCAGCCCCCTACTCCACCCTACCTTACCGCCCAGGGATTGTGTCACACGTGTCATGACATGAAGGGGGCCTGGTGGATTTTTAATATTGTTTTAAAGTACTGTGTGTGGGCTGGGAAGGTGGCTCAGTGGTAGAGCGCTTGCCTTGCATGCCTGAGGCCCTGGGTTCGATTCCTCAGTACCACATAAGCAAAAAGATAAAAACCGGAAGTGATGCTGTGGCTCCAGTGGTAGAGCACTAGCCTTGAGCTGAAGAGCTGAGGGACAGCGCCCAGGCCCAAAGTTCAGGCCCCATGACCGGACCCCCCCAAAAAAAAGTACTGTGTGTGTGTGTGTGCGCATATACATATATTATTTAGATATAACTTGTGTATTATTAGGATATCGCCATACATGCACTAATAATCATTACTAAAGTGTCGATAAGGGTAGATAGTGATTCATAATAATATTTACATATTATGGGTGTCTACATGACATTAAATACCAGATAGATAGATAGACAGACAGATAGATCAATCTGCACAACCACAAAAGGGCAGATTTAAAACAATAACTACAAATCCCAAATTTCCCCTACCACTAGGTAACCACTGGACTGAGGATAGTGCCTCGTGCCTATAATTCCAGCTACTAGAGAGGCAAAGATAGAAGGGTCAAATTTCAAGGCTCCTCTGGACAAAAGCATGAGTAATTAACTAGGAAAGTGAACAAAAAGCCAAAGGGCTGGGGATGAGGCTGGGGCGGTAGAGCACTTGCCTAGCCAGAGGAGGGCCCTGGGTCTAATGTGTGCCAGTGTGTGGGGGTGAGTGTGTGTTTGAGCATGAGTGTGTGAATGTGTATGTGTGTGCACTGTGTATATGCACATGTAGATGTATGTATGAATGTGTGTGTATGTATAGATGTGTGTGAAGTGTGTCAGTGAATATACTGTGTGTAAGGGTGTAAGAATATTTGAGTGTATGTGAACATATGTGTGTGTGCATGCATCTCTGTCCTTTTGTTAGCATGTAAAGCATATCACCTCACTAGACTGTGTCTTTTTTTTTAATTGTTGGTGGTGGGGCTTGAACTCGGGGCCTGGGAGCTGTCCCTGACTTCTTTGTGCTCAAGGCTAGCTCTCTACCACTTTTTATTTTATTTTTGATCAGTTGTGGGACTTGAACTCTGGGCCTGGGTGCTGCCCCTGAGCTCTTCAGCTCAAGGCAAGCGCTCTACCACTTGAGCCACAGCGCCACTTCAGGTTTTCTGGTGGTTCATTGGAGATAAGAGTCTCACGGACTTTCCTGCTGGGGTTGGCTTTGAGGCGAGATCCTCAGATCTCAGCCTCCTGAGTAGCTAGGATTACAGGCGTGAGACACTGCACCCAACTCCAGCTGAGGTTTTGATTCTGCCTCAAACCTGAGCAGACACAGGACAACACCAGAGGAGCCTCTGAAAAACACTGGCAAATGTGGTCCATCCTCCTCCCCACCCTCAACACCACCCAACAGAACCTCCCTGGGGTAAAGCTGGGGGCCTGGTGGGAAGGTGTGACTCATGTCCCCTCTTAGCTTCAACAGGTGTCATGTGACTAGCGCCGGCGACATTTAGTGGTGAACATTTTCTCCCAAAGCCATGCCAACATCTCCAAAACAAATGTGCAAAGAGCATCTTCATCCCAATGTATAAATTTTAGTGGCTCGGGGGAAAAACAAGCACATTGCTTTACAGTCACACCTTTAAATGCTTCCTCTGAGCTGGTGTGACTCATCCAGCTCTGGAAGGGCTTCTTCAGCCCATATGTCTGTTTGGTGAGCATGGTACCGCATGGCTCAGGCTCCACTCAGAGGCATGATGAAGTGGTCCCACCGCTCCAAAGGAATTTCAGGAGCTTTTCATCTTTTCTCTCTCTCCGGCTTCCCTCTCCCTCTCCCTCCCCCCCTCCTTGTCTTTCTCTCCCTCTCTCTCCCTTCTTCCCTCCCCTGGTCTTGGGACTTGAACTCAGGACTTGTTCCTTAGCCTTTTCATTCAAGGCTGGTTGGTGCTCTACCACTTGAGCCATAGCTCACTTCCAGCTTTGGGGTAGTTAATTGGAGTTAGTCTCATAGACGTTCCTGCCCAGGTTGGCTTTGGACTGGGATCCTCAGATCTCAGCCTCCTAGGTAGCTAGGGTTGCAGGCGTGAGCCACCAGTGCCTGCCAGCATCTTGACTCCTGATCGGCTCATTTTCATCTGGAGGAAAGAGGGTATGGGTGATGGGTAGAACTTTTCTTTCTAAGATAAGAAAAGGAAAAAGGAGCCGTTGCTTATCTTTTTTTTTTTTGTTGGTGGTGGTGTGGGGCTTGAACTCAAGGCCTGGGCACTGCCCCTGAGCTGTTTTGCTCAAGGTTAGTGGTCTACTACTTTGAGCCACAGCTCCACTTCCAGTTTTTGAGTGGTTTATTGGAGATAAGAGTCTCACAGACTTTCCTGCATGGGCTGACTTTGAACCAAGATCCTCAGATCTCAGCCTCCTGAGTAGCTAGGATTATAGGAATGAGCCACCAGGACCTGGCCTGTTGCTTTTCTTTGAACTTAGATTCCTGCTGGACCACACAGAGTCACACAGTGGCTGGGCCCTCAACCTCTTTACCCATGTTTCCCACCTGAAAAATGAGGATATAAACAAATAGTATCTTTCCTCATAGGGTTGAACACACATACACACACACACACACACACACACACACACACACACACTGTTTTGCTCAATGCCCGGTACTGAGGAGCTACAGGATTTACCGTCTCTGATTTTTGTGATTATAATACAGCTGTATAAATTGTCATTATGGCTGTTGGAAGGGAAATCATGGAGGAAGATGGTCCATCTGGGCAGCTGCTGTGGATCACAAAATGAACCAGGGAAGTGGGGAAAAGATCACCTTAAGTCATGGGGGACCAAAGAAATAGCAGAGCTGGAAGGGGTGCTAAGCCCATGTAGGCCTGCTAGTTGTTTGAATGGGGAAACTGAGGCCCAGGGGGAGCTAATCCAGCGACAGGGTTAATCTGAATATCAGAAAGAAGATAAGAGAGGGAAGGCAAGGAAGAAGAGGAAAAGAAAGAAGAGGAGGAAGAGGAGGAGGAGGAAGGAAAAAAAGAAGAAGAGGAGGAAGAAGAGGAGAAGGCCAAGGAGGAGGGGGAGGAGGAGGAGGAGGAGGTAGAGGAGGTGGTGAAGGAGGAGAAGGAGGTGGAGGAGGAGGATGGGGAGCTCTGGTTGGAAGAGGAAGGGATGCCTGGGTTGTGTAGAGAGCCTGCCTGCAGGAAGTAGGGGAGGAAGCAGTTTGCACATCTGTGTGGGTCCTCACCCCCCAGATGAACAACTTGATGGAGTGAGGGGACGCCCCTCCCCATCGTGAGGAGCCCTGAAGGACGGTGCCACAGCCAGAGATGATTTAAGTATTTCTTTTCTAGAAATCAGGGAACAACTCACCCCAGCACCCAAGAGTTGACTCTTGAGATACCGTGGGGAGGTATTAAGGATCTGAGAGTCATCTATAAGTTTCTATGCTCTACCAGGAGGCTCGAAGTTGGGGGAGGGGTCAGTGGGAGCCAGGAGCACAGATCAGAGTCTATTATTATCTTGTGAGCCAAACATGAAAAAAAAAAGGGGGGGTGTTGAGTCTGCTCCTGTTTTTTTTTTCTTTTTAATTTGTGATGTTTATTACACCCACATTCAAAGTCATCCAGCTTCTCTTCCAGAACCGTCTCCCTTGGCAAACGAAATTAGCAGCGCAGAGAGTTGAGCTCCTACAGGGAAGAACAAATTTCCTTTTTTTTTTTTTTTTTGGCTGGTTGTGGGGCTTGAACTCTGGGCCTGGGCGCTGTCCCTCAGCTCTTCAGCTCAAGGCGAGCGCCCTACCACTTGAGCCATAGCACCACTTCTGGTTTTCTGGTGGGTAATTGGAGATTAGAGTCTCACAGACTTTCCTGCCCCGGCTGGCTTTGAACCTCCATCTTCAGATCTCAGTCTCTTGAGTAGCTAGGATTACAGGTGTGAGCCACTAGTGCCCAGCCTCTTTTTTTTTTTAACAGCCAGTATCAGTATGGGAAAGGTTTGCAGTCCCCCAGCTTCGGGGCCCTCATGAGGTCCAGCAAGGTGGACCTCAGTCTTCCTAGCTATAGCAAGGGCAGGTCATCACAACTTTCTGGGAGCACCGTTTCTCCATACACTGCCAATGTTGGTTGTTACTACCAGTGATGCTGAGCATGGAAAACCCCCCAGCGCGCTGATGCATGGGGCGTACTCAGCCCTGGACCAGACACATAGCAAGTGCTTCGTAAAGCAGTGATCCTTCCCATTGCACCTTCAAAGTCTGACCTGGGAGCCTACGATGTACCTCTTATTGATCTTTTCTCTTGCCAGCTTTGTTGTCCTCATGTTATTTGCCATGATCATTAGCATCCTAGAAGCAAAACAGGTTGAATACTCTTTCGAGAAAAGTTGGACATCCAACTCCAGAAAGTGGTGGCTCACGCCTGTCACCCTAGCTACTAAGGAGGCTGAGAGTTGAGGGTCACGGTTCAAACCCAGCCTGGGCTGGAAAGTCCTTGAAATTTTTATCTCCAATGAACCACAAAAAAAAGAAAGAAAGAAAAAAAAGCTGTAAGTGGGGTGTGGTGTTAAGGGGTGTAGAGCACAAAAGCTCAGGAGGAGTACCCAGGCTCTGAATTCAGGTCCCAGGACTGGCACCAAAAAACAAACAAACAAACAGACAGACAGACAAACAAACAAAAAACACAGAAAGTAGAATGGATGGGGTGTGTATATTAGATTTCCCAGTACTTGTCTCTCCACGGGCAGTGAGTCTCTGAGATTGTGGCCTCCAGGGTACCTGAGAGCCATTCTGATTCGTGAGAAAAAACAATGTGACAAAGAAGTAGAGGAACATCTCTGGAAGGGGGTTATTTTACAACCTCTGGGAGAGAGGGCACTACAAAAATCTCTCCCATTTGAGTAAAACTGCCCTTACTAACACTTTACCCTTAAACTTAAAAAAAAAAAAAGTGCCAGGCTCTGGTGGCTCATGCCACCAGAAAACCGGAAGTAGTGCTGTGGCTCTGGTGGTAGAGTACTTGCCTTGAGCTGAAGAGCTCAGGGACAGCACCCAGGCCCAGAGTTCAAGACCCACGACCAAAACAAAAACAAAAAAAAACTTAAAATGTTGACTGTGTTTGAGATAAACTTGTCACACCTGCTTTGGCCCTCTCAATAATAGATTGAGAGTCATAAATCTCAAAATAATCATAAATGATCACAGGTTAAACACCTTTCCATTCTGTGAAGGAAAGGATTGAGCCCTTCTACTATACTTCTTTGAGTTCATGTATCACAGACCACTGTGTTAAATTATTCCAGTTGGGGAAATCAGGTGATCAAGTCTAATAATCCATTTCCATCACTATCACAAAATACCTGGCGATTGGGGATTTTATAAAGTACAGAGATGTTCAGTTAGCTCACAGCCAGAAGAGATTTGGTGGCTGCCTTCGTGAGAGCCTTGTGGTGGATGGAAGACAACAAGAAGGATTCCATGGTGGGACAAGAAGCCAGAGAGGGGAACTGGGCAGGTGGCTCAGTGGTAGAGCGCTTGCCTTGCATGCATGAGGCCCTGGGTTCGATTCCTCAGCACCACATACACAGAAAAAGCTGGTAGTGGGCGCTGTGGCTCAAGTGGTAGAACGCTAATCTTGAGCTGAAGAGCTGAGGGACAGCGCCCAGGCCCAGAGTTCAGGCCCCAGGACCAACCAAAAAAAAAAAGAGCCAGAGAGGTCAAGGAGTCAGTTCTAGTCTTTTTTCTTTTCTTTCTTTCTTTTTTTTTTTTGGCCAGTCATGGAGCTTGATCTCAGCCTGGGTGCTGTCCCTGAGCTTTTTCCACTCTGCCACTCTGAGCCACAGCTCTACTTCCAGTTTTCTGGTGGTTCATTGGAGATAAGAGTCTCACAGACTTTCCTGCCCAGGCTGGCTTTGGACTGTAATCCTCAGATCTCAGCTTCCTGAGTAGCTAGGATGACAGGCGTGAGCCACCAGCACCCCACCAGTCTTACTCTTTTATAACAGCCCACCCTGCAGGACCCAACTAGGGCCTTAAACTCTTCAGAGAACAGCACCTCCAATGACCTAACGACCTCCCATGAGACTCCACCTTTTAAAGGAACTGCCCCCTCCATTCCTCCACACCGAAGACCACACCCCCATCACACAGCTTTCTGAGGGCAAACCACATCCAAACCATAGCCATGTGTTCCAATTGTGTCTAAATCCATGAATAAGACCTGGGTTTAAGAAGGATGGATGTGGTATGTGTATGGATTCTGGCATCTGTTTGTTTATTTTTCCACCATCTAGGTTTTACACAGATTGTTGGGAAGTTTATTCTAGATGACTAAGGAGTATAGTTAAGAGTATATCTACTATCCTATAACATATTAATGTCTTCTTTGCACTGCATTCCCCCAGAGCAAGCAGTAAGAATATTTAAGGGGAAGAGGGAGAGGATGTCTACAATAAGATTTTTTAGTTGGGAAGAAGAAGGGGAGAGGGGTAGACAAATGAAGGGAGGAGGTGGCGGGGCAGGGGAGAGAGAGAATGCAGTTGAGAACTCATGGTATATACCTCAAAATTAAGGAAAGTTAGGGAAGGGGTGGATTGAAGGGGGGGTGAGGTTGAGGGGGCCGTGACGCTGATCAAGATGCCACTGTATACATAAACTTCCCTGTTGAATGGCACCTGCTCTGTACAGTCACTTAAAGGTAATAAAAATCAGTTTAAGAAAGAAAAAGAAGGAGCTGAGGAATAGAGATATAAGCAATTGGCTGCTTTTGCAGCTAATTTGCCTCCAGTGCGGGGTGTTTTTGAATCACCCACTAGCCAGGTGACATGGTTAATGTTATCAAGCAATTTGCAGGCACCCGATGCCTGCCAGTTCACTCACTTCCCATCAGAAAGGCTGAATCAGACAAGAGCTCCCACCTCCTCAGGGCCCAGTGATTCAACCCGCCAAGTTACTTTGCAAATTGGAATAAAGAACAGAGACTATTAGACTTCCTTTTCAATTTCTTCCCTTCTGGCAACTTAGATGTAGGTTCTCTAAGAGCGACTTAATTTTTTTTTCCTTTTCCAAAATAGTATGTACTTGTTAGAAGTTCCAACTGCATACACTCATGTCATACAGAAACTGGAAATTTTCCTTTAGAGAGAGCTACAGTTTTCATTGCATAGGTGAACATTTCTTTTGACAAAAGAGATCATGTTTACATAGACTCTTTCACAAGTTCCTTTTGTCTCCTAGCAATATGTCTTAGAGAATCCCCCCCCCCATTCCATATTTGTAGTTTTGACTCATTTCTAACCGTGAGATTGGATTCCCATGGTATTATTACACCAGAAATTATGTAATTAGCCGGGCACTGGTGGCTCACACCTATAATCCTGGCTCTGTAGGAGGCTGAGATTTGAGGATCATGGTTCAAAGCCAGCCCAGAAAGAAAAGTCCATGAGGCTCTTAGCTCCAATTAACCAACAAAAGTCTGGAAGGATAGCTGTGGCTCAAGTGGGAGAGCACAAGCCTGGAGCGAAAATTGCCAAGTGAAAACAAGAGACTCTTGAATTCAAGCACTAACACCAGCACCTTCCGCCCCCCTCCCCGAAATGTAGTTAGTTCTTTCCAGTCTTGGTGTAGGTAGCTCCCACTACCTACTAAGGAGGTAAGCATCAAGAAGGAGCTGAAGATGAGAGGAGAAAGGAAGGCAGGCCAAGCCAAGGGCCTTGCTTAGTGGCATCTGCAGTGAGCGGGATTCTGCACTCCACCCTCAGGTCAGTACTAGAAGGGTCTCAGCAGACCTGCGATCCTGGTGCTAACAGCTGATTGTACCAACTCAGCCCAGTGAGAGGTGGCTGCCATGGTCTGCATGCTTGTTCCTTTCCAAGGAGAGGGTGTTCAGAGCTGGGTGCTGACCAGGCATGGAGCGCCAGTCTCCTGATGGGGCTAATGTCCTTAGAGAAAGCTGCCTTGCAGCAAGAGGGCGCCATCTTGGATGCAGAGAGAGAGAGAGAGACAGAGAGACAGCTCTGGCCAGGCTAACATGGGCTATGTTAGCCAACTTGACCTTTAACTTCCCAGCCTCTAGAACTGTAAGAACCCACCTAGTTTGTGATAAGTAATGTGTTACAGCAGCCCAAATAAACTAAACAGGTACTCAGGGCAGAGTCTGGGAGACACCAGGTCCTGTGGTCCTCCTCTACTGGAGTTAAATGGACAGTGTGTAATTCTACCATATATATGGTGGTGGGGCTTGAATTCAGGGCCTGGGCACTGTACCTGAGCCTTTTCACGCAAGGCTAGCATTCTACCACTTTGAGCCACAGCTTTACTTCTGATTTTCTGGCGGTAACTTGGAGATAAGAGTCTCACGGACTTTCCTGCCCAAATCCTGCTGGATTTGAACCACAGTCCCTCAGATCTCAGCCTCCTGCATAGTTAGGATTACAAGCGTGAGCCACCTGGCTAATTCTCCTGTTATTGATAGATGCAACACTCAAGCGTACTGCTGACTGTGGGAATGGGCACTTGAACTTTGATGCCTGGGGGTCAGTCACACAGACATGGCTGACCCTCATCCCCAGCCCTCTCTGAGGTCAAGCTACTATGATGTGGCCCAAGACACCCTACCAGAAAGCACACTGTGCACATAGACAAGCCGGCATTGCCCCAGCAGGGAGTTGCTCAGGTAGAACGATATCCTCAGAAGCTGTGATGACCTTCGGGGTGGGAGAAGGCGACTCACTCAGCCACACTGCCTCGTGGGGGTTTTGGCAGTGCCAGGGTTTCCTTCTTACAAACAGTGCGCCCTAGAACAGGCTGACAAACTTTCCTGTGAATAACCAGATGGCAAAAACTTCAACCTTCAAGGACTATATGGTTTCTCTAGAAATTATGTCTACGGTGTAAGTGGTAACGATCTCCCCAAATCAGATGTGGGAGGCCTAAGACCCCCAAGTGGTGGTCTCATTATCAGGATGGGGCCCCAGGGCGCTAGCTTGTCTCTTCCTCCCTGGAGGACACAGTGAGCAGACGCCATCTATGAAAAAGAGTGCCCTCACCAGACACTAAATTTACTTTGATCTTAGACTTCCAAGAGTCTAGAACCAGTCACTTTGCTTTTGGTATTTGGTTAAAGCAACCTAGCAGTCTGAGACATAAACCCTGCCTTGTAGCACAGAAGCAGAATTGGGATAAACAAGTGGGTTTGATTGTGTTTGTTTGTTTGTTTTTTTTTTTTTGGTTGGCCGTGGGGCTTGAACTCTGGGCCTGGGCGATGTCCCTCAGCTCTTCAGCTCAAGGCGAGCACTCTACCACTTGAGCTACAGTGCCACTTCCGGTTTTCTAGTGGTTTATTGGAGATAGGAGTCTCATGGTCTCTCCTGCCCGGGCTGGCTTTGAACCGCAATCCTCAGATCTCAGCCTCCTGAGTAGCTAGGATTACAGGTGTGAGCCACCAGCGCCCGGCTGGTTTGATTGTGTTCTAATAAAACTTTATTTACAAAAGAAGTGGTGGGGCCAGGTTTGGCTTGGAAGCACTACTCTGCCAACTCTGGCTATATAAAACAACCTTGTATGTATGTCTTTGTGCAGACAGTTCAATAGGATGCATCTAGAAGTAGAGGCTCTGGGTCACAAGTTGTCATGTTTTGTTGTTATTTGGGTGATACTGGTGCTTGAATTCAGAGCCTTGTGATCCCTGGGCTTGCTTGCTTGGCTGGCCCTCTATTACTTGTGCCACTCCTTCCCAGCCCTGCTTTTTGCTGGTTATTTTGATGATGGACTCTAGTGGACTCTTCTACCCAGATTGACTTTGAAACCTCAGTCCTCCAGATCTCAGCCTCCCGAGGAGCTGGGATTACAGATGTGAGCTGCTGGTGCCTGGCAAAATCACATTGTTTTTATTTTGAGCAGAAGTTCAATACCAGACATTGAACCACTTGGTCCTCCACGAACATCACACGAACTACTTTCAATCTCCAGTTTTCCAATGATCACAAAGCCCCGTGTCCATATACAAGAGTTCTGGTCCTCATCATCCCTCATGATCATGTTTTGGTGGGGAGGAGATAACAGCACATTTCGCCTAAGAGAATGAAACCAAATGGAGCCTGAAATCGTCCCACGCTGTTAATCTTGCTTTAGATTTAAGGCCGATCTGACTCGGGTAACTTGCTCTCATTTGTTAAGATCACACTTTACATTAGGCACTAGGTATGGGTCAAAAGACTCTCTCTGAGTCTTGATTCAGTAATTTCCTTGATGAGGCAAAGATTCCATTGCTAGTCAGATCCTCATGTCCTCCAGGTCCACCTGCACCTGATGAGCACATTACTGAATGTCCAAAACATTATACATGGTCCATTTTTTTTCCCTTGTGGAGGTGACACATTCCCAGACACCCTTGAGAGAGATGACATCGTGTTTGATTTGTCCTAGGGTCGGTTTTGATTTTTGGCGTTGGAATGAGATCTTGTGTTTCTTCTTCCACTTTTCTTTCTGTCCCCTCTTTTTATCACTTGGGATTCTTGGTGTGAACCCCACCGGGGAGAGTGGAGGAGTCTCGTTAGTGCTCAAGCTCTGTTTGGTGCTGCATATTTTTGCTGTTGTATTTGAGAAGCGGCCTCCCTCCTAGGATCCAGCCTGCCTTTGCTTAGCTCACGCTGGGCGAATCTGTGATGTTTCCCATTCTGTAGTCCTTCATTTATAACCGACGCAGCCTGCATCCCCATTAGCGAGATGGCACGCTTAGACTACCCATGCATAGATAACGAACGAGGCTGCACTAGCCCAGGAAGATAAATCAAGCTAACGATCTCATTAGGCTTGAAAGACAGAAACAAAGCTTGCATTGGAGTGAACAGAGAAGCCTTCTGAAGAGATACATGCCACACAGCCAGGGGCGGGGAGCACGCGGCCATTCCCTCAGCAAGCTTGCCTCTGTTACATGGAATGGAGGAAGGATGAAGTTCCTTTTTATAGAAGGGCAACAGACAGAAATATAGAATGGAGGCCAGGTGCCAGTGGCTCACGCCTGTAATACTAAACTACTCAGGAAGCTGAGATCTGGAAGATTGTGGTTCAAAGCCACCCTGGGCAGGAAGCCCATGAGACTTTTATCTCTAATTAATCACAGAAAAAGCTGGAAGTGGCACTGAGGCTCAGGTGGTAGAGTGGTAGCCTTGAGCAAAAAGAAGCTCAGGGACAGTGCCCAGGTCCTGCATTTAAACCCCAGTACTGGCAAAAAAAAAAAAAAAATAGAATTGCAATGGCAGTGTTTACTGTGTACTCATCATTCACTAGGCTCTGCTTCCTGAGAGCTGTACCATGGATTCTGCATTGATTATAAGTTCTACTAATAATCCTCTTTTTGCTCGTGGTTTTCATTGGCATGTATTAATTATACAATGAGGGTCACGTTGCATTATCTTCATAATGTATACATTGTATCCTGTCATCCTTACCCCTTTTACCACCCTTCTTTGTCCCCCACTTCTTACTAAACCAGTTTCGACAGGTTTCATTGTTCTATATACATTATTCATGTATATAAAGTACTGGAGCCTATGCATCTTCTCCATGCCTCTCTCCCTCCAACCACCTTTTACTTCCCTAACATTCTTTTATTTTATTTTTAAGTGTATGCAAGTTATACCAAGGGAGTTTATAGTATATGCTAGTCAAAGTAACCCCCTGGGCTGCCCTTTCCCTGCCCCTCCCCCAGCATCCAGTGGCTTCTGTGAGACTCTCCTGCCCCCTTCATCCCTGGATGCAGTGCATTTCCGTGTTATTCACACTCCCTCATTAAGAATCTTCTTTAAGTCAGGCATCAGAGGCTCACACCTGTCATCCTAGCTACTCAAGAGGCTGAGATCTGAGGATCGTGGTTCAAAGCCAGCCTGGGCAGGAAAGACTCTGACACTCTTATGTCCAATTAACTACCAAAAAGCTGGAGTGGCTCCGAGTGGTAGAGCCCTAGCTTTGAGCACACAAGCTCAGGGACAGCACCCAGTTCCTCAGGACCAGAAAAGAAAAATTCTTTAACCAACCGGGAAACTGAGGCTCAGAGAGTTTACTTTGTTCGCTTGAGAGTCCCATAGCTTAAACCTAGCGGCTCTCATGGGGCCGCATTATCCCCTTCCAGGAGACAGTCAGCTGTGTTAGGAGACTTGTGAGTCGTCGCTGTCCAATATGAAGGGAAGACCCACTATTAGTATCTAGTGGGTAGAGCCCAGAGATGCTGCTAAACATCCTCCAGTGCACAGCAGAGGATTATGTAGCCCATGGCGTCCACCCCAGGGAGCCCCTGGCCGACCCACTGAGCTGGACTGCAGTGACGGCTCCTTGTTCTACCAGGACTATCTGTGTGCCATGTGGGAGGTAATGAGACCTACTCTGTGAGGCCTGTGGCGGGCGGCCTGGCCATGGGCAGGACAGAGGCTGTCGGGAAATGTGGCTGGCATGGTAAGGGCCAGAGGCAGGCCACGTGCCAGTAGCTCCCCAACTGTCAGCTACTGTGGAGTTTGAGATCTGAGGATCTCTGTGTGAAGCCAGCTCCAGTTAACCATCCCAAATCTAGAAGTGGAACTGTGTCCCAAGTGGTAGAGTGCCAGCCTTGAGCAGAAATGCTCAGAAACAATGCCCAGGCCCTGGCAGAGAGAGAGAGACAGAGACAGATAGACAGACAGAGAGAGACAGAGAGAGACAGAGACAGAAAGACAGAGAGACAGAGACAGAAACAGAGACAGAGATTGACAGCAGGTGCCCTATTCAGCAGTTGCAAAGACTTGGGGAGGCAGAGGTGAGGGAATTGGGAGGGGTGGTTTCTGATTCTCACCATGAAAAGAAACACTAAAAGCTTCTGTCTCTCTGGCCTCCTTCCTCCCGTCTCCTCTCCACCTGCCTCCCCAGTGTTCGGCCACAATGTGAAGAGCAGCAACGACTTCATTGGAAGGATCGTCATTGGCCAGTACTCATCCGGGCCCTCGGAATCCAACCACTGGCGGCGGATGCTGAACACCCACCGCACAGCCGTGGAACAGTGGCACAGCCTGCGGTCCCGGGCCGAGTGTGATCGCGTGTCCCCGGCCTCCCTGGAGGTGACCTGAGGCCACAGAGAGGGCAGCTTCCCTGGTCAATGGAGACGTGCAATTATAGACGCTGCCGTGTGTACAACCATACTCCAGACTCTCCTGTGTACACACACGATCATACAAACACACACCAGACACTCCTGTGTACACACACACCAGACACTCCTGTGTACACACACACCAGACATTCCTGTGTACACACATTCCCAATCATACAAACACACACAGCAGATACTCCTGTATACACACAATCATACAAACACACCCACACACATCAGACACTCCTGTGTCCACACCCTCTCACTCTTATTCACATACCAGACACTCCTGTGTACATACACAGTAGATACACCTATATATACAACCACACAAACTCACAAACACCAGACACTCCTTTGTACACCCCCCCCCCACATACATTGCATCTTGTCAGAACTGAGAGAAAGCTATTGACCACAAGATGGCCTTCCTCTCTGAGGAAACTATTGACTACAAAATGGCCGCCCTCTCTGAGGAAACTATTGACTACAAAATGGCTACCCTCACTGAAGGAGACCTGAGAACTTTCTGGAAGCTCTATTCATCTGTCATGGAGCTGGGTGGGCTCTGCTGTGGGATGTGTCTGCAGGGTCTGTTCATGCTCACACCCCTGTCCTAAAATGCTCTTTCAACCCGCAGGCCACAGAAAGGCGGCCTCCCAAAGAGAACTGTCCAAGGACTAACTAACTCTACCAAGGGTCTGGCCAGTCTGTGGGAGGCCTGGACCCTCATGCCCCCAAACACACCCCCAACGGGGCAACTTCTGAACAGGGGTGTCTTCACACCTGAAACCTTTCCCCAAAGGTGTAAGTATCTTTGTCTTCTCCTTAGTACCGGTGTTAAATAGATTAGACTATGTGGAGAAACAAAATGGTGACAAAAAAAAAATAATCCAATGTTAGAAACTTCTCCCAGCTTAACTGAATGTGTCTTTGTGGTAGCTTATTCCAATCCAGGGGCTCCCTGTGGGGCCATATGTTTATGCCCGTGTGTGTGTGTGTGTGTGTGTGTGTGTGTCCATCACAGATGAACGTGTGTGTCCTCTGGGGAGTTAGGATCTCCACCTTGGGCCCCCCTTCTCTCTCTGTCTCTAATGTTCAGTGAGAGTTCACCCAGTGTCCTCGCATCTGTCAGAGACCCCCACCTTGGATAACAATAATATATGTATATGTTTGTATCGCGTATATAGGGTATGATCGGGCAACAGTAACATTTAGTGACTGAATCACGGTGGCTGTGACCCACCAAGAACCTTGCCACCCAGTTTAAGATGGCTACCACCCCCGTCCATGGTGATTTCCTCCTCAATCACACTCTGAGGCTCATTCTGTGTTTGTGTGTGAACCAGTCGTGTCTCACGTGCCAAGACCTTAGTGTAGGAACAATAGAGCTCTCTTTTCCCGATGGATGATTCTGTGTCTTTCTCCACAGTGTATTGTCTGGTGTGCTAGGGAGCTATTTATTGAAATTAAAGATTATTTATTTGTGCCATGCACTTGTGTTATCTTCTTTTTCTTCATGACATAAAGATGGGGGAGGCTTTGCTGCTTGCCACTGCTGCCTAAGAAGCTACTCAAAGCAGAGCAGACATGTTTATTATACTCGTGGGTTTTGTGAGTCAGTAATTTAGGCCAGATTCAGCTGGAATGGCTCAGCTCTGCTCCACAATACCTAGGGCCTCACCTGGAGCACCTGAGGGCCGGCACGAGGGGCCCTGGGAAGGATTGTTCCCACTCACATGGGGTGGTTGGAGCAGCTGTCAGTTTGGGCTACCTCACAGCATATAACATGTTGGCAGGGTTCCAAAGACAATAACCCCAGAGCAAGAAATCCATCATGCTTTCCATGCTTTGTCTGTACAAGTTACACAGACTCGTTGCTATCGTATCTCCTTGGTCAGAGCAATCGCAAACCCTCTGCTGAACCTTAGGGGGACCATCCAGAAGGAGAGGCAGTGATGTTTTAGGAAAAGCTTGTGGGACAAATAGAATATAGCACCACTGTCTTTGGAAAATGTAACCTGCTGTCGTAATACAGATGGACACCCAGTCATGTTGGCCCACTGGTGGTCAAAGGACCATAGCAAGAGAAGGCAAGGGTTTAGGTTATGTCTCTTCAGTTGTAAGCAACAGAACATTGATGCAAACTTGTTTAAGCATACAGTTTGGGCTTCAGGCATAGCTGAATCTAGGGATTCAGTGAGACCATAAAGCTTCATTTCTCACTCCATCTTTTCCCTACCAGCAGCCAACTATGTCCAAATCTTCTCTCCCCTCCCCTTCCCTTTCTTTTCCTTTCCTTTATTCTGTTCACTTATTTTTTTTTCTTTTGTGGAGAAGGACCTGTGCTTGCTAGACAGCAAGTCATATTAAATCTCAGTTTAAATTTTCCCATCCTGTTGTTGTTGTTATTGTTTTGTCTTTTTTGTTTTTGTTTTTGAGACACCTTGGTCTCAGACTGGCCTGCATCTCCCTGTATAGCCCAGATTGGCCTTGGACTTACAATTCTCTTGCCTTAGCCCCCAACATTTCAAAGCCAACCAGCAAAGAAAGTCTGAGACTCTTAATCCCCAGTTAACCACCAAAAAACCAGAAGTAGAGCTGGGGGTTCAAGTAATAGAGCACTAGCCTTGAGTGAAAAAGTTCAGGGATAAGCCCGGTGCTGGTGGCTCACGCCTGTAATCCTAGCTACTCAGGAGGCTGAGATCTGAGGATCGAGGTTCAAAGCCAGCCTGGGCAGGAGAGACCGGGAGACTCCTATCTCCAATAAACCACCAGAAAACCGGAAGTGGCGCTGTAGCTCAAATGGTAGAGCGCTCGCCTTGAGCTGAAGAACTGAGGGACAGCGCCCAGGCCCAGAGTTCAAGCCCCATGACCGACAAAAAAAAAAAAAAAAAAAGCTCAGGGATTACACCCAGGCCTGGGAGGACAAAAACTATAAGCTAGTATAGATGTACAACAGGCATTAGGAAGAGAGATGTGGCTTTGTAGTTTGGCTTAAAACACCATAGTTCAAATCCTGGGCCCATCATGCCTTAACCTGGTACCCTTGAACCAACCACACAGTACCTCAAAGCCTTCATTTCCTTGTCAGACCCCTCAAAATAAGACCCTGAAGAGAGCAGGGCTTGGGTGCAGATAGCTTATTGGGAGAAGCAGAAGTAAAAGTCAAGGAAGGAAGAAAAGCTTTGTGGGAAGCTGGAGTTTGATCCCGCAGCCCCCTTCTTTCATGGCTTGAAGGCTGGAGATGTGGAGTGCATGCCCTGCAGGATGAATCTGTGTGGGTTGAGCAAGCATCTCAATCAGTCTCCCTGGGCAGAGAAAGAGGCACGTGGGCTTGGTAAGGTGAGCTTTGCGCATGCACGGTCTGATGGCAGCCCACGGTAGTCACAAGTGAGCTCAGATGAATTGAGTGACCGGAGTGGAGTGAAGGGGACCCTCAATCTCTGCTCCCTTCTTTAGTAATAAGCAAAGACTGGTTGAGCCAAAATCTCCTTTAAGCCCCACACAGCCACCTATAGGATTGGCATTGGTAAATAAGGACACTGAGGTTGAATGTGAGTAAGTGGTAGATCTGGAAGACCGGCCCAGGCCTGTCAGACTACACTTAGTACAGGCTGAATGGGGTCCCTCTTCCCTGCCAAGAAAGATTTGCGGCAGTTCTAGCTCAGTACCTCAGAATGTGATCTGATTTGGAGACAGAGTCCTTAACAAAAGTAATCAGGTAGAAGGACAGTCATGAACATGGCCCCAATCCAAGATGATCAGGGCCCATTTTCAACGGGAAGTTTGGACACAGAGATGGAAATGCACAAGGGGAAGAACTAAGGGAAGGGAAGGAGAGGGGAGGGGAGAGAAAAGAAGGGATTGGAAGTGAAGCCATTGACAGGTGAAGGAGAGAGACATGCATGGCTCTCAGCCCTCAGCCCTGCCTATTGGACAGGACACCTGGATGTTGATCCTTCGCCATTCAGAACAAGGACACAATGGCTTCCTGGGATTTAAGCTGCCCAGGCAGGCGCTTTGTCAAGGCAGCCCAAGGAAACTAAAAGTTAGCCTTGGCAACCTCAGATTCAACCAATTGTGAGAACTTGCATCTGTACTAAGCATGTACAGATGTGTGTGGAGCTTTGAACTTAGGGCCTGAGTGCTGTCCCTTAGTTTTTTTCATTCAACGCTGGTGCTCTACCATTTGTGTCACACCTCCACTTCCACCTTTTTGCTGGCTACCTGGAGATAAGAGTCTCCTAGAGTTTCCTACCCAGGCTTGCTTTAAACCTCAAGCCTCAGAGCTCAGCCTCCTGAGTACTTAGGATGACAGGCCCACGTACAGATTCTATTCTTAGTGTTCTACAAACAATGCAGGCCAACAGCTGTGTATGAGACACTGTCTTGGGCATGGTAAGTCACCTGGAGGACATGTTCGGCTTCTTTGAAGCTATCAGGGCATTTTCCCTAAGGGGCTTCAGCATCCACAGGTGTTGGTGTCCGTGTGAGACCTGGAACCAAGGCTCCTCTGATTCCTGTAATTCAGAGTGGACACGGCCAGCTTGCTCTCTGTGCTGCCGCCTCTGAAAATGGGTGACAGCCTCACAGGATGGAAGTGAAGATTTGCTGGAACAAATCTTGGCACACACAGCGCACGGCGGCTATCATTACCCAACCGGCGCGTTATCAGGCAGCGCTTGCTGGGAGAGCAGAGGAGCAATGGTGGTACAGATCAGAGCCAACCACATCTCCAGGAATAGTTTGTTGGGACACAGAGATGTGTTGAAAGGTGAGAGAAGGACTAGAGTTTCTATAGAAACCAGGGCATGAGGTGTCTTGTGGTGGGCTACCCACTTGTCATAATTAGCATCTTCTTCCTCCTCTTTCTCCTCCTGAGGGGGGAGGTGGGAAAGAGAGACACTGGTCACTTAAACACCCTGTTGATGGAGTGGGGACCTGAGCTCAAAGAGAAAGGTTCTGGGAGCAACAGCGGTCTATGTGTGCTTTGGTTTTTCCAAGTCTGTGCATGTCTTGGCAACTCCTTGGTTCTTTTCAGCTGTAGTTCTGAGCCTAGACTGACTTTGTAGGACCTGAGGGTTCCAGCCTCAACCTGGGACTCGACAGAAGCCATGATCCTGGCCTGCCCTGTGCAGCGAGGACAGTTCCTGCTCCAGAGCAGCTCTCTGGGGCACTGGCATTTCTCTCCCAGCAAGTCAGGAATCGCTACCAGGAAGAAGTTTTCCTTTCCTTTCTGGATGGCTTTTCTTCTGCTGGGAATGGGATTGCCACCCTTTGCACATTCAGAAATGCCTGTGGAAATGATTCCAACATGGTTGGTAGTGAAATACTAAAAACTCATGCCTAGAAAAACAAAAAGTAAGACAGGGGAACAATGCCCTAGGGGTTGGCAGCGGTGAATCTTTCAGTAGCGTATCAGTCAGCTTTGTATCACTATAACAAAAAGCTTGGCACAGCTGAATGCGTCAAGAGGTGCCTGTCATTCTAACTACTCCGGAGGCTGAGATCTAAGGACCATGGTTCAATGCCAGCCCAGGCAGAAAAATCTGTGAGACTTTTTTGTTGTTGTTGTCATGGGGCTTGAACTCTGGGTCTGGGTACTCTCCCTGAGCTCTTCAATGAAAGGCTAGCACTCTACTACTTGAGCCACAGTACCACTTCCAGTTTTCTGGAGGTTTATTGGAGATAAGAGTTTCATGGACTTTCTTACCCAGGCTGGCTTTGAACCATGATCCTCAGATCTCAGCCTCCTGAGTAGCTAGGATTACAGGCATGGCTCACCCGAGCTCAGTACCTATGAGATTCTGTTTTTTTTTTTTTTTTTGTCAGTCGTAGGGCTTGAACTCTGGGCCTGGGCGCTGTCCCTCAGTTCCTCAGCTCAAGGTGAACACTCTACCACTTGAGCTACAGCGCCACTTCCGGTTTTCTGGTGGTTTATTGGAGATAGGAGTCTCACGGTCTCTCCTGCCTGGGCTGGCTTTGATCTGCAATCCTCAGATCTCAGCCTCCTGAGTAGCTAGGATTACAGGCGTGAGCCACCAGCACCCGGCACCTATGAGATTCTTATCTCCAATAAACTGCTCAGAAAAAGCCAGAAGTGGTGCTGTGACTCAAGTAGTAGAGTACCAACCGGCACCTGGCTATACCTAGTATTTTTTTTGGTAGGTCATGGGGCCTGAACTATAGGCTTGGACACTGTCCCTCAGCTCTTCAGCTCAAGGGTAGTGCTCTACCACTTGAGCCACAGCGCCACTTCCGGCTTTTTCTGCTTATGTGGTTGTGAGGAATTGAATCCAGGGCCTCATGCATGCAAGACAAGCACTCTACTACTGAGCCACCTTCCCAGCCTACCCAGTAGGTAGGTTCCATGGTGACCTAATGGTCATTATTGAGGTATTTCATTATTTCTAAGTACTTATATGTGACAGTCCTGACTGTGTATATATTGTGCATGTATGTGTGTGTGTGTGTGTGTGTGTGTGAGAGAGAGAGAGAGAGAGAGAGAGAGAGAGAGAAAGAGAGTGGTGTCTATGCATGTATGTTACAGTATTGTTAAGTGGAGCAGGTGGTCAGTCTCTGGCTAGTAAGCTTGAGATGTACTGCCTATTTTTATAAATAAAGTTTTATTGAAACACTGTCAGGCCTATTTCTGTATCTCTGGCAAAGCCAAAAATGATAGCGATCCCATGGCCTGCAAAGCCTCAAACATTTACTGTGTGGCTCTTAACAGAAGGTGTCAAGCAATGTCTTATAAACTTTAACATGCATGCAACCCAATAGGGAAAAACCGAAACACAGTTCCTGATTCTGTAACTCTGGATGAGGCTGAGACTGTACATTTCTAATGAGCTCTCAAGGCCTGTGGATCTGCTGGTCTATAGACTACACGTAGATTGGAACAGTAAATTGCTAGTGTGCATCCATGCAGAGAGGAGACCCGAACTGGCATACCAAACCTTCAGCCATCATACTGAGACCCAGGGCTTCAGCCATCATACTGAGACCCAGGGAATGGACCAGGATTATTTTGGTTCTCTTCCTTTGCACCAGCTACTGTTTCTCACCTAACTTGTTCACACCCCCCGGGGCACATTGCTACATTTGAATGCTTTGTCCTCTCAGAGAACCATGTCAAAATGTGATGGTGTTTGAGAGATGGCACCTTGAAAAGAGGTATTTATGTCTTTCATAATGAATAGACTAATGCCTTCATCTCAGAAGTACGCTTGCTCTCGCTTCCCCCCCTTCTCTATCTCCCCCTGATCTTGTTTTCCACACTGTGATGATACAGCAAGAAAACACAGGCACCTTGATTTTGACCTTTCAAAGCTGTGAGCCAAGAGATTCTGTTCCCAATAAATTACCTAGCCAGTCTCAAGAATTCTATAATAGAAGCAAAGAAAAAAAAAAAAGGACTAAGATGAATATGTCTGATTTCCAGGCAGCCCCAAGAATATGACCCGGTGGTCTCCCTAGTTCATTGCCCAGTGAGGAGAAAAATAGTAAACTTTCTCCTATGTAATATCAATGTTTTGTGTCAACCTGGAGCAAAGTCTTAGAAGATCTATTTATAGTAGACATTTTACTATAATCAGTAATGCCTGTCTATCACTTATAAATATATAACGAATGCATGCCATTTGTGAATAAATAAGTGTGTGTACTTGTGGACCAGCACACGTGCTGCAGTCTGGAGCTGGCCCTGGCTTCTGAGTCAGGCCTTGGCAGACTTACAGCTGTGCCAATTGGTACCAATAGGGCAAAGCGTGCTGCGTGGGCACGGATTAAGTTATTCCTCACAGTGCAGCAGCGGGGGTTTTGGAGAGAAAATGAGTGGCTTGCAAACCAAATTGACACGTTCCTGTTCTTCTCATGAATACCAGCTACATGAGTTTCTGGGGCACCTGGATGAGCATTTTGGGGGAGGAAAGGGTGGTGGGTTGCAGGGGGTGGGAAGGATGTGGGTGATTCCAAAGGAAGTCTTGCCCTTGCTCTCAATAGCGATAATAAGCAAAGGTTCTGTCATATATTGATCATCTACTACTTGCTAGCGTCTCAGCTTAATAGTGTAAACAAAATTATTTCATTTCATCCCTGGAAGTAGATAGTCTTTTATCCCCTGTTTCCCAGAGGAATAAAGTTGAGGCTCGGAGAGGCCAAGTGTCTTGCCTGAAGACACACAAGCTGGAATAGGGAGCAAGTCTAGGTTTTTGACATATTACTTCTCCATCAATGCAATGAGATCCTAAAGGAAACACCTGGCAGAGGTTTAATACACTTAAACAGAAGTGAACCACACCACATAGCTAGACACACGTGATGGTAATTATAACTCATTCTGTCCAACCTATAGACACCTCCTTTAATCCTGGAGAAACCTGGAGAGAGCAATAGGTGTCAGTGGAGTCCAGCCCACAGTATTCTGATGACAGCACCTTCCTGGGCTCCCACAATGATTCCACGGTGGAAACGAGGGCTGAGTCCTGGCTCATCTTCAGGTTTCCAACAGAAGTCGAAAACTGAACTTATACCTAATGTCTCCTGATTTTCTTCCCTGGCAATTTTCTTTCTCTCTTCCTTCCTTCCTTCCTTCCTTCCTTCCTTCCTTCCTTCCTTCCTTCCTTCCTTCCTCCCTC
>NW_012267230.1:7101042-7108986 GCF_000151885.1 Dipodomys ordii
CCTTCCTTCCTTCCTTCCTTCCTTCCTTCCTTCCTTCCTTCCTTCCTTCCTCCCTCCCTCCCTCCCTCCCTCCCTCTCTCTCTCTCTCTCTCTCTTTCTTTCTTTCTTTCTTTCTGTCATAGGACTTGAACTCAGGATCTGGGCACTATCCCTGAGCTTTTTCACTCAAGGCTAGCACTCTACAACTTTGAGCCACCACACTACTTCTGGTTTTCTGGTGGTTAATTGGAGGAAAGAGTCTCATGGACTTCTCTGTCCTGGCTGTCTTTGAACTGCAATTCTCAGATCTCAGCCTCCTGAGTAGTTGGGATTACAGGCGTGAGCCTGTATATTTTTCAATATACTATGTAGACCAAACAAGTCCTACCACTGCTAGGAGAACCCTGCACTCAGCACTGACTTGTATCCTTACCCTTTGATGTATATTTGCTTGGAGGGAACTAAGAGGCTGTATGGCCTGGGTTGGGCTGGAACTCCATCCTTCTTGTGATCGCAGCTTACAGAGAAGAAAACTGAGGCTTAGAGGAGAGACTGCATGCCCAAGGCCATGCAGTGGCTTGGAGAAGGATGGGAGCTCAGGAGAGCTGTAGAGGGAGGGAGAAGGAAGGGACTGGAGTTCACCCGATCATCTCAGCTCCCAGAGACCCACCCCCTCTTGAACTTAGAAGGCCATCTTGGGGCCGAGTTCTGGCTGACACACCTGCTCTTCCCTTCCAGTCTGGCAGCAGCCTTCCCTGAGCTCCGGATGGAGAGGTGGGAGCTGTGGGCACCACACCCCTGGCGCCCCCTAGAGGACATTCCCCAAGGCTTGTTCCAGCAGGGAGACCAACGGGCTCCCTGGGCTGCAGGCCTGAGTTGGCTAGGGAAGTGTTGGGGCACTAGATATCCATCCCTTCGTGCCTCAGGAGCATGGTCTTAGGCCCAGGCCCTTCAAGTCTTGGGTGTATTTCCTAGTTTTTGTTTTGTTGTTTTGTTTTTTTATAATTTCCCAGCTGTGAGACCTTGGCACATTCCTTAATCTGGCTGACCTTCACTTTTTCTAGGAAGCAAGGGATCCTGAAGGATCTTGGCCAAGGGAGAGGGGCATCCCAGAAAAAGGGCACAGCCTAATGTTGCAGGAAGGGCTGAAAATGGTGTTTATGTCAGGAGCCTGGCCTCACCTTGGCTGTAGCAAGGGGTCCCCAGGTTGGGCAATCAGCAAGGACAAAGAGTCCCTCCAGTGGCTTCCCTGGCAGCTTGGCATTAGTGCTATCCAGCCCTATGGGTTTTAAAGACCATTCACAGGCACCGGGACCCATCACCCTGGACGTGAGCCTCCCAGTATCTCACAGAGAGGATGCCAGGCACCAAATGCGCATGTGAGTGAGTTTATCCACTTTGGACTCTGATATTCAGGGCCCTGGTTGAACCACTCTGTGGTTGGTCATCAGTGTCTCCATCTGTGAAGAGGATGTAATGACCAAGCTCGTTCCCCAGGGAAGAGAGTGCCTGGTGCACAGTAGGTATTCTGGCAGACATTAGATATTATTATGGTCTGGACTCTGGAACCAAGTGTGCAATAGCAGGTTTCTAGGGAAGGGAGGAAGAAGCTCTAGAATCTGACGCATTCCCTGTGGATGCTGCCCAGAAACCCTGTACGCAGGTCCTGAGTTGCTGTCGACATCCTTTGGCAGAGTCCAAGCTCTTCAGCTGGAGCAGAGACACAGGCAGCTGCATGTCTTCCCTCCTGATCCTGGAGTGTGCCTCGGACACTCTGGCCCACTTCTGTTCCTTCTCTGTGGTTCCCAGGGCACTCTAGGCTGACTTTAGACTCTGTGGTACATGATGTCTGTTGGCATGCAGGCACTTCCAGCTACACAGGTATATTCATTAAAGGTGCTTAACTGAAGACTGATTACATTTGATGTCATGCTTGATAGTCTATCATCCCTTAGTATAAGGGAAATCGGGGAGGCTTGTCCTTCTGACCCTCTGGAAGTGGCCAGGGCCCACTTAAGGGACTGGGCTGACTATGTGCATCCCCCCACACATACTCCAGCCTCCTCCCCTCCTGTCCTGGCTGGATCCCAAGGCTGATCTTGACAGGAGGCAGCCGAGTGGCGCATTCGTGGGTGGGTGGATGGGGGCCAGGGGAGAGCAAGCAGCCAGATTGAGTAGGAGAGTGACAATTTATTCTTTTAAAAAGAGAAAGGGCTGGGGGGGGGAGGGAAGAGCCTTGAAATACACTGGTGTATTTTCTTTCCAGAACAATCTCAGAGTTCTCAAAGACTTTGGCTCCCGCCTCAGGTGGAAGACTTGAAGGCCTTTAGTGCTGTGAATGGAAGAGAAAGAAAGGCCGTGCAGTTTGGCCTCTTGGTTTCCAGGGCAACAAGCCTATTCAAGGGAATGATTGAACATGTTTTAGGAGCAGGCTCTGGTCCAATGGGGAAACCCAATGGGTCCTGGGAAATATGGCCTGGGGCCTACTTGCTTAGTGTAGAATTGATATTTTTTTTCTTTTGTGCTGGTACTAGGGGTTGAACTAGGGGTCTTGTGACTCTGCTTAGCTTTTTCACTCTTCCACTTGAGCATCAGCTCCACTTCCAAGCTTTTTGGTGGTTAAGTGGAGTTAAGAGTCTCAGGGACTTGCTTCCTCAGGATGGCTTTGAACTGTGATCCTCAGATCTCAGCCTCCTGAGTAGCCAGGGTTATAGGCGTGAGCCACTGGCATCCAGCTTACAATAATTTTTCATACAATCATGATTATATTGTACCACGTACACCAGGCACTATTCACATTTCTAAAAATAAAATTTTGAGCGTTTCCCCATGTCAGGAGACGTTTGTGCAAACATTGTTTTAAATAGCTCTTGAATGTTCTCCTGAGTGACCCTCCTTAAGTGTAGTCAATCATTCCCTTGCTTTTGGATAATTTGATTGCTTCTTTGTATCAAAACTATTTGGGAATAATGCTGAGGTGAACAGCTTTGTGCAGAAGTGTTTTTTTTTTCTTTTTTCATTCCTGATGATCTTCTGAGAAAGATTTTTGAAAGCTTGGATACAATTTACTGAATTGCGTCCTGCAAGTGATTTCAATTCTCTGTCACGTGTGAGGGGCCCATGGTACCCCGTCTCTGCCAGCCTTGAGAATCATCACTTTAGTGGTGATCTCTGCAAATTTTATAAACAGAAAAAAGAAAAAGGCATCTTGTTTCAATGTGCAGTTCTGGTCTACCAAGACGGTACACATTTTCGTGTGCATTTATTGACACACCAAAGCTTTAACCCATCATCCCACAAGGGACCCATCAATAAAATGCATATTTAAGATCATAAAGTTCTCTCAAGTCTCAGTTCTTCTGGAAGCTTCTAGGCAGATTTTTTCTTTCTGTCTTGAAAGCCATGACTCACCATGACTGATGGTGGGCAGGCAGCCAAGGCCCCTCCTCTCATCGGACTGGGGTCTTATCCACAGGACACAGGGAGAATTGTGAAAGTCGTGGTTGGGTCTGGGAAGTCCAGAGTTCTCGCCCAGCTCTGTTCTTACCTGCTGTGACACACAGATACATTCCTTCCCAGCTGTCAAACCAGTGGGTGGCTGAGCCACTGAGCTCCTGGAGTCATTAAGTAGTGTACAATGCTCACAGAGTGTTTGTGATGTAGCAGGGCATGTAGAGAAACTGAGGCTTCAAGCTAAGGGACTTTCTCAAGGTGATCCTGCAAGGAAGTGGCAGAGTGGGGATTTGAACCTAGGACATTTGACCCCGAAGACCACCACTTCATGGTGTGGTAGGCAATCAACTGTGCCGAGAATCATTCTTGATCTTCCTAGTACCTACTTCTTAGGCTTTCTGAGCCAATTAGATTCATTCTTATGTGTTTTGTTGTTCCATAAAGTTACAAGTGTTAATGTTAGACTGTAGGCTTTTCAACCAGGGTTAATAGGCTCTCAGAATCTCCTGAATTGCCTGAAATGTTCCTGGGAGGGTGTTCACGTACGAGCCTCTGTGCGTTTGTCTGAGGACAGAATGACACAGCTACTTGAATCAAGAATGCTATGCTAGCCAGTGGCTGTCATCCCAGCTACTCAGGAGGCTGAGATCTAAGGATCCTAGTTCAAAGCCAGCCTGGGCAGGAAAGACTGCGAGACTCTCATCTCCAATAAACCACCAAAAAGCTGGAAGTGGAGCTGTGGCTTAAGTGGAGCTACACTCTCAATCCCAGGAACTGGGTTCTGAATCTGAATTCCATATCCCACACTCCACCTCCTCATCCTGACACACACACACACACACACACACACACACACACACACACACACACCAAAGGCCGTCTTCTACCTTCCCCTCTGTCTCCATAACCCCAGCAACACTAGCCATCCTGACATTCTCTCATCTGGCCCAAGCATTTCACTCCTCTGTACTTGAGTTCACTCTGTTCCCTCTCTGAGGAATTCCCATCCCTGTCTTCTTTCCAGGCAAAAATACTCTTGCAAAAAAAAAATACTCTTGCAACCTCCAAAGTAGCCCTGATGCTTTGGGTAGCAGACATTTTAGTACACATTGAAAAGATAAGTAGGAGCCTGCCCAAGAGAGAACATTCCAGGTAGAACAGTCAGGGCCAATGTCCTGAGGTAGGAAAGCTGGTGGCATATTCAAGGATGCTAAACAAGACACAGACTGGAGCAAAGAAATGGTAGAGAATAAAGCTCTCTCTCTCTCTCCTTTTCTCTCTCCCTCTCCTCTCTCTTTCTCGCTCTTTCTTCCTCTCCCTTCCTAGGCTTCCCTCTCTCTTCCTCCTCCTTATCTTTTCCTTATCTTTTCCCTCTCTCTCTCCTCGCTCTCTTTTTCCCTCCTCCTCTCCCTTTCCCTCTCCATCTCTCTTTCTACTCTTTCCCTTCTCTCTCCCTTTCTCTTCCCCTTGAGTTCTGGGGAATCAAACCCCAAGCTTTGTTCTGTTGAGCAACACCTCCAGACTTAACCTCCAAAACTTTCTTTAACCAAACTATGAACTATTTCATGGCCCTAATATTACTAGACTCTGCTGGAATGATTGCTCTAAAACTTTTACTGCCAAAGGCCAAATTATACATATTTTAGGATTCTATAGCGATGCCAAAGTGGGGTGACACTAGCAGTAATGCAAAGCCAGTGAACCCAGATTTATAACAGTCAGCAAGGGGTAGACACTGAGGTTGCTGGCAAAGCAACGCTCTACCAGAAATCAAAGCGTTCCTGGGATTCTGTTCTACTGCAAGGCTCCTACAGAGGTGAGCACATTTCTGGGCATGCTCAGTGTAAGGTCATAAGTCATAATGTCTCAAAGAGACCAATGGTGGACATGCTTGTGTCTGGGCACGCTCAGTGCTGTAATGAGCCAGGATTTTTTTTTTCTCCTACACCTGGAAGATTGAGTCAGAGTGAGAGACCTTGGCTGGTCCCTCCTGTGTTTCTCAGAAGAGTTTTCGAAAGCTGAAATAAGAAAAAGGGACAACTTTGGGGGTACAGTGTGAGTATTTTAAGGGGCAGTAGCTTGCTCTCCCATTGACGGAGGAATTTGCTCCTAATGGTGTCTGCTACACTTTGTGCCTCACATCTGTATTCCAAAACTCTTATTTATGGACACTGAAATGTGAATTCTGTATCATTTTCATATCCCACACCTGAAGCTGACTTATCATTTTCACGTGCCACCAAACATGTGACACAAAACTTGTACTATGATTCTTTGTTTTCCCAACCAAGCAAAAGAAAGTATTATCGCTGGGAGCACAGTGGCTTACACCTGTAATCCTAACTGCTCAGGAAGCTTAGATCTAAGGATCAAGACTCAAAGCCAGCTGGAGCAGAAAAAGCACTTGAAGACTTTTATTGCCAGTTAACCAGCAAAAAGCTAGAAGTAAAGCTGTGGCTCAAGTGATAGCATGCTCGCCTTGAGTGAAAACAAAACAAAACAAAAAAAACTAGGGACAATGACCAGGCCCTGAGTTCAAGTCCTAGTACAGAGAGAGAGAGAGAGAGAGAGAGAGAGAGAGAGAGAGAGAGTCTGTTCCTAAGAGAAATTCTAGTGCCTACCACCCTCTCTCCTCCCCTCCCCTCCCCTCCCCTCCTCTCCCCTCTCCTCTCCTCTCTCCTGTCTCCTATTCTCCTTCTGAAACTGGGTTGGTGGTGGGTTGGCCTGCATGGGTGAGAGATAATGAGTTAATGACACCAAACGCAGGTGACGGGCAGCAGGACTCTCATCAAGGAGGAGTGGGGACCTCAAGCTGCCAGTGGCTCCCCGAAGTCTCCGTGGGGCGTCTCCCTGCATCTGAGCTTGCAGGCCAGCTGTAGCCTCGCCCCTGGGGATACACACCATCATTAATGCGGGCCAATGCACCCCAGAAGGCTTGGCGTTGACGGGTCCCCGTTGCTCGTGCTTTCTTTCTATTGCAGAGCTAATGGCAGGGACTCTGGTGGGTGGAAGGGAAAGAACAGGCTCCAGCAGAGAGGAAAGTGCACTGGCTGCCTGGTTGTGGTTTGGCTCCTGGTGGGGAGGAGGGCAAGTATTAATTAAATGGTCCCTAAGCTGTGAACGGTGGGCATTTCCCAGCCTAAAAGCAAGTGGGCAAACCTTCGCGTGCTTTCCCTGTGCTGGGGAAAGAGCTTCACAAGTTGTTTTTGCAAGTTGATTTTCAGCCCAAGGTCTTAGATACATCATGAATTGTACGGTAACACTGCAAAAGGCTCATGGAATGAATGAATGCACTTCATTTCTCAACTGGTGGTTTACTTTAGGGCAACAATTCACTTTTCTCCTCCTCCTCATCTTCTTTTCTTCTTTCTTCCCTCCTCCTCCTCCTCCTCCTTGTCCTTCTTTTGTTGGCCATGAGGCTTGAACTCAGGGCCTGGGTGCTGTCCCTGAGCTCTTTGGTCCAAGTCTAGCCCTCTACTACTTTGAGCCACCTTGCCACTTCCTCTTCCTCCTCCTCCCCCTTCTCCTCCTCCTCCTCCTCCTCCTTCTTCATACTAGGACTTGAACTCAGGGCCTGGGTGCTGTCTCTGAGCTTTTATTTTGCTCAAGGCTAGCACTCTACCACTTGAGCTACAGCTCCATTTCTGGCTTTTTGATGGTTAATTGGAGATCAGAGCCTCACAAACTTTCCTACCTGGGCTGGGTTTGAATTGCAATCCTCAGATCTCAGCCTCCTGAGTAGCTAAGGTTACAGACAGGAGCCACCAGCACCTGGCTAATTCGTGGGGCAAGCTTGAACTCAATCTTTTGTTGCTGTTGTTGTTGTTTGATGAATAGCTCATGCTGTTAGACTTTGCAGTTTAATTATTTTACTAGGACACATCTTGGACATGGCGCTCAGCTGGTCTCCCTGATTCCTTATCCTTGTTTGGTTGGAGAGAAAGAAAAGCCTCTTTCCCCATGATGACACCGTTGCCTCCTCACCAATATGCCATGTAGCCACCCTGACTTGAAACTCTAGAGGCCTCTGAGGAGAGAGAGAAAGCTGGGCCGTGGCTGTGGCTGGCTGGCTGGGCTTGGAAGTGGAAGCCAGTGAGGCTTAGGGATGAAAAGGGGAGGGGGATTTCCACTGTTGGGTATGCAGAAAGAGAAAGAGGGGTGTGGGCTGGGAAGGTGGCTTAGTGGTAGAGTGCTTGCCTAGCATGCATAAAGCCCTGGGTTCAATTCCTCAGTACCACATACAAGAAAAAGCCAGAAATGATGCTGTGACTCAAGTGGTAGAGTGCTGGCCTTGAGCAAAAAGAAGCTCGGGGACAGTGCCCAGGCCCTAAATACAAGCCCCAGGACTGGCAGAGAGAGAGGGGGGGGATGTACTGGGCATAGGGGGAATGATGCTGGGATGCGGGGAGCCCATCACTGCCTCCCACATGCGTGTGGGTTCAGAACGTGGAACTGAATGCCAACCACCTGTGCACCATCCTAGGAGAAGAGAGTCAGCTGCAGGTGACATTG
>NW_012267230.1:7110301-7114076 GCF_000151885.1 Dipodomys ordii
CTTGAGTCACAATTCCACTTCCAGCTTTTTAATAATTAATTGGGCATAAGAATCTCACAAACTTTCCTGCCTGGGCTAGCTTTGAGCCATGATCCTCA
Organism: Dipodomys ordii; assembly: GCF_000151885.1. NCBI lineage: Eukaryota > Metazoa > Chordata > Mammalia > Rodentia > Heteromyidae > Dipodomys > Dipodomys ordii. Next base: position 7,110,400 of record NW_012267230.1, read on the forward strand.
GATCTCAGCCTCCTGATAGCTAGGATAACAGATATGAACCACCACTTTCCAGAGTTTTAGGCCATATTGTTCTCCACCCACACACACACACCCTCTCTGTCTGATGGTATCAGGGCTTGAATGAAGCGCCTTGATTTCTGGCAAATTTTTCTGCTCGAGTTGGCTTCAAACCATGATCTTCTAGGTCTCAGCCTCCTGAGTGGCTAGGATTACAAACATGAACCACCAGCTCCCAGATCCCTTCAATATTTTTATTTTATTTATTTATTTATTTTTCGGTCATGGGGCTTGAACTCTGGGTCTCGGTGCTGTCCCTGAGCTCTTCAGCTCAAGGCTAGCGTTCTACCACTTGAGCCACAGCCACAGCACCACATCCAGTTTTCTGGTGGTTTATTAAAGATAAGAGTCTCACGGACTCTCCTGCCTGGGCTGGCTTTGAACTGCGATCCTTAGATCTCAGCCTCCTGAGTAGCCAGAATTACAGGCATGAGCCACTGATGCCCGGCCCACCCTTGAATGTTTTAGGTGCATTCATATTGTTTTTCCACCACTATCATCATCATCATCATGTAAAACTGAATCTCTTGGCAACTTAACATTCACCAGACTTTCTCCTCCAACCCCTGCCAACCACCCTGCTTCTGTGTCCAGGACTCTCATACTCTTAGGATGCCCCTGTAACCCAACTCCTATGGTATCAGTCTCTTGTGATTGGCTCATTTGTAGCTACTGCTCATCTGATTGCTATTTTTGTGGACTATTTTTCTCCATTCTTTGCCCTTCAATTTATCTGTGTCTCATTCTAAAGTTGGCTTCTTGCAAGTAGCATATATTTGGATCGTGGCTTTTTTTTAAAGAAATTTATTCTGCCCATCTCTGCCTTCTCATTAGAGACTTTAACCCATTTATGTTTAATTACTGATAAGGAGACTTTTTGTCATCTTGCTGTGTGTTTTCTGTAAGTATAACAGACTTTCTACCTCCCATTTTTCCCATTCATCTTTAGTGGTTAGGTGATTTTTTTCTCACTGCGATATATTTTAATTCCTTTCTTATTTCCTTTTGTGTGTATATGTATATAGTCTACATCTATTTTTCTGCAGCTCTATGTAATTTTTTCCTTCATGGTTACCATAGGAATTGCGTTAGCAGCCTAATGTTATTACATTACAGATTGGAGTTTGCACATAATTTTTTTGAAAGATGGAATATTGGAGTCTTTATTATACAGTTAGCAGTCTGCAGGCAGCCAGTTGTTATAAAGGCTTGCAGCCCCCAAATACACTTACCATTGCACATACTTTTAACTTCGACAACATACAAGCTGCTCTCTAGAGTGCTGCCCACAATCGCTTTCCATGTTGATGTTATGAAACTGCACCTCTCCGTGTGTGTGTCCAAAAATACGTGCTAGTACTTTTTTTTGCCAGTCTTGGGGCTTGAACTCAGGTTCTGGGCACAGTCCCTGAGCTTCTTTTGCTCATGGCTGTACTCTACCACTTGAACTACAGTGCCATTTCCAGCTTTTTTCTGTTTATGTGGTACTGAGGAATGGAACCCAGGGCTCTACCACTAGGCCACATTCACCCCTACACGACTTCTTTCTTATGCATTAACCTCTTAAACAAGATAGAAGATAAAATGTAGAGTCTCAAACAAAGTTACATTTGGGCATTGGTAGCTCAGGTCTGTAATCCTAGCTACTCTGGAGGCTGAAATCTGAGGATCTGCTCTCCAAGTAAATATCAAAAACCTAGAATGGAGCTATGATTCAAGCAGTAGAGCACTAGCCTTGAGAATCAAAGCTTAGGGCATAGGGACAGGGTCCCAGCCATGAGTTCAATCCCTAGACTAGCAAAAAGAAAAGTTACAGTAATACTAGGTTGATTTTTTTTTTAACTCAAGACCTTTCATTTGCTAGGCAGATGTTCTCCCTGAGCTTCTTTTGCTTAAGGCTAACGCTCTACCACTTGAGCCACAGCTCTACTTCTGGCTTTTTTTTTTACAGTTTATTAGAGATAGTAGTCTCACAAGCTTTCCTGCCTGGGCTGGCTTCGAACCACAGTCCTCAGATCTCAGCTTTCTGAGGAACTACTCAGGATGACCTGTGTGAGCCACTGGTGCCTCGCTTTGTGCTGTGATCTTTGCAATGGATCTTGCTTCCTGAGCTGGGTTGTGCACAGGTACTGTGATCTGCCTAGTTTAGCTTTGTGGTTATAGCTGGGATCATAGACACACACTACCCTACCAGCAGTATGCAGTTGTTTCATTTCTTGCTGGTCCTGGGGCTTGAACTGAGGGCCTGGGCATTGTCCCTGGGGCTCTTTGTGCTCAAGGCTAGCTCTCTACCACTTGAGCCACAACACTGGCTTTTTCAGTGTACTGTAGTTACTGGAGATAAGAGCCTCATGGACTTTTCTGCTTGGGCTGGCTTTGAACCATGATCATCAGATCTCAGCCTCCTGAGTAGCTAGGATTATAGGAGTGAGCCACCAGACAAGATGCAGTTTTGAAGGCTTTTTCTGCCTGGTCTCGCTGGAATCATAATCATCTCTATCTCAGCCTTCCAAGTAGCACCACCTCACCTGAATACGTGGCCACGATTGAGAGCCTTGTTGAATAAGAGTCGGGCCTGAGAATCTGCATTTCTTGACAGGTGCCCAGGTGATACTGGCACTGACAGGCCGTATCCTGACTCCTAGGGACTAGGCACCATGTTCAGCACTCAGAAAGCAAGAGAGAAGCCAGTACTGGAATACAGAGCTCTCTCTCCTCTAAATCCACATGCATGCCAGGTCAGGGGCCGGTGGCTCATGCCTGTAATCCTAGCTATTTAGGAGGCTGAGATCTGAGGATCACAGTTCAAAGCCTGCAACAGGCAGCGACATCCATGAAACTTTTTTTTATCTCCAATTAACCAGCAAAAAGCCAGAAGTGGAGGTGTGATTCAAGTGGGAGAGCATCAGCCTTGAGAGAAAAAGCTAAGGGACAGTAGTACCCAGGCCCTGAGTTCAAGCTCCAGTACCAGCACACCCCCCCCAAGAAAAAAGAAAAAGAAAAATCATACTTCTAATGAAGGAAGTGGGAGCAATTGTTCTCAAGATTCAGAAATAGACGTGGTGGGGGAAGGAGGAGGATGCAGTCTCAGGACTAGGCTTAGGGGCTTGTGGGTAATTTTGAGACTCATTTGGCTGTCATGGAGAGGCTGGCCACACTCCACCTGGTGGTCAGGACAATCTGATACTGACCTGAGTCCCTGAATTCTTGAGGAACCTCTGACTCACTCAGCAAGGCACATCCCAGCCACATCCCCCAGCGGCAGCACTTCCCGCCGGATCTTTGCACTGTTCGTTCCGTGGCTTCTAAATACTCCTTGGTGGACAAACTAGCCAGATAGCATGGCTGGTCCAGCCCGCCCAAGCCATCCACAGACTGCCCATCTGTCAATCCCAGGCACTTGGCCCGCTCAGCAAGGAGCGTGGAGCTTAACAATCAGAGCCGCATGGCTCTGAAACGCTCCAATAGCCACTCCAGCCACTGCTTGCCATTTGCTTTGTATGATTTCTAAGGTGGGAGGGCGTCCAACTGCGGAAAATGACTTGGCAAGACCAGTGCTGACTGCAGAGAGAGACCCAGTGCCCTTCGGCAGACGCCAATGAATCCCAGCTTTCTAAGGG
>NW_012267230.1:7114766-7122009 GCF_000151885.1 Dipodomys ordii
GAAGAAGAAGAAGAAGAAGAAGAAGAAGAAGAAGAAGAAGAAGAAGAAGAAGAAGAAGAAAGCAGCAGCAGCAGCAGCTTGAATTTAAGCCTTGAACTTGGTCCTGGGCGCCGTCCTTGAGCTCTTTTGCTCAAGGCTAGTGCTCTACCACTTTGAGCCGCAGCTCCACTTTGGGTTTTCTGGGGGTTCATTGGTGACAAGAGACTCATGGCCTTTCCTGCCCATGATGGCTTTGGATGAAGATCCTCCATCTCAGCCTCCGGAGTAGCTGGGATGACAGGTGTGAGCCACCAGCGCCCGGCTCTGTTATTGCTCTTATCATTACTGACAAATGTCGAGAGTTCCGGGGTTCTAGAAACGACAGTGCAGATGGTAGCACGGGAACAAGGGGGTGCTGCGCCCCACCACAGCTGCCACACAGACAGGAAGGCCTGCGGAGCTGGTGCAGAAGCCGCCTGGCCAATGGTGTGGAATGCCACAGGTCTCTTTCTGATGTCACACTGGCAGCCCTCACCCAAGGAGCCTCTAGGGTTGCCTAAGTCACCTGTGCTTAGAGACCTGGGCCGAACCCCAGAATGACTGTTGTGTTCAGGTTGGGTTGAGAAGAGACCCAGGTGGCAAGAAGACTGACGGCGAGCAGAGGCAAAGACGGATGCCTGGCGTTTGCGTCTACGCCGCGCTGCTGTAACAAAGAGGCCCCAGAAAATAGTAGCTCCGATTCTGCTCTTTTTTTTTTTTCTTTTATTGTGATTATAAAGCTGATGTGCAGAGGTGTTACAGTTCCATGAGTCAGGTAAAAGAGTACATTTGGGGGGGGGGCAATGTTATCCTTTCCCTCTCTGTCTCCCCGTTTTTCCCTCCCATTCCTTGCCCACAAGTTGTAGAGTTCACTTTTAACATAGTATCCAGTGAGAACCGCTGCTCCATTTGTTCACCCTTTGTCCCTCCATTTCTGTGCCTCTCCTTACCCTCCGAAAGATGTATGAATGAACAAACAGAACAAAAAAGACAACAAAGGCAGCAGAAAAGTGGGGTGGGGGGAACCTCTTGTTTCTATTTCCTGGAGTTCAGTTCCATAAATCTTATTTTGTATGATCAGATTCCCATAGGGTGGCTTAGATTCTTAAGAAGATTTTTCTAGCCAGGTGTCCATGACTCACATCTGCAATCTGAGTTACTCAGGAGGCTGAGATCTGAGGATCATGATTCAAAGCCAGCATTCCCCATCTCCTCTTGAAAGTCTCTGAGACTTTCTCCAATTAATCTGCAAGTGGAGCTGTGACTCAAGTGGTAGAATGCCCAGATTGAGTGAAAAGAGCTCCAAGGGACAGAATCCAGGACCTGAGTTCAAGTCTTAGAACTGACACACAAAAAAAGGAGTCAATCCAGGCTGCTATAATGAGATACCATTTAGAACACAGATGTTTCTTTCTCACAGCTCTGGAGATTAGAAAGTTCAAGTTCAGCCGGGCACCAGTGGCTCACACCTGTAATCCTAGCTACTCAGGAGGCTGAGATCTGAGGATCACAGTTCAAAGCCAGGCCGGACAGGAACGTCCGTGAGATTCTTATCTCCAATCAACCACTAAGAAACAAGAAGTAGTGCTGCAGCTCAAGCAGTAGAGCACTGGCCTTGAGCTGAAGAGCTGAGGGACAGCGCTCAGGCCCCAGAGTTCAAGCCCCACCACTGACGAAAAATAAAAATAAAAAAGTTCAAGTTCAAGGTTCTACTAACAGAGACTTACAGATGCCGCCATGTTCTTGCTGTATTCTCATATAGCATGGAGAGAGAGAGAAACATACAGAGAGAAAGAGAAAGAGAGAGAGAGAGAACACTGGTCTGTCTTCACCTCCTTCAAACCTAACCATTCTTCAAAAGTCCACTCCAAATAGTGTTGCACTGGGAGCTAGAGCCTGAACATATGAAATTTGGAGGGCAGGATTGCAAATATTCAATCCATAGCAAAATCAAACATCTTCCTCATGAAGGTTTTAGGTGCTTGATCTTGTGTCTCCAATCCAGCAGAGCACGAATTAACCAATGATGGTAGAGCACTAGCCTTGAGCACTAAAGCTCAGGGACAGTTCCCAGGCCCTGAATTCAAGCCCCGAGACTGGCAAAAAAAAAAAAGAACGAATGAATCTCTGCATGAGTGGGTGACACATACTGAAGGAATGAATGAGTTAGCATCAAATAAATGCTAAGATAAGTGAATGTGTAATTGGGAAGACATGGCTGAGTGGCTGAGGGCCACATGGCTGAAAAGGCCTCTCTCTTATAATATTCTTTCTTTGGGAGGGGGGTGAGGCTTGAACTCAGGGCCTGGGCGCTGTCCCTAAGCTCTTTTTATTCAAGGCTAGCGTTCTACCCCCTTTGAACCACAGCTCCACTTCTGGTTTTCTGGTGGTTTATTGGAGATGAGTCTCCTGGACTTTCCTGCCCGGGCTGGCTTTGAACCGCGATCCTCAGATCTCAGCCTCCCTGACTAGCTAGGATGACAGGTGTGAGCCACCAGCAGTTGGATTTTTACAATATTTTCTGGGGGATTCCCCCCACCCCCACCCCACCTCACCCACCATCTCACAACTTGCCCTTTCTTGTACAGGAATGAGATGGACCTGTGAGGTCACCATGGCTTCTCTGTGGGCCCCCGGTTCTATTCCAGGTACCAGTGAGTCCGTGGTCTCCGTGTCAAAGCCCCATAACTGGCCACAGACATCTCCATGTGCCCCCTACTATGATGTCCCATATAGACATCTCTGGCTGTCCATCCACCAAACCAGTGGCTTACATTGTGCCCCCCGGCTTTTCTAGAAACCACCAATTCTCTCAGCAACTATTCTAGTATATTCCAAGCCAGCAAAGCAAAGGAGGCTTCCCAGGAGGAGCAGGAGAACCAAGATTCATCAATGGATCCGGATAAGCTGACCAAAGCTGAGCCTGAAGCGAGTACCTCACAGCCCAGATCATACTCCGTGAACCTCGCTTTCCTCCCACCCGAGATGCTCCTGTCTTCACAGCGCCAGGTGCCCTTGCCGGTCCCTGAGGCCACCGAAGTCTGCCTCTCTGAGGACTGTTTGGCCTTGCCCCAACTGCAGGAGCAGCCCCCAGACTCCTTGGAGAACCTGCAAGCCGGCAGCAGCGTCTCCCCCACATCGCTGGCTGAAGTCGCCATGATTCCAAAGGTTGAATTCCAGCCGAAGAGAGAGGAGGAGGAGGAAGAGGAGGAGGAGGAGGAGGAAAGCAAAGAGCAAGAGCCAGCTTCCTTCTCCATCAATCTGGTCATCAGTCAGTCAGAAGCACCAGCACCCAACACTCCAGAACGCCCCCCGATTCCAGAGGCCACTCAAGTGAAGATCCGCACCAGCCATGGTAGTCGTGGCGCTCAATAAACAGCACACTGAGGTGTCTGCCTCCTGTAGCCACGGCCACCGCTACAGTCCTTGTTGGCAAGACCTTATTTTTTGTACCTCAAGTTTTGTTTTTTTATTTGTGTGTGTGTGTGTGTGTGTGTGTGTGTGTGTGTGAGTGAGAGAGAGAGAGAGAGAGATCCAGCCTTCAACTCCTCCTCCTCCTCCTCCTCCTTCTTCTTCATGGGGCATGGGCACTGCCCCTGAGCTTTGGTGCTCAAGACTAGCACTCTACCCCTTGAGAGCCACAGGACTACTTCCAGCTTTTTTTGCTTATGTGGTGCTGAGGAATCGAACGCAGGGCTTCATGGATGTTAGGCAAGCACTCTACCACTAAGCCACCTTCCCAGCCTAGATTTGAGAATCTTAAGAGGGTATACTACCACCAAAAGCAACATGATTTGAACCTGTCGAGGCTCTCAATTAGTTCTACCAAAAGGATCTACTTGGCTATTATCCTACCATCACATTAAAAAAACAAAAACAAACAAACAAACAAAAAACAAGTGCCAGTGGCTCACGCCTGTAATCTTAGCTACTTAGCTACTCAGAAGTCTTGAGATCTAAGGATCACAATTCGAAGCCAGCCCAGGCAGGAAAATCTGTGAGACTCTTATCTCCCCAATGAATGACTAGAAAACCAAAAGTGGGGCTGGGGCTCAAAGTGGTAGAGTGCTAGCCTTCAGGGAAAAAAAAAAAAGCTCAGGGACAGCATCCAAGCCCTGAGTTCAAGCCCCGAGTTCAAGCCCCATGACCAACAAGAAAAGAAAAAAAAAGAACTATTTATGTTTTACTTTTCCAACAAAATTTCTTTGTTTCTCTCTCTGTGTGTGTGTGTGTGTGTGTGTGTGTGTGTATGTGTGTGCGTGACAGAGATGTTACCAAGATGTTTCTAAACCTATGTCTGTCACACCATTACTCATAGTAGCCAAGAGGCGGGAGTAATCTATGTGTCCTTCAACAGATGAATGGAAAACAAAATGTGGTCTACATGTTCAGTGGAATAGTATTCACTCCTAAAGAGAAAGGAAATTCTGACTTATGCTACAACATGGATGAACCTTGAAGACAGTACACTGAGGGAAATCAGGCAAAATTCCTTCTTTTCTGAAATTAGCTAGAATGTCACAAAGAACCCTGACTGACATGATCCTGTCAAAATCCTACCCAGGATCAAAGGCCTCCTTCACAATTGATTTTAGTTGACAATTGATCTCCTTCCTCTCCTCCCTCTCTCCTTCCCTCCCTCCCCCCCTCCTGCCTCTCTCTCTCCTCTTCGGTCACTCATGGATCTAGCTCTCAGAAAGAGAGGCCCCCACTTTCAGCTACCTAAGCAATGTCTCCCTTTATTCCTTACACAAGAACCCTGATTGTGTAGAGATGGATTATGTATAGCTAGGGAAAACTACATATCCCAAAATCCCTTTCAAAGATAATTGCAGCCAATGAGAAGGGAGGAGAAGTTGTGGGTCAGAGACAGATTCCTTCCTGCTACCTGGCTACCATGACCTTGAAGTTGAAGGGCGCAAGCTGACCTGGGTGTCTAGAAAGCCAGAGAATGCAGGATCCCTCCCTGCTGGCATTGTTGGGCTGCTGTGTCACCCTGCCTTCAGATTTTTCTCCTGCAAGAGACAACTTTTTGTGTATATGTATGTGCCGGTCCTGGGGCTTGAACTCAGGGCCTGGGCTTTGTGGGGGTGGTTAATTGGAGATAAGAGTCTCACAGACTTTCCTGCCTGGGCTGGCTTTGAACCATGAACCTCAGATCTCAGCTTCTGAAGTGGCTAAGATTACAGGCTTGAGTTGTATGGATGCCTGGCTGAAACAATTGTTTAAGCCATCATTAATTGGATTTTCTGTTTTAGCCAACTGAATCTAAACCAAACGAATACAGATGGTCGCTTGGGCTTCCTTCAGGTAGGAGAAATATCATCACAGACCCAACTTAAATGTCAGCATGACTCAGTCTTGATGTAATGACAAGAGCAGCATGAAACGCAAGGGTCTGGCACCTGGCCCAACTCCTTTATATAGCAAAGTGCTTCTGTCGGGCCCAGAACCACACACACACACACACACACACACACACACACACACACACACACACACACACAGAGTCCCCTTCACATCTGAGAAGGGAAGAAGAAAAGAAAAAAAACATTTGCTTGCTTGCTTTTTTCTTTTGCCGGTCCTGGGGCTTGAACTCAGGGCCTACGCACTTCTTTTACTCAAGGCTAGCACTCTCCCAGTTGAGCCACAGCCCCATTTTCAGTTTTCTGGTGGTTTCTTGGAGTAAAAATCTCATGAACTTTCCTGCCTGGGACTGGCTTCAAACTGGGATCCTCAGATCTCAGCCTCCTGAGTAGCTAGGACAGGAGCTTCGAGCCAGAACCCAGCAGTGTGCATGCTATTATTATTCAGAGTCTTGTTTACTACAGTCTTGTTTACACAATAAACAAGTAGTTGTTTACTCTGCTAACTGGTGACATTGGCCACCTTTTTCTCCTGCCTTCTCCTATCTTCTGCCAATCTCTTGAAAACACCCCAGGAAAAGCTTTGTTTTGGTGTCCAAACCCAAAGGACAGGAAAGCATTTTCTAGCTGAAATGTCACAGCCCCGTGGCATCTTTGGTGACTCATCTCATCCAAGCAAGTTAGACGGCATTGTTTTCCAGAATTTGACTCCTTTCCGTTCATTCAGGCATCCAAGACTCCTGTGTCTCTGTCCACAAAGCCTTCTCCTGAACAGGGCACAGGTGCCAATTTCTGGAGTTCTCCTGTTCCTCCAAGGAGGAACAGAATGAAGAACAGAGTCTCCAGCCTCAGGCCACCAGCTTGGGGCCCTAACTCAGTAGGCCAAACAATTCCTTTATCCTTGGCTTGCCTGTGGCTGCTTACCCCAAGATGTCGTTCACACTGCTGCCTGCAGAGGGCGTGGTACAAGTGGTAAAGCACCTGCTTGGCAAGCGGCAGATCTTAAGTTCAAACTCCAGAACCATTTTTTTAAAAAAGGTACTAAAACATAATAATAAAATGCTATCATAATCAGACATGACAAATGACTCGTATTTGAATGTAAAAAGATGAACTAAATGTCCAGGAAAGGGAGGAATTTCATAGATAGTCTTATCTAAAACTTAATTTGGGAACACTAAGAAAAACCCAGGCAGTTTGAAAAATGTAGAGCCAGGATCTCACTGAAATTTCATAAATCTCTGTCTTCTACTTCTGGGAGAAAGCATTTGCATAGACTAATGTCGTACTCCATATTTGCATATACTAATATTGAACTTCAGACATCTGACATTTGGCTAGGGAATCTTATTTTTATTCTGTTTTGTAGTTTTTCTTGGAAAGACATTCTTGCTATGTAGCCCAGGCTGGGCCTGGAACTTGCGATCCTCTTGCCTCCCAAGACCTGAGATCACAGGTCTGCCTCTCCCTGCCTGCTGAGTTCTCTTCTCTTCTCTTTTGTCAGTCATAGGGCTTGAACTCAGGTCCTGGGCACTGTCTCTGAGCTTTTTTGCTCAAGGCTAGCACTCTATCACTTTCAGTCACAGCTCCACTGCCAATTTTCCAGTGGTTCATTGGAGATAAGAATCTCATGGACAGCCGGGCGCCGGTGGCTCACGCCTGTAATCCTAGCTACTCAGGAGGCTGAGATCTGAGAATCACAGTTCAAAGCCAGCCCAGGCAGGAAAGACCGTGAGACTCCTATCTCCAATAAACCACTAGAAAACCGGAAGTGGCGCTGTAGCTCAAGTGGTAGAGCGCTCGCCTTGAGCTGAAGAGCTGAGGGACAGCGCCCAGGCCCAGAGTTCAAGCCCCATGAC
>NW_012267230.1:7124754-7133756 GCF_000151885.1 Dipodomys ordii
GGGGGGGGGGGGGGGGGTGGCTGGCTGCCTCCTCGACCTAATTTGATTTACTGCAAATCTTATTCCATTTACCAACCACACAAGAAAAGTCTGCCAGACTCCATCTCCAATTAACTAACAGCAAAATGTTGGACGGGAGGCATGGCTCAAGTGGTGGAGCAAGGAAGCCTGAGGTTGACTAGCAGCACAGACTTTCTGGTGACAGGTGGGCACTGTTGTATACGCTCCCATCCCCTGGGCAAGCTGATCCCCAGGTCAGGCCCATGATAGAACACCACCCCACTTCTGTAGAATCCTACCAGAAAAGAGTGATGGAGCAGCACCAGGGCCAACCACAGGACACTGGGACACAGCCTTAAAGTGAGGGTTCTCTCTTGGGGATCAGATGGGAGTACGGGAACCAATGTCAGGGCTGTTCCTAGAAGCAGCAGCCAGATATGTGTCTCTTTTTGGGGGGCGGGGAGGGTTGGCTGTGGGACTTGAACTCAGAGCCTGGGTGCTGACTCTGAGCTCTTTTTGCTCAAGGCTAGCACTCTTGCACTTTGAACCACAGCGTCACTTCCCATTTTCTGGTGGTTCATTGGAGATAAGAGTCTCATAGACTTTCCTGCCCCGGCTGGCTTTGAACTGCGATCCTCAGATCTCAGTCTCCTGAGTAGCTAGGATTATAGGCACGAGCCACCGGTGCCGGGCTTCAGATGTGTTTTGCAGTCAGTGTAATGGCTCCAGTTTTCACTTATTACAATAAAAGAAAGAAGAGGGAGGAGGAGGAGGAAGAGGAAGAAGAAGTAGAAGAGGAAGAAAGAAGGAAAGAGGAAGAAGAGGAAAAGGAGAAGTAGGAAGAAGAGAGAAAGGGGAAAAGGAGGCAGAGGAGGAGGAGAGGTGTGTGGGGGGGAGATGGAAGAGGAAGAGAAGGAAGGAGGAGACGGATGAGTTGTGAGATGCAAGGAGCCAAACATTTCATCTGTGTTTACCTTTGACAGGTGACCATTCTTCCCTTCCGATCATGTATGAATTCCATATGTATGAATTGCTCTGAGACTTGTAATCTTCCTGCCTCAGTTTCCTAAACGCTGGAATTACAGGTGTGTACCATCACATTTGGACGTTTATTTCCTGTCCCAGGTGTTTTTCTCTCAAACTATCTACCCTCCATCTCAATCTGTCTGTCTGTCTGTCTGTCTCTGTCTCTGTCTCTCTGTCTCTGTGCCAGCACTGGGGCTTGAACTCAGCCTGGGCACTGTCTCTTGGCTTTTTTTTTTCCTCTAAAGGCTGGCACTTTACCACTTGAGCCACAGCCCCACTCCCAGCTTTTTGCTGGTTAATTGGAGATAAGTATCTCTCAGGTTTGTCTGCCCGAGCTGTGAGACTGGCTTCCAGCTCCTGGACGTGGGGCAGTCCCTGACTGTCCACTCCCTCTGCCAGGCAGCCTGTCCCCCTCTCCCCTCCCCTCTCTTCAAGTTGTTCTGCTGCTTCTCGCGAGCTTGTCTGTCCAGCAAGAGAGAACCCTTGGCTCTTTCTCCCAGGTGGAGATTCCCCGCCCCTTCCTTAAAGCCCCGGATTTTATTTTTTTTAACCTTTGCCTTCTCAGAACCAAACACCCTGCCTGGCTCTTGACAAATATCAAAATGTAAATATTTGTGAAGCAAATAATTGTTTGCTAAAGCAATGAACTGACTCGGGGCTGGGCTCTCCCAATGGACTTTAGAGCCAAAAGTGAACAGAAAATACCTTCTTCTTCTAAAGAACAATAATACCTTGGAAGGAATTTGATAGTTGGACAAAATCATTAAAAGATGATATAGGACCATGAGAGAGAATTTTGAGATTCCAAATTTCATCTTACTCTCCACCCCCCTCCAATTTTGGGGGGGCGGGGTACCAATACCAGGGTGTGTCTGTAAGAGCAGAATTTAAGTAGTATGTAAAGGAATGCTTTCACACATTTATTATAAAAGGAATACACTGTTGAGTAGAAGGGGTCACCTGTAGGGAGAAAACAGCTGTGGGTTTTTTTTTCTCAGTCCTGGGGTTTGAACTCAGGGCCTGGGCGCTTTCTCTGAGCTTTTCAATTAAAGGCTAGCTCTACCACTTGCAGCCACAGCATCACTTCCAGTTTTCTGGGGGTTCATTGGAGACAAGTCTCATGACCTTTCCTGCCCCAGGCTGGCTTTGAACAGGGATCCTCAGATCTCAGCCTCCTGAGTAGCTGGTATTACAGGCATGAACCACTAGCACGTGACAGGCCACGATTTTTACCCTAGTGGACCAGGCAGTCTCTGATGGGGAAGGAGGGAGATGTATGAATTGCGTTGGCCCTCTAGGCCACGGTTTTGACGCCTGGGTGTCTAAGTTACAGCTCTGTTGTTTCTGGAAGCATCTGTTGTCCTCCCTTAGGCTGGAATGCAGCCTCCCTTGTGGGGTGACATTCAAGGAGCCCGGGGGGGCCCCTCCGAGGCAGATAGAAAAGCTGAATTTCAGTGCTTTCTCTTTGAGGTCTTAGAATCTCATTCTCCATTTTTAGGTTCTCCTAGAATTTTCCCCTGGCCGAGGTCCAGCTGTTATCTGCCACCATCCCTGGGAGAGGGGGGGGCAGGCACCGCCCATGGGGTGGTGGCAAGGAAGAGCGGCGGGGGGCTGGCAGGTTTGGTGGCCTAAATGGGGGAGGGCACGTGGCAATAGGAGGCGGTTTCTGGACCTCAGCAGCTTGCTCTGCCTGGAGTTGAGCAGCGTGGGCCTTCCCCTTCTGCCAGCCCCCACAGGAAATGGCTTGCAGAAGAATGTCCCTAGATGTCTGCAGACTGGAAGACACCAGTACTGTAAGAGGAAACTTAATGCTTCGTGTGTGTGTGTGTGTGTGTGTGTGTGTGTGTGTGTGTGTGTTGGTGAGTGGAAGGTGTTCACCTCTAGGGAGAGAACTGCTGTGATTTTGTTTTTGTTTTTGGTCAGGACTGGGGCTTGAACTCAGGGCCTGGGTGCTGTCCCTTAGCTTTTTCCACTCAAGGCTGGCACGCTTGAGCCACAGCTCCACTTCAAGCTATTTGGTAATTTCTTAGAAATAAGAGTCTCGCCCGGCGCCGGTAGCTCACGCCTGTAATCCTAGCTACTCAGGAGGCTGAGATCTGAGCATCACGGTTCAAAGTCAGACCGGGCAGGAAAGTCCGTGAGACTCCTATCTCCAATAAAACACTAGAAAACCTAGAAGTGGCACTGTGGCTCAAGCGCCTTGAAGCTGAAGAGCTGAGAGACGGTACTCAGGCCCAGAGTTCAAGCCCTGCGACTGCCAAGAAAGAGAAAGAACCCTAGATCTATGCCACCACCACCACACACACACACACACACACACACCTCAGTCTGGTCTAGGCACCAGGGCTTACACCTATAATCCTAGCTTCTTAGGAGGCTGAGATATGAGGATCATGGTTCAAAGCCAGCAGGGACAAGAAAGTCTGTGAGACTCTTATCTCCAGTCAACTACCACGAAGCCAGATGGGGAACTGTGGCTCAACTGGTAAGAGCATTGATGTTAAGCACAAATACTCAGGGATAGAGCCCAGGCCCAGAGAGAGAGAGAGAGAGAGAGAGATCTTCTACGCCCAGTGCAGAGGCTGTGGCTTTTATTCTATTTCTCCTGTGCGGGTGGCAGCCTGCCAGTCCCCACCAATGGGTGATCTGCTAGAGGAGGGGACCAGGGAGAATAATTAACTTCAACGAGCACCCCAAGGGGGCTCTAGCGAGCTAGAACCAGCAACCAGCGCAAAGGTTCTAATGAACCCTGGGACCCACTCAGGCTGCCATGATATTAATCACAGCCTCTTCCGGCTCCCAGGGGGCTCTCATTTCCCTTTCCCCACCCTCCATTTCTCACCTTCGCACCGAGCCATTAAAGTGAAAGCTAGGCTAGTACGGGAGGAAACCAAGTGCACATTCAAGCAAGCACCCAGGGCCCAGAATGCAACGGGCCACCTTGAGACCCACGGCTCCAGAAACCTTTGTGCCCTAGGATTTTCCTTACCAGTAAGACCCTTGTGTATTAATCTAGGCCATGTTTGTTTGTTTGTTGTAGGGTGGTTCTTTTTTGCCTATGCGCTGGTCCTAGAGGCTTGAATTCAAGGATTGAGTGCTATCCCTGAGCTTTTTTCTTTTCTTCTTCTTTTTTTTAATCTGTCGATCATGGGGCTTGAACTCTGGGCCTGGGTGCTGTCCCTGAGCCTTTTCACTCAAGGCTAGTGCTCTACCACTTGGAGCCACAGTGCCTCCTTTTCTGGTGGTTAGTTGGAGGTAAGAGTCTCATGGACTTTCCTGCTCGGGCTGGCTTTGAATGGCATTCCTCAAATCTCAGCCTCTTGAGTAGCTAGGATTACAGGCACGAGCCCTTGGTGCTTGGCTTGATTATATCTTGAGATAGGGTCTCGTTTTTTTTCTTTTTGCTTGGCTCAGTCTGGACTGTAATCCCCCTATTTCTGTTTCCCACCACAGCCGAGATGACAGATGCACACCAGCATGCCTACCCAGCTTTTCCCATGGAGATGAAGGAGGGGGTTCTCCTGAACATTTTTTACCCAGTCTAGTCTTGAACTATGACCCTCTACATCTTGGTCCCAACCCCAGTCCACCCCAAATATCTAGGACTACAGGCATGAGTCATTATGATCAGCTCCAAAGGCAGGATTTCAACCAATGAGGACAGGGCACATTCAGACCATAGAAACATTGCATAGATCTATGGGCAATTCTGGCTTTGTGATTATATAATAAAGGTCTTTATTTCTGCCAGTCCTGGAGCTTGAACTCAGGGCCTGGGCACTGTCCCTGAGTTTCTTTTGCTCAAGGCTAGCATTGTACTACTTGAGCCACAGCACCACTTCCAGCTTTTTCTGTGTATGTGGTACCGAGGAATTGAACCCAGGGCTTCATGCATGGTAGGCAAGCACTCTACCACTAAGCCACCTTCCCAGCCTCTCTAAGCAAGTTCTTAGGGTTAGGGCTTGGGCACTCTACCACTAAGCCACCTTCCCAGCCTCTCTAAGCAAGTTCTTAGGGTTAGGGCTTGGGTCAGATGAGAATCCTGTGGTGGCAGTTCTTAACTTGTAAGTTGCAGGTTGTGTTCCAAAGGTGCCAACTGTAGAGCTGTGTTTTTTTTCTACCTTGGAAACTGCATTTGCCTAGGTTCCCCCGGGGCAAATTGGCAGGGGGGGAGTGGATGCCTATTTAAGTGAGAGAGTGGCCTAAATATTGCACGATCTCCAGTTAAAAACAGCGCTGGGGAAACACAAATACAGCAGGAACCTCAGGTCTTCTCTGCTCTTTCCCGATCTCTCCTCTGCCCCTCAGACCCCCCCTTTTTTTTTTTAACAAATGATGGTAAAAGGCTTCCTGCTTGTTGTCAATGATCCTTGAGACTCCAAAGCAGCATTAATTAGAAGCCAAGAAGGGGATTTTTATGCTTGAAAATGCTGAAGGGGCTTTCTAGGGACCATTGTGCAGAACCTTGAAGATGGATGAGTTTCTAGTTGAAGAATTGGTTTCATTACACATTAACATGTAGAAAGTTTCTCTTTCATGAGTCAGTATCTCACACATTACTTGTGTGTGTGTGTGTGTGTGTGTGTGTGTACGTGCCAGTTCTGGGGTTTGAACTCAGGGCCTGGGTGTTGTCCTAGTGCTTTTTCATTCAAGGCTCTATCACTTTGAGCCACAGCACCACTTCTGGTTTTCTGGTGGTTCATTGGAGCTAAGAGTCTCACAGACTTTCCTGCCCACGGCCAGTTTCAAGCCACAATCCTCAGATCTCAGCCTCCAGAGTAGTCAAGAACTGCAGGCGTGAGTCACCAGGGCCCAGCTCTAATGTTATTTTCACAGTCCCTCTTGAAGTATCATCTTTCCCCAGGTGGCTCTCCAATGTGCATCTTTGGACGATAGTCTTCCATCTCCAGCTCCAGGCTTGCTTGCCTCCTCCATCTCCTGCTCATCTCAGATTTAACCAGGTCAAAACTGAACTCCCGATCCAAATGTGCCTGCCAGATGGCGCTCACCTCATAGCCGGGGAGACTGGCCTCGCTTTCTCTTGCTTTGCCACCAGACCTGCAAGTGGTCTTGAGCTTAAATGGCATCATGTTAGATGACAAATGTAATCCTTTCTCACTGCCTGTCTGGCAGGTGCCCTTCTAAGCTCCCATCAACCCCACCGAACACCTCCTTGCCTCTCTGTTGTCTTCTAACCTACTTTATCAGGGGCTGTGCTAGGCTTTTGAGCCCAGGGTCTTCTGCTTGCTTGGTAGATGCTCTGCTTCTTGAGCCATGCCCCCGCCCCCTGCTGAACAAACGGGCCTGTACCACTTCAACCAGACCCTCAGCCCTTTTTGCTTTATTTTTGTTTATCTATTTTCTTATTTGCTTATCTAGCTATCGATTTATCTGTTTTGTGGCAGTCGTCTAGCTATCGATTTATCTGTTTTGTGTCAGTCCAGGGGCTTGATAGGCCTGCATCCTGTCCCTGAACATTTTTGCTCAAGATCAACACTCTACCCCTTGAGCCACAGCTCCATTTCTGGCTTTTTTTTTGGGGGGGGAAGGGTAGTTAATTTAGGTTCTTCCTTTAAGAGTCTTGTGGACTTTTCTGCTCATGCTGGCTTTGAACTGTGAGCCTCAAACCTCAGCTTCCTACGTGGCTAAGATTATATATAGGCAGGAGACACATATAACAAAGCTTTATATATATAGAGAGAGAGAGAGAGAGTGAGAGGAGAGTTATCTATTTAGATAGATGACAGATAGAGAGATGGTAGATAATTTGTGTTAGAGTTTACCAGCGAAACAGAACCTGTGTAACATTTAAAATGTACGCTAATGTCTATATGCTTTTATAAGGAAAATGACTCCTGTGCTTGTGTAGTCTGAAAAGCCCTGAGACCTGCAGGACTGGAGGCCCCAGAGAGCCTGTGGTGTACATTCTGTTCTGAGGGCAAGAGCAGACAGATGCCCCCACTCATCCTGGTTCTGGCACTAGGGCAGGTAGCTCCCTCTGCAAGCCTGTTCTACTCAGGCTCTCCCAGGAGAGGCCTTCTGGGTGAAGTCCACCTACGTGGAGGAGGGCTGTGTGCTTTACTTAGCTTACCATTCATCCAGCACTGTCCTCAGAGACACACCCAGAATCATGTCTGGATAAATATCTGGGCACCTTGTGGCCCAGGCAAGTTGATACAGGAAAGGAATAATCACAATATCCTTCCCGCCTTTTCTTATGCCCATGCAATATATGCACAGACATATACACAATATCCTTCCTACCTGTTTTGTTTTTGTTTTTGTCAGTCCCAGGGTTTGAATTCAGGGCCTTGGGTACTGTCCCTGAGCTCTTTTGCTCAAGGCTAGCACTCTACCGCTTTGAGCCACAGCTCCACTTGCAGTTTTCTGGTGGTTAATTGAAGATGAAAGTCTCACCAACTTTGCTGCCCAGGCTGGCTTCAAACCACGGCCCTCAGATCTCAGCTTCCTGAGTAGCTAGGGTGACAGGTGAGAAATACAAGTGCCTAGCATTACAGTTTCCTTTCTGAGCAAGAACATCTTCCCAAACCAGTGTTTATATAAATCTTCCTTCCAAGTTTTTCCTTCAAACCAATTAGGATCACTTCTTTTCATTTTTTTTCTGGCCACACACACGCACATTATTTTTTTCTATACACACACACACAGATGCTTGGCCTTGCACATGCTTGGCAAAGTCTCCACCACTGAGCTATGCCCTCGCCTTCCTTTCATTTTGTTTCAGATGTCTTCTGTTGTTGTTTTGCCAATACTGGCATTTGAACTTCAAAGCTTCATGCTTAAAGGCAGGTGCTCTACCACTTGAACTATGCCTCCAGCACTTTTTACTCCTCTGATTAGTTTTACACTCCTCACACTTCTGTAACCATTTTTTGTTCTTTTTTTTTTCTGTTGGGATGGGATCTTACAAATTTTTTGTTGGGGGCAGGGAGAAGTGTTGGCCTGGAACCATAGTGCTCCCAACCTCAGCCTCCCAGGTAGTTAAGATTACAAGTCCTGGAACTTGAACTCAGGGCCTGGGCACTGTCCCTCAGTTCTTCAGCTCAAGGCTAGCACTCTACCACTTGAGCCACAAATCCACTTCTGGCTTTTTCTGTGTATGTGGTACTGAGGAATTGAACCCAGGGCTTCATGCATGGTAGGCAAGCAACTCTGACACTAAGCCACCTTCCCGGCCCTACATGGACTTTTTAAAATATAAGAACCTTGGGGCTGGGAAGGTAGCTCAGTGGTAGAGCGCTTGCCTTGCATGCTCAAGGCCCTGGGTTCGATTCCTCAGCACCACATAAACAAAAAGAAAAAAAAGCCGGAAGTGGCGCTGTGGCTCAAGTGGTAGAGCGGACAGCGCTCAGGCCCAGAGTTCAGGCCCCACGACCGGACCCCCCCCCAAAAAAAAAATCTCATGGACTTGCCCACCCAGGCTGGCTTCAAACCTTCAAGTATTTATTAGCCCAGGGATCTATCCCCAAAGGTACTGGCAATTCTCCTTTGTCCACCAAGAGATGCTGTGACTTTACTGTGACTGAAGTGGTATGCAACCCTGTTGGTTATACAACACATTACTATCTGCCTACAGTGAGAGGGGCAGATCTCATGTTAAGGGTCTTTGCCCTATAAAATTAACTTTAACATAATTTTTTAGTCAGGCATTGGTGGCTCATGCCATGTAATCCTAGCTACCCAGGAGGCTGAGAGCTGAGGACTGAGGTTCAAAGCCAGCCCGGGCAGGAAAGTCCATGAGACTCTTTATCTCCAATTAACCAGGATGGTATATTGTTCCAAATCCTTCTCATTGGGATTATTGTCTTTAACATGTAGGTGATTACCATGTTTATTTGCTTTTTTTTCCAGCCTGACATTTTTGGCAGAGAAGAGTGTAACTTTATTATTAAATTGTTTGATTTTGTGTGTGTGTGCTCATGCACGTGTGTGTGTGTGTGTGTGTGTGTGTGTGT
>NW_012267230.1:7142471-7142929 GCF_000151885.1 Dipodomys ordii
AAAAATATAAGAACCTTAGAGGTGCTTGAGAGCATAGTCAGTGGTAACTTACCTGCTTGGCCCGTGTCCCAGTGCCCAGCATCCTTGCCCTTCCCAAGGAAAGCAATTCCATTCTTATGATATGTCCCCCAAAAGGTTTTGATTTTATTTGTCTTGTGCTAGGACTGGGGCTTTAACTCAGGGCCTTGTGCCATAGCTTGGCATTTTGCCCAAGGCTGTCATTCTACCGCTTGAGCCACAACTCTACATCTTGCTATTTGGTGGTTAATTGGAGATAAGAATCTCATCGACTTTCCTTCCTGGGCTGGCTTCGAACCATTGATCTCAGCCTCTTGAGTAGCTAAGGTTATAAGCATGAATGTTCCCCCCCCCATCTCCCTACCCCCCGAGGTTTTTAGATAGGGAATATTCAAGTCCAAGTCTGCCACTGCCCAGCTGTGTGGACTGGTAATTAATAA
>NW_012267230.1:7147374-7157726 GCF_000151885.1 Dipodomys ordii
TCCTCCTTCTCCTCCTCCTCCTCTTCCTCCTCCTCCTCCTTTTTCTCCTTCTCCCCTGTTTCTTCTTATTGTAATTCCTTCTTGTGTAAAAATGGTGATTTGTTAAAATAATTTACCACCTAGAACTTGAGAAGTGCTGATGGTTAAAAAATAAATACAATAAAAACTCTTGGTAGGCAGCCATTGTTATTGTAATAAAACGGTACGGAAGGTGGGGTTTGCTTTTTTAGCTTGGGCCACACAGGGCCAGCCCCTCACTGGCATTCTTCCATCCCCAGTGATTGCCAGGAGCTGGCACTTCCCAAAAGCTAACAGATAATTTGGACATTAGATTATTCTTTTCCTCTGGTGCTATTATTTTCATAGCCCTGCTTCCCTTCCTCGAGGTGATGTAACGCTGAACCATCTGCTTCCTCCGTATCTAAAAAGCCACCTCGAGCGATGCTTTTGCTAAAAACCTCTTCCAGGACCTTGCAGGGGGCATGGCGAAGAGCCAGCCAGCCTGGGGACTGTCCCAACTCCATGCACAGCTCTCTGACCTTCAAAAGACTTTCACACAATACACCTCACCTCACCTCATCGTGGCATGGTGTGTGTGTATGTGTGTGTGTGTGACAGCATTGCGTTTTCCCTCTGAGAGAGACTGGATGGTCCTATTTCATCAAGAAGCTCTGAAGTCAGGCACTGGTGGCTCACACCTGTAATCCTAGCTACTCAGGAGGTTGAGATCTAAGATCGTGGTTCACAGCCAGCCCAGGAAAGTCCGTGACATTCTTATCTCCAATTAACTACCATGAAAACCAGAAGTGGCACTGTAGCTCAAGTGGTAGAGGGCTCGCCTTATGTTGAAAGGCTGAGGGACAGTGCCCAGGCCCAGAGTTCAAGCCCCATGAACGCTATGGAGTTAACAGTTAAGCACCGGCATCTCATTTCTTTTTGAAGATGGTGGATTGGTTTGATAAGTGGATGACAGGGGTGTGCACTGGCTGTCTTCAGCTGTAGGTACTGTTCAGGTGTTGGCACTGGGGCTAGTTGTGTCCTCTATAAAATGGGAATCAGCAGAGCACTGACTTGAGGAGTCCACCAGCAATGATCAAAGTTGTATAAGGTCATTAGCACTCTGCCCAGCATGAAACAAGAGTTGATAAATGTTAACTATTGTTATTGTACAATTAGTTACTACTACTACTACTACTTCTACTACTACTCTTATGTGTGTGTGGGGGGGTGCTGGTCTTGAGGCCTGAACTCAGGACCTGGGTACTAAGCCTTAGCTTTTTTTTTTTTTTTAAATCAAGGCTAGGACTCTCCCTTGAGCCACAGCTCTACTTCAGGCTTTTTGGTGTTTCATGGGAGATAAGAGTGTTATGAACTTTCCTGCCCACGCTGGCTTTCAAACCCTGATCCTCAGACCTCAGCATCTGGAGCAGCTAGGAATATAGGCACAAGCCACAGGTGTCCTGTCTTTCTTACCTTTTAACTGCCACCCCACCAACCCCACCCTGCTACCTGCCACACACCAGTACCCTTAATTTTCAGATCAGTTTTTTTGGGGGGGCGGTCCGGTTGTGGGGCCTGAACTCTGGGCCTGGGCGCTGTCCCTCAGCTCTTCAGCTCAAGGCTAGCGCTCTACCACTGGAGCCACAGCTCCACTTCCGGCTTTTTTCTTTTTGCTTATGTGGTGCTGAGGAATCGAACCCAGGGCCTCATGCATGCAAGGCAAGCACTCTACCACTGAGCCACCTTCCCGGCCCCTCAGATCAGTTATCTTTACCAAGGAATAAGGGAAGAATCTGAGGAAAGACATCATAAGTTAGGTTGCTGGGCCTGGTGACAGGAAGGAAGGAAACAAGGAAGGAAGGAAGGAAGGACAAAGGAGGGAAGGGAAGAATCCTATGGCAATTCTTGGGTAGCAGGAGCGTCGCCCTGTGGTCTGTCTCCATGGCTTTTACCCTGAGCATCCTCTGGTGTTGTTTATTACCTAGAGATCACTGGTGACTGGGCAGCACGTCCTGTGCCCAGATTCATTGAAGTTTGGCCTTGGCCTCTGCTGCACGTTGGAGCCACCAGGCAGAGGCTTCCAATGTTCCAGGGCCCAGCCAAATGCCTCCTGTTACCAACTTGAAAAGTCGCTATAAAAATAGCTCTTACGGAGAGGGAGGCTGACCTGTGACAAAGATCTCCTGGCAGGAATAAGAAGGCTGGAGGGTTTTTCAACATCTTTTTTTTTTTTTCTTTTCAAAGAGAAATCTGCTTTCATGTTTCTATGGT
This sequence comes from Dipodomys ordii, assembly GCF_000151885.1. NCBI lineage: Eukaryota > Metazoa > Chordata > Mammalia > Rodentia > Heteromyidae > Dipodomys > Dipodomys ordii. The sequence continues at coordinate 7,149,646 of NW_012267230.1, forward strand.
GTGAATTTGCTTTTGAGGCTATGTTTTAAAAAAAATTACCCTTGGACATGTTTCTCCTTCTCTAAGAGTGAATTCATCGGTTCTTTGTGCCCAGTTAGGATTACTCTTGGGCCAGGTATAAGGGTTGAAAACAAAACAAGATAGACCCCCCCCCACACACACACTTTTTTTTTTTCTTTTCTTACCTGGGTAATGAATTTGAGTATCTAAGTAGGGAATTTAGACAATCCTGAGGACAATCCTAGTGGTTACAGACTTTGGGGTTGGTCAGAATTCAAATCTTGACTTCAGGGTTTTTCAGATATCAAAAAGGATTGATCACTTGCTGGATGCCAGTGGCTCATACCTGTAATGTTAGCTGCTCAAGAGGCTGAGATATGATCGCCATTTGAAGCTGGCCTGGGAAAAGAAAAATCTGTGAGACACTCATCGCCAATTAAGTACCCCAAAAGAGCCAGAAGTACAGCTGTGGCTCAAGTGGTAGTAAGCAAAAAAGCTAAGGGCCAACATTCAGGCCCTGAGTTCAAGCCCAGTGTTGGCACAAAGAAAAAAAATAAACCAAAATGCTATGGGTCTTGGCCACTGTCAGAACTCCAGACAAATATAAAGCAATGCTGTGTTGTGAATTTCAGAAACAAAGGAAGAAGAAAGGAAAGATAAAATTCTCAGGTGTTGGAGGCTTAAGAATTTTTATTCTTAAATATAATTTATGAAAGAGCAATGGTATAAAATTTGTGTTGTGTATGACATATATATATATACATTGTGTGTATGTTTACGTGTGGTATTGGAAATTGAACCCAGAATCTCATAAATATATGTAATAACTATTATAATAAAAAAGTATATAAATACCCCCGAGCTACATTCCTAGGTCCTGTGCTAAGTTTACAATTTCTGTTTTATATTTGAACCCTTTTCCTTGCCAGGGGAAGTTGGGATCCACTGTAGTTACCCAACCCTCGGGTAGTCCAGGAGTTAATCGCAGAGCTCCTGTAGGTATGTGGTGTGGGCAGGTGTCTGGGCACAGCTTTCAGATCCACACTTCCTGCCTTTCCCGGCAGCCTGTCTCCAGGCCTTGGTGTGTAACTTCCTCAGCAATAACGTCAATGATCTAAATCTGAGGCCTTTGACGAAGGTAAGATTGAGGCCACAGGTCCCTCCTGTCCCTGTCTGTGATATTCCCAGCCTGGGCTTTGCCGGCTGCCAGCTGGGTGACCTTGGGCAAGCAGCTTAACTTCTCTTGGCACCAAAGTTCTAGTTGGTAAAAATGCTTCATTGGTGTGTGCCTACCTTGTAGTGTGGTTGTGAAGAATGTCATGGTTTGGCTCAGGATGAGACATCAGTAAATGCTCAATACATATCAGTTAGACTCAGTCAGGGATATAGAGCCAAAACCCAATGTCTGGGCCAAAGCTGACCCACAGCACTGTGTGGTCACTGCCTCACCCTAAGTTCATTCTGTCTTCTTCCAACACATATTTACTGAATGACCACTTTTAGCTTTTGTGAGTTCTGTTTTACAAATAGAATTTTATTTTATTTATGCCGATACTAGCGCTTACACTCAGGGCCTAGACACAGTTCTGGAGCTTTATCCACTCAAGGCTGGTGCTCTACCACTTGAGCCACAGCTCTTCTTCTGGCATTTTGCTGGTTAAGTTTCACAGACTTTGCTGCCTGGGCTGACTTCCAACTACGATCCTCAGCTCTCAGCCTCTTGAGTAGCTAGGATTACAGGTGTGAGCCACTGGCACATTTTTATTTGCTTTATTTTATTAATTTTTGTCAGTTGTGGGGTTGAACTCTGGGCCTGGGTACTGTCCCTCAGCTCTTCAGCTCAAGGTGAGTGCTCTACCACTTGAGCCACAGCACCACTTCCAGTTTTCTGAGTGGTGTATTGGAGATAAGAGTCTCATGGGTTTTCCTGCCTGGGCTGGCTTTGAACTCAAATCTCAGCCTCCTAAGTAGCTAAGATTACAGGTGTGAGCCATCAGTGCCTGGCTTCTCTCTCTCTCTCTCTCTCCCTCCTTCCTTCCTCCCTCCCTTCCTTCCTTCTTTTCTTCCTTCCTTCCTTCTTTTTTTGAGACAGGGTCTCATTATGTAGCCCATGATGGCCCCAAACTCATGATCCCCCTGCCCCTGCCTTCCCAAGTACTGAGATTACAGGTGTGTACTACCACACTGGTTTGGCATTGCTTTTATAAGCCACACTATTGGAGGTAGGATTGAGGGGACCTCTGAAAACTGTTTCAGTGCTTAGGGGCCCTTAAGTGGTACTACTCAACTTTTTTCTCTCCCTCCTTCCCTCCCTCTCTCTCTTTCCCCCTCCCTCTCTCTCTTTGTCTTTGTGCTGGTACTGGGGGATTTGAACTCAGGACCGCATGCTCTTGCTTGGCTTTTTTGTTCAAGGCTGGGACTCTTCCATTTGAACCACACTTCCTGTGCTCCTCCATTTTGGCTGTACATTTGAATGCCCTGGGGAGCTGCAAACAGGGATTCTGTTTCAATGGGTCTGGGATGATGCCTAGGTCTGCAGGGTCTATTAGAAAAACAAACTTGAGAACTCCTGTTAGGATCCCTCTCTGGATATGAACTGCTCTGTGGGGTGGGAATGTGGCTTAGTGGTAGAGTGCTTGAATGCCAGAAGTGGCGCTGTAGCTCAAGTGGTAGAGTGCTAGCCTTGAGTAAAAACAGCTCAAGGACAGTGCCCAGACCTTGAGTTCAAGCCCTAGGGCTGGCAACAAAACAAAACAAAATATTGATGGGTCATGCCTACAATCCTAGCTATTCAAGAGGCTGGGATCTGAGAATCATGGTTCGAAGCTAGCCCAGGAAGGAAAGTCCATGTGACTCGAATCTCCAATTCATCACCAAAATACTAGAAGTGGATTTATGGCTCAAGTGGTAGAGTGCTAGCCTTGAGCAAAAAGTCAAGGGACAGTTCCCAGACTTTGAGTTCCAGCCCCACGACTGGAACAAAAACCCCAAACAAATAAGATGGTAGCACAATTTGAGTTTTTATTTTAAGAAATCCCCTTGGTCTCTTCAAGAGTGTGGCTCAAGTAGAAAAATGCTTGCCTAGCAAGCATGAAGCCCTGAATTCAAATCCCAGTACCACAAAACGTACACAGCAAGAACACATCTAAGGAAGGGAAAGAGATATCAAAGAAAAGAGAGGAAGGAAGGAAGGGGAAGGGAAGAAGGAGGGGGAAAGGAAAGGAAGGAAGGAGGGAAGGAGAGAAGAGACAGGGAAGAAAGGAGAAAAGAAGAGAAGATGGGGGGCTGGGAAGGTGGCTCAGTGGTAGAGCGCTTGCCTTGCATGGGGCCCTGGGTTTGATTCCTCAGCACCACATAAACACAAAAAGCCAGAAGCGGCGCTGTGGCTCAAGTGGTAGAGTGCTAGCCTTGAGCTGAAGAACTGAGGGACAGCGCCCAGGCCTAGAGTTCAGGCTCCGTGACCAGCCAAAAAAAAAAAAAAAAACAGAAAAAGGAAAGGAGGAAGGAAGGGAGAGAGGGAAGGAGGGAAGGAGGAAGAAAGGAAGAAGGAAGGGAGAAAGAGAACGGAGAGGTCATTTTGGCCCTTTGTAGCACAGTTCCTTCAGACAGATTCCCAGAAGTGGAATTACTGAGGAAAAAGTTATTAATGTTTTTGGATGCACTATTAAATTGCTTTCCAGGAAGTTTCTTCTCCTCTGTCCTCACACCACCCCTCTCCCAGCACTGTTTTTGACTGTTAATTATTTCTCTGGGAAAAGTACACACAGCGCATGCACGTGTGCACACACACACACACACACACACACAATTGAGCAACTATACACAACCTTCTTTTTCATTGGTTGCAATATTATCTAACCAGGCACCAGTGGCTCACGCCTGTGATCCTAGCTACTCAGGAGGCTGAGATCTGAGGATCACAGTTCAAAGCCTGCCTGGGCAGGAAAGTCTGTGAGACTCTTATCTCCAATAAATCACTCAGAAAACCGGAAGTGGTGCTGTGGCTCAAGTGGTAGAGTGCTTACCTTGAGCTGAAGAGCTCAGGGACAGCGTTCAAGCCCAGCGTTCAAGCCCAGCGTTCAAGCCCTATGACCGACAAAAAAAAAATTATCTAAGGGCTGGGGGTATGGCACAAGTGGTAGAGTACCTGCCTAGCAAGCATGGAGCTCTGAGTTCAAACCCCATTATGGCCAAATACACATGTATATATGTTCTAAATAGGCAGATGCTTCAGAAAAAAAAATGTAGACCTGGTTTTTACATAGAATTTATGGATTCCTTATTGTGTAAGTTAGTAAACAAATATTGCTGTTAACTCTCAACATCACTAAGGAGTCAGGACAATAATTATATCTCCATTTGATTTGCAAGAGTAAATTAAAATCCCAACAATTTCTTCTGTTACAAGTGGGAGAGAATGGAACTTAGAACCTTTCTTTCAATTACTGTGCTGTGGTTTATCATTTGAAAAAAGTTTTAAAGGAATCATGAAATTTCCCCCTAAGAATTGAGGATGCTTGTTGTTACACTATTAATCATGTTGGAATCTGAATAAATGGCCTAATTTGCTTGCTGAAGTGCCATTTGGAGCAAGGATTGAGGAAAGTAAAACTGATTGATTTCTTATGTCAGTCATTTATTCATCACTTCACCTGAGGCATCAAAAAGTAAAGAACTTGAGGAAAAACCGATGCAAATAAGTTCAGAACTCAGAGCAAAGAAATGCGTTCCTCTCCTCTTCTTTCCCTTCTCTTCCTCTTCTTCCTCCTTCTCCTCCTCTTTCTTTGTTGTCTTTGTCTTCATCTTTTCTCTTTTCTGTGCTAAAGATCAAACCCAACACTTATAGGACAGTTCTTTACCTTTGAGTTATATCCCAGCTCTAAGAAAAGGCTTTGAAGCTAGTCCAGGCATGGTGGAACATGACTGTAATCCCAGAGTTTGAGGGACTGATGGAGAAGGACCAAGAGTTTAAGATTAGCCTAAATTATATAGTGAATTGCTGTCTCAAAAAAAAAAAGGAAGAAAAGCAAAGAAATAAAACCTGGAATCTCTGGTCAGATTGATAGAATCCCAGAAGAGGAAAGATTGAGCAAGTGAATTAAGCATTTCAGTATTTATTTATTTTTTATGTGTGTGGTAATATTGGGGTTTTGAATATGCAACTCTATTCCAGTCATTTCTTATAATAGATCCAGTTCCCTAATCTCAACTCCTTGAGTTCCTCAAGGCCAGAGCTTGGGTCATGACAACTACCCTGTCCTCAAAGATGGTTTTTCAATAACTTTCACTGAATGGTTTGAATGTGTACAATCAAAAGTTATATGAGGAGCTGGGAAGGTGGCTCAGTGGTAGAGTGCTTGTCTTGCATGCATGAGGCCCTGGGTTTGATTCCTCAGCTCTGTTAGGTTTTTAAAAAGTGGTAGCCAAGTAAGAACAGCACCACACACGTGATATTCAGGTATGGGGTAGGTTTATTCGTTGTTCTGGCTGGCCCCAGGCCATGTTGGCCCTCCACGTGGCTGGGAAAGGCCTGGGAAAGAGAGCTGGGAAAGAGAGCTGGCCTGGGAACGAGAGCTGGGAAAGGGAGCATCCCGGCCTGGGCTAGGCCTTATCTAGTGTATGGGCGGAGAAAGGTGTGGCCGTATCAAATTCAGAAGTGACCTCATCGGATGCAGATGTGTGACCTCTTCCAGGTGTGCCAGTTGCCTTGGTAACGTAGGTACTGGGTGGAGACTTTGCTATAAGGAGGGTGGAGTCTGCTTGCCATCCAGGAGCGGACCTTACAAGCTCCACATAAACAGAAAAAGCTAGAAGTGGCACTGTAGTTCAAGTGGTAAGAGCACTAGCCTTGAACAAAAGCAGCTCAGGGACAGTGCCCAGGCCCAGAGTTCAAGCCCCATGACCAACACAAAAAACAAAAAACAAAAAAAACAAAAAACAAAAAATAAGCAAACAAAAAATACACAAAACCAAACCAGGTACCGGGGCCTCACATCTGTAAATCCTTGCTAGTCAGGTGGCTAAAATCTGAGGATTATGCTTTGAAGCCAGCCCTAGCAGAAAAGTCTGAGGTTCTTATCTCCAATTAAGCAGCAAAATGCCTGAAATGGAGCCGTGGCTCAAGTTTGTACAGCACCAGCCTTTAGCAAAAAAGCTAACTCAGTGCCTAGGTCCTGAGTTCAAGTCAAAGTCCAAGTACCAGAACCCCCCCATCCCCATACACAAAAACAGTGTATTTGTTATGCCATTTAAGAACCTAAACAGCCGGGCGCTGGTGGCTCACGCCTGTAATCCTAGCTACTCAGGAGGCTGAGATCTAAGGATCGCAGTTCAAAGCCAGCCCGGGCAGGAGAGACCGTGAGACTCCTATTTCCAATAAACCACCAGAAAACCGGAAGTGGTGCTGTAGCTCAAGTGGTAGAGTGCTTGCCTTGAGCTGAAGAGCTGAGGGACAGCGCCCAGGCCCAGAGTTCAAGCCCCACGACTGACAAAAAAAAAAAAAGAACCTAAACAATAATTGTTATAATTTATAATGTGTTTATATAACATATAATGTATTTTACATTAATTATTGTGTAATAGTAATTATATAATTAAATCAATTTTCAACAAAGAAAAGAATGACTAGTTGAAAGACTATTAGTCTCACAAGGAAGACCATACTAAGTTGGAGGACTCTAATTCTGGGATTGGATTCTCAGAGAATTTTTTTCTTCATAAGAAACCAAAGAAGGGCTGAAGGTGTGGCTCAAGTGATAGAGCAACAGCCTTGCAAGTATCAGGCTCTGAGTTCAAACTCCAGTACTAGCAAAGGAAGGGTAGGAGGTGTAGAGAGAGAAGGGAAGAAGAAATGGTAAGAGAGAACACTTGCAGGTTCTTTCTGAATAGTTTGTGGGACCCTTCCTTATATTCTCCCCTTAGCAAGAGAGAGGAAGGTATCCAAGGCCACTTCTAGCTAGAGTGTGTGCTTATAAGAGCATGTGTATATATACCTCCCTTTACTCTCCCTTCTGTTTTATTGAATTAATGGATTATCAATTTATTAGTCTGTAGTGCTGGGGATAAAACACAGGGCCTTGCCCACAGTAGGCAAATGCTCTAACACCAAGCTCCTTTCTCAGATCCATGAATTCATTTGTGTGTGTGTGTGTGTGTGTGTGTGTGTGTGTGTGACCAGGGTTTAGGTCTGCCCAGTAGGAAATGTTCCTAGTTGAACCAGTTCTGTGTTGAGGCAAATATCTACATCTGTTTAGAAGCAGGGAGGGCAGGGAGAGGAGGAAGAGGGCGGAAAGTGCCTTTAGGATCCTCACTAAGTGAATGGTGGAGCTTATGGAGGAGCGAGGGGTAAGGGGGAGCAACAACTTTTCATAATCAAGTACCCCTGCAAGCAATTGTACCGTTTACTTTGCAACACACAAAGTAATAGGTTAAGTCCCCTTATGCAAACAAGCTTAAGACACGTACCTGATGTGTGTCTTGCACATTCCACCCCCCCCTTCCCCATTCCAGGGCTGGGGATTGAACCCAAAGTCTTACTGATGCCAGGGAAGTGCTCGATCGTCCAGCTTCACCCCAGCCTCTTGTCTACATATTCGATACCTATGTATCGATCACAACTGCATTCACAGAAGGAGTCAGAGGCTTCAGTGAATTAATTCTCTGGGAGGAACCGGGGGGTGGGAAGGTGTTTCAGGGGGGATTCCCAAGCACAGGCTAGGGGCTGGGGTCGCGGCTTTTCCTCCGCGTAGGAGCGAGCTGAACTGTCAGGATTGGACGCACACCTCTCAGGTGTGGGCTGCGAACTCACCACCTTCCTATTTCTACCTTTTCCGGGGGATCGCGAGCAGGTGGGCGCTGGCGAACTCCTATGCATGACGCAAGAACATCAGCGCCCTCATTGGACGCCTGATTACACCTGATTTGTGCGCGCGCGCGCGCCTGTGTGTGTGTGTGTGTGTGTGTGTATGCGCGCGCGCGCGCTTGTGTAAAAGCGACGGCGGAGAGCCCCCCCCACTCCCGTGATCCCCCGCGGTAGACGAATCTCAGGGCCCCGAGGGAGGGCTGATCGCGGCCCCGCCCCA
>NW_012267230.1:7158436-7239775 GCF_000151885.1 Dipodomys ordii
CTAGGCCCTCCGCCGCCCCGGGGAACCGGGCGCGGCTTCCTGGGTCTCTCCGCGGGCCTGCCCTGGCGGGTCGGCCGGCCGCGGGGAAAGCCAGGCCCGAGTGTCAGCGCCGGGAACCCTGGAGCGCCCTGCCGACACGCCCTGGCTTTTAGGGGTCGGGTGGAAAAAGGAGGTCCTCTCCCCATTTGGGGATCCGAGTTCAAGACTCCCGGACTTCCTGGGACCCTCACCCTTCCAGCCTCCCCCCCCTCCCGCCTCGCCCCCCACGTGGAAGACCTGAACTCCGTTCCCCGCTGGCCCTACCACGTGCTCATCTTTTTTTAAACCTCGAACTCCCAACTCAGGAACTTTGACTTTTAGGCCCGGCGCGAGTCGGGCTCGAGAGGAGGTTGTGGGGTTGGTGATGGAACGTGTGGAGGGAGGTCGGTCGGCTTGTCCTGACCGATCCTGGGAAATGGAAGTTGGCTCTCCCAAGTGCAGGACAGGTGGACCGACGCACCTGGACGCAGAGATCTCCCTGGGCACTCAATCTCTCAAGAGTATTTTTTCTCTTACTGTGCCGGGTGGGTTTGATCTCAGGCCGCTTTGGGGCCTGGTTGGATTAGAAGATATTTAGGAGTACTCGGGTTTTTTTTGTTTTTTCTTTCCCCATTAGGTCAATATAATTCCCAATTGTAGTTTAGGATTGATTTAGTCTTTCCTACTGAGAAAAGACTTGTAACAATCAGAAGAGTATTTGGAATTTAACCCAGCACGTAGGAGAACTTCCTCAATGTATTTGCATGTATTTTAGGGTTAGTGGATACTGGAAGCTTTCAAACTTGAAAGCATACTTGGAATATAATTGACCAGAAACTGGCTAAATAAATGTAAAACGCACACACTATAGAATGCTGCTTTGCTTCCTGATGAACTTCTCCTGATTTTCAGCTGTGTATGGGAGTGAAAAATTTCAACTGTAAGATATTAGAATGTTAACTCCCCCCCCCCAGCCCCCCCAATACTGGAGTTTGACTTAAGAGAGGAGAGGTTCCTGACCAGGGAAGCCCTGCCATTCTCCCAGCCTACAGAATCGAAATAATCTTTGAGTGGTGGTGGTGAGGTCTCTTATTTTGTTCAAGTATGCTTCTGTTAGTTTGTGTCTTTTGAGAACTGATGACTTTAAAAATGAATGCCCCAATCTAGAATTGAGATGTTAATTAGTTCAAAACAGTTGTTTGAAAAGAATGGCTTTGACTTGACCGGTACAGGGTTTTAAATAAATCAGATACAAATAGTATCTGTGCTGTACATACTTGTTTTCACTTTTATTTAGATGTGTGAAATTTGACTTTAGGCAATTAGTGCATTAGATGATAAACAACTTGGATTTGACCTTTCACACCTCTTTAACAATGGATTTTCTGTTGGTTTTTAGCATTGTGCCAGTATATTGTAGAGAATTTTAGATATCATTGAGAGTGTTACAATACCTTTCCCAAATAGTCCTAGAGCTTTGGGAAATGAAAGTGTAACTGTGCTAAATAAATGTGATAGCAGATTGCCAGCCACATGCTGAGGTCACCTGACTTCATTGCTGAAAGGTATGAAGCAGAATGGCTTAAAAAGTTTAGGAATCTGTGCATAGGTTATTAATAAATATTCATGTTTCTTTTAGTTGCTTTCTATCTTGGCTCTGTGAGAGATTATTGGGGGTGGTGCTGGGCGGGGAGGATGTAAGCTTGCTTTGGAGCTCTGTTCTGTAATAGTCTGACCTAACACCCAGGTTAGGTGGGTACTTGTGAGGTGCACCATGAATTTACTTAGTAGAGTGCAGGAAATGCAAATGCTTAATTTTTTCCTGATGTAGAGAACAGAGAAAGAAGTATGTATGGACGTACTTGATAACCTTGATTTGTTTGTGATGTGCCTTAGTTGCTTTGTAAAATGGCCAATAAATAACCCCAGGTATTTGCTAAATCTTAATTTTGTGACATTTGGGGTTGTTCCTTCTATTCAGAAAAATGACAGATAACAGAATGGAAGTTGAACTTTCCACTAATTTTTAGGGTTCATCTGAATAGTAAAAAATTCCATTAATTCCCTGATTTTTCAGGGGGCAGGGTGTTCTGTGCTCCTTGATTTGGGATTTTGAGAAAGTGGGTTTTTTTTTTAAGCAATCATTTTCAGTTTCTTTTAGCTTTTTTTTTTTTTTTTGCCAGTTGATCAGGAAACTTGACAGTTGACTCAATCATGACCATGAAGACAGGAAATGTTCCAGGTGGCTGACAAGTCTAGTGTTAGAGAAGACAACCTAGCAGGCCCATCTTCCTTTGAAGCACTGCATAACACTGGCTTACATACTTTAAAAAAAAAACAAATGTACTTTGAACATTTACGAATGGTTAGGCAAGTGAGTGGTATTCGGTTAGTCAGTTATTACTTACAGTCTGCGGGTTCATCAGACATGGAGTTAATATTTTAGGAGGCAGGCTCATGACTGTAATCCTAGTTACTCAGGAGGCTGAGATTTGAAGATCACCGTTCCAAATCAGCCTGGACAGAAAAATCTGTGAGTGAGATTCAATACCGCCAATTAACCAGCAAAAAGACACAAGTGGAGCTGTGTTTCAAATGGTAGAGTGCCAGCCTTCAGCCTTGATCAAAAAGCTAAGACAACAACATAAGGTTCTGAAATTTTATTTAGTTATTTTTTATTTTTATTTTTTGTCTGTTGTGGAGCTTGAACTCTGGGCCTGGATGCTGTCCCTGAGCTCTTCAGCTGAAGGCTAGCACTCTACCACTTGAGCCACAGAGCCACTTTCGGCTTTTTCTGTTTATGTGGTGCTGAGGAATCTAACCCAAGGAAGGCTCAGAATTTTAAATCTTAGTACTAGCACCCAAAAAATGAAGGTTTTATGATCCTGTGGATACATCTGGTGTTATTTAGGACACCTAACATGTGAAGTTAGTTTGCTTTGTTTTCTGCCTTAAAAGTATATTTGTCAATAGACAAAGTCTTTTACTTTTCTGATTTTATTTTGAAAAACAATTTATGTACCATTGAAACCTAGAATTAAAGTTAAATGTGTAATATACATTTTATTATTATTTTTATTTTTAATTTTTTTGGGTCCGGTCATGGGGCCTGAACTTTGGTCCTGGGTGCTGTCCCTCAGCTCTTCAGCTCAAGGCTAGTGCTCTACCACTTGAGCCACAGCGCCACTTCTAGCTTTTTTCTTTTTGCTTATGTGGTGCTGAGGAATCGAACCCAGGGCCTCATGCATGCAAGGCATGCGCTCTACCACTGAGCCACCTTCCCAGCCCTTATTATACATTTTAATATTTCAAAATACATAGATTACTTTGATATAGTAAAAAAAAAAAGCTCATTCATCAAGAAAGAGAAAGCATTCAGTCCATCAGAAAACAAGTATATTTTATTTCTTGGATTTGTTTAACAGATACATGGGAAGTCTTTTGGTGCCCAAACTTATTTTTACAGTTTTTGTTGTTGTTGTTGTTGTTTTTTAGTCCTGGGATTTAAAGGCCTGTGATGCTAGTCAGGTGCTCTAGCACTTGAGCCACTCTAGATTTTCTGGAATGGTCTTGCTCTGTTGTTCATATTGGCCTCAAACTTGAGATCCTTCTGCCTCAGCCTCCCAGATAGCTTGGGTTAGAGGTGAGTACCACAATGCCAAGCTGTGTCTAGATTTGATGCAACCACATAATAGAAATAGTTTGCATGTTTAGTAGAACAGAGGTTAGAATTCTCAGTACTTTCTGTACAGACCAAAAGATGGAAATGTTGTGAAATTGAAAGTCATATATTAAAAGCTAGAGTTTATTTTTATTTTTGAGATGGGGTCTTGTTATATAGTCCATATTGGACTTGAACTTAAAGAACTGCTGTCTCAACCAATGGAAGTCTGAGGTTAGAGGTGTGCACTAGTACACCAGACCTTTAGCTAGATTTTTTTTTTTTTTTTTTGAGCTTGTTCTGGGGCATGAACTCAGAGCTGGATCATGAACTCAGAGCTTGAATGCTGTCCCTGAGCTTTTTTACTCATGCTAGCACTCTGACACTTGAGCCACAACTCTACTTCTGTTTTGTTTGTTTTTTTTTGGGTCCAGTCATGGGGCCTGAACTCTGGGCCTGGGCGCTGTCCCTCAGCTCTTCAGCTCAAGGCTAGCGCTCTACCACTTGAGTCACAGCACCACTTCCAGCTTTTTTCTTTTTTGCTTATGTGGTGCTGAGGAATTGAACCCAGGGCCTCTGGCATGCAAGGCATGCGCTCTACCACTGAGCCACCTTCCCAGCCCCTACTTCTGTTTTTTTTTGGTGGTTAATTGAAGGTAAGAGTCTTCATGGACTTTTCCTGCCTGAGCTGGCTTTGAACCTCGATCCTCATACCTCAGCCTCCTGAGTAGCTATGTTTACAGGTGTCAGCTATCAGCACCCAGCTTCTAACTAGGTTTTTGAAAGAGTTTTCTATGAGTAGAGCCCTTTATGAATTTTAATGTCTGATGCACATAGTATGGTGAAATATATAAAGGATATAATTACATGGAGACATATTTCATAGCTATAAGTGGTACCACAAATAGAATGATTACTTTTTTGGGGGGTCGCGGGGCAGGGGGAGCTAGAGGAGGGAGACTGAGTTTCATTGTGTTCCTCAGGCTCTCCTCCTGCCTCAGCCTCCCAAATGCCTGAAACTACAGGCATACACACCACATTGGTACCAGAGATTTTTAAGTTTGATAGTGAGGTGTATAGTCAGTTTTGCCTGTATTTAATGTTTTAGAAGGAAATTTATGTTTTCATTATAAAATAAAGCATTCCTTATGAAACATTTAGCAATTATATCTTTTTTAAAGCAATTATATCTTTAAGCTAAACATTTTCTCCCCTTTTTAGTTCTTTGTAAATAGGGAATAGAATTAAACATTTTTTTCTTAAGTGACAGAAGATATGTAATACTCTATTGAATTAGAAATACTATAAATCAGTGAGAATGTTCTGATCAGGAACTATTGATGTTTTAGAGATGCTTATGACTTCTAAAACCATTCTCACAGAGGTCATAGGCTCATAGGGGAAATGAGGACTTTAAAATAGCAAGGCATCTAAATACAGTATTATAGGTCTTGATATACTTATTTTTTTTTGTCCGGTCGTGGGGCCTGAACTCTGGGCCTGGGCGCTGTCCCTCAGCTCTTCAGCTCAAGGCTAGCGCTCTACCACTTGAGCCACAGCGCCACTTTCAGCTTTTATTCTTTTTGCTTATATGGTGCTGAGAAATCGAACCCAGGGCCTCATGCATGCAAGGCAAGCGCTCTACCACTGAGCCACCTTCCAGTCCTATACTTATTTTTTTTTATGCGATCAGTAAAGTTTAAAATGAGTTAGACGTGGGAAAGCCCTACAGTTGAGTATGAGAGGAGAATGAATTGGTGTCTACAGTTATGACCATACATTTGTGGAAAAGTCCTAAAAGAAAATAAGGATATGGTAAAGTATAATTTGTCGTTGGCAAAATATTTAAATAAAAATTGATTAGAAGTCTTGGGTACTTGTGAGGAGTAATACAAAATAAGAGGTAAAGCCTGAAGAGTTGGATTAGAACCATATTTGTAAACTTTGACTTAAGCTTTGACTTGTAAGCTTTTGCCTTTATTTGTAATGGCTTTAGGGAATGATCCATTGCAACTTTACCTAGTAGATGTGGCACAATTTAGGAAGATTAAATCTAGGTTCTTGAAGGAGGTGGAGTGAGGAGGAGGAAGGGAGGGACTACGGGAGTAGACAAGAGTGCTACCTAAGAACCTGAGTATTGTATTCTGTTTATAATTCACAGTTCAAATTCAGACAAGTGTCTGGCCAATATGCAAAAAACCCTTCATTTGTTATCTGGTGTTGATTGAGGATGATCACTTAAAGTGATACTTTTTATTTGCTCACACTTGAGTTTGCCTTAGGAAACGTACATGGAATGTCACACATAAAATGGAGTGTGATTCATAGTGTCATTTAGGAATATTGAATTCTCACAACTCTTCAGGATTTCTTGCCTTCCCTATCTGGCATTTATAATAGGCACTTTTGCTATCCTAATTACCCAAAATAAATCCCTAGGGTTCCTTTCATTGGACTCTCCTTTATGATTTACATAAGCTATTTGTTTCATGCCTTCATATTGTCATTATTTTCGTTACCTGTTTTTGGCTTAGTTTTCTCAGAGCTCATTTTACTTTGGGAACTACAAAATAAAATGTACCTTCACCTACATAGAGATATAAGGGCAAAGATTGCAGAAATATTGTGGTTTAATTCTTGTATAAAATAGTCCAGCTTAGGTGTATATATATAACTTTCCCCTTTACATGTAGAACATTTGCTTACATAGAAATGTTTGCTTTTATGGTATTATTCCTTGCTTGTTTATGTACTTTTCTAAGTTTGCTTCTCTTTTGCACTCCACTGTAATAATTTTTATTTATTTTTTGTCTTTTGTGGGGCTTAACTCTGGGCCTAGGTGCTGTTCCTGAGCCCTTCAGCTCACGCCACTTTGAGCCACAGTGCCACTTCTGGTTTTCTGGTGGTTAATTGGAGATAAGAGTCTCATGGACTTTCTTGCCAGGGCTGGCTTTGAACCTAGATCCTCAGATCTAGCCTCCTGAGTGGCTAGGATTACAGGCATGAGCCACCAGCGCCCGGCTGTACTCATTTTGAGACATGTTATATATGTCTTAATTAAGTTTAGTGAATTTTGACAAATATATACACATCTGTACCCAAGAATTCAATCAAGAGACTTCAGGTTGACTTTTCCCCACTTCCCAAAGCAGCAGTGTATGGAGTCTCTGCATAATGTCTTAACATTTATTGCCAGTTTACAGTTAATAAGGATTAATAAACTCATCTTCAGTATATTTCTCTCATTTTTCTTTTGCTATAGCATTGCTAATTTACTTAGAGTATCTGAAGCCATTTTCAGGTTTTTGAGTTCAGGAACATGGAGTTCCTCTTGGTGGCTAAGTTTCTTTCTATGAGTTACAGGTTTGTGGGCCCTTTTTACCCTTGTGCTACTTGGCTGTGGCTCTGATCTGCTCTTCATGCTCTTCTGCATCTAAACTTGTCCTTCTTTTTTTTTTTTTAATTGTAAAGATACTATACAGAGGGTTACAGTTACATGAGTGAGGTAATGAGTACACTTCCTCTTGAACATTGTTACCCCCTCCATTGTTTTCCCCCTACCATCCCCTCCCTCTCTCCCTTCCCCAGGTTCTTTTTTTTTTTTTGATTGTGATTAAGTGATTACATAATTTCCGGAAATTCACAGTATTGTGGAATAATGATGCTCATTTAAAGTCACAAGTTCAGTCTAACTTTCCTGGAGCAAATTGTCTATCACAGTCTGTAATATATAACGGTGCTCACATGTTATATACCATATATGTGATCAGCAGCATGGGGATATTTAGTAGTGGTTCAACCAGATGAGTGGGAGTTCTTTGTTTCTTAAGTCCTGTTAGTTTTGTCATATCACCTAACGTTTTGGATTTAGCATCCACTTATCAGGGAGACCATGTACCATTTGTCTCTTCGTTCTTGGCTTACCTCGCTCAACATGATTCCTTCTAGCTCCATCCATTTCCCTGCAAATGCCATTATTTTGTCATTTCTAATGGCTGCATAATATTCCATTGTGTATAGATACCACAATATTTGGATCCATTCATCTGTGGTGGGGCATCTAGGTTGTTTCCATATCCTAGCTATTGCAAACAGTGCTGCAATAAACATGGAGGTGCATGTGTCCTTGTATATTGGTTCCTGTTGTTCAGGGTAGATGCCTAGAAGTGGTATGACTGGGTCATAAGGGAGGTCAATCT
The DNA here is from genome assembly GCF_000151885.1 of Dipodomys ordii. Taxonomy (NCBI): domain Eukaryota; kingdom Metazoa; phylum Chordata; class Mammalia; order Rodentia; family Heteromyidae; genus Dipodomys; species Dipodomys ordii. Next base: position 7,166,315 of record NW_012267230.1, read on the forward strand.
TTAGCTTTCTAAGGACCCTCCAGACTGCTTTCCAAAGTGGTTGTATAAGTGTACATTCCCACCAGCAATGTAATAGGGTTCCTCTTTCTCCACATCCCCTCCAGCCTTTGTCGTTGGCTGATTTGTGGATGTGGGTAAACTTGTCCTTCTTTTGACTCCTAACCCTGCCTTCTGTGATTTGTCTCTCTGCTATATAATTTACAAGGGATCTACAATGAAAAAGAACATGCCCTTTTCACTTTAGTTGTCCATTTTGTTCCCCAATTAGTTAGATGTTTGAGAGCTGTGATTGGGTCATTTTTCTCTTCTGCTTTTCGTGTCTTATCCCGATGGCACTGCCCAAGCTCATTCCTGCCATAGGGCCTTTGCATGTGCTGTTCTTGGTGCTACTAAAGATGATTGCCATTCTCAGCTGCTTTTATACTGTCTTGTCCTGTCTTACCCCTCTGTGGGAGAGTAGTCTTTGTAACACTTCATCCCAGGTTTTCTTTTGTCTTTTTCTTTTCTTTTCCGTTCTGTTCTTTTTTTTTTTTTTCTGGTGGTGGGACTTGAACTCAAAGCCTGGGCACTATGCTTGAACTTTTCTGTTGAAGACTAGTGCTCTACAGCTCTACTTCCAGTTTTCTGGTGGTTAATTGGAGATAAAAGACTCATGGACTTTCCTCCCTGGGCTGGATTCAAACCACAATCCTTAGATCTCAGCTTCCTAAGTACCCAGAATTACAGGCATGAGCCACCAGTGCCCAGCTCCCAGGTTTTTAAAATAATACCAATAAGCACACATTTTGTGTATTTTCTTCAATAAAAGTATAACCTTTGTATATGTGGATCTCATATAATTCATGTTTTACTTCTATATCCTTCTACCTTACTAATAGAGTTTATGTATCTGGTCTGTATTTGAGTACCTTCTCAAAGAACACATGTTTATGCATGCTCATGTACACACACACATTTGCTATGAGTTGAAATTGTTAAGCAGCAAAAACAATCTAATCTTTATGACTTTCGACACAGGGAGGGCAGGTACAAATGCAATTAAATTGAGAAATGATAGGTTAGAAAGGCAACATGTCCATTACCTAACTTCGATTATAGTTAGAATTTAAGAACTATTACTTTCAGGAATATCAATTGAACGTTGAATTATTTTCTTGCTCCCTAAATTATGCGTCTATACTGTACATAATTTGATGACAAGAGTAGTGAGGATGCTGGAATCTTGGAAAGGTTGTCCTCTGCCAGTATAGTACTTTGAAGTTCTTGGAGGAGGAGAACCTACATGCATCTACTGAAAAAACCTGGGAAGAGTCATATTACTTTATAAGAGTTTGTATGGGGGTGGGGGAAGAGCCAGGTGCTGGTAACTCATGCCTAGCTACACAGGAGGCTGAGATCTGAGGATCCTGGTCCAAAGCTAGCCCAGGCAGGAAAGTCTGTGTTATCTCCTAACAGGGCCTAGGGATAGCTCCCAGGCCCTGAGTTCAAGCCCTAAGACCAACAAAAAAAGGAAAAAAAATTGTATAGATAACAAATAAGAATGATGTACGAGGGGCTGGGAAGGTGGCTCAGTGGTAGAGCGCATGCCTTGCATGCATGAGGCCCTGGGTTCGATTCCTCAGCACCACATAAACAAAAAGAAAAAAGCCGGAAGTGGCGCTGTGGCTCAAGTGGTAGAGTGCTAGCCTTGAGCTGAAGAGCTGAGGACAGCACCCAGGCCGAGTTCAGGCCCCATGACCGGACCCAAAAAAAAAAAACCAAAAACCAAACCTAAAAAAGAATGCTGTACGATCTTAACTTGTATTATAAACTCAAAATGAGCATGGATGTGCTCTCCTAAGTAACTTCCTAGTTAGAAACTATGTTTTTTTTTTCCTCTTTTGCTATAAAAGTTACTTAAGTCACTTGAATTTTGATTAAAATGTATTTAATATAAGCTGTAAAAAAAAGAATTTGTATGGACTTGCAGGTTAAAAGTGGCTTACTGATGAGCTTAAACTGTTTCATAAGTGCCGCATAAGTGCCGGGCGCTGGTGGCTCACGCCTGTAATCCTAGCTACTCAGGAGGCTGAGATCTGAGGATCGAGGTTCAAAGCCAGCCCGGGCAAGAAAGACCGTGAGACTCCTATCTCCAGTAAACCACCAGAAAACCGGAAGTGGAGCTGTAGCTCAAGTGGTAGAGTGCTCGCCTTGAGCTGAAGAGCTGAGGGACAGCGCCCAGGCCCAGAGTTCAAGCCCCACGACCGACAAAAAAAAAAAACAAACAAAAAACTGTTTCATAAGTATCTGAAATCTTAAGGCTAAGTATAAATATCTTGGTAAGTGGTGTTGAGGGCTACTTCCTAGTCTTCTGGGGAACTACCACACTGTCTTCATTAATTAAGAGAATAGTGAGATTATTCTGAAAAGTTTCTTCTTTGCTCAACTAGTTGATTTATGGCATTTTATCCCCCCCCCCCCCCCCGCCCCAGTGCCAGTCCTAGGGCTTGAAATCAGGGCCTGGGTACTGTCCTTGAGGTTTTTGCTCAAGGCTAGGGTGCCACTTAAGCCATAGCTCCACTTCTGGGAGTGGTTTTTTGGGGGTGGTTAATTGGAGATAAGAGTTTTATAGACTTTCCTCCCTTGGACAGACTTAGAACTTCAGTCCTTAGATCTCAGCCTCCTGAGCAGCTAGATTTACTACAGATATTAGTCACCAGTGCCAGGCTAGCACATTTAGTTTTAAAAGGCAATTGTGTATTTTAAGATTCTTGTTATTCTTTTGAGTGCTGAGGATGGAACCCAGGACTTTGGAGTATGGTAGGCAATTGCTCTATCACTGAGCAATAAACCCAGCCCTAGGATTATTTTTAAAGGGGAGATTTTTAATATGTAGTTAGGGAAACTTACTAACATGTCACTCCTTGGAGGATGTGCATGAATATACTGACTGGTAGAACATTATCAGAAGATCTCCATAGCTATTATTTGTGTGTTTTCAGGACTTAAAAAACAAATGGTTGCACTTTTTTTTTCTTTTCTTTTTGTGTATTGGGGCTTGAACTTAGGCTCCCAGGCTTTAACTTGGCTTCTTTCCCCACCCCACTCCCAGTCTGACTCTCTACCACTAGAGCCTCACCTTTGTTGCCTATCATGTACAATTTTTATGTTACTAAAACATCCTTGGGGCTTTCTCCCATGATGGAGGCCCCGTCTGGTTTAGACTCTTCTTAGGCTCTTGTCTTGTGTAATTCAGTGATTCTTGTGTCCCAAAGGGCTATTTGGCATTAAACTGATATGTGGGAGGGGGTGAATTTTGTAGACTTTCTTTATCTACTTGGGGAGGTCATAGAAAAAGAGGTTTCTTTCAGTTTTGGCAACTTCCCAGGGCAGTGAGATGTTTCTAGAGTACTTTCCAGGACTTGCTGACAAATGTGTGTAGTGCTGCAATTATCACTAGCACTACCAGGCCAAAATATACTTTGCCCATTCAGCCCCTGTGCCCACTGCTGATCTCTCTCCCCTGCCCCTGTACTTGTGTCTTTTCAAGAAAGTCATAAGGTGGGTGTTTTTTTTTAAATTTTGGTGGTAAAGTGCCCATAGAATGTACCACTTTACAATTCACAGGCCTTAGGTACATCTGTGATACTGTGCAGTCATCACTACTGTGTAGTTTCAGTAATTTCCCTATCATCCTGTGTGAAAAGCCCTCTGCCAGTAAGCAGTTATTCCCCAGCCTCCCTTTTCCCAGTCCCTGGGTATCACAGTCTGTCTTCCCCTCTGATGTAGGTGCATTCATATAATATGTGGTCTATAGTGTCTGGCTTATTTCTCTTAGTCTGTTTTCCTTGTTCATTCTGTAGCATGTGTTGATACTTCATTCCATTTATGTATGTATGTGTGTAGGTATGTATGTATGTGTGTATGTATGTGCGTGCTGGCCTTAGGGCTTGTGCTGAGGACCTGGGCACTGTCCCTGAACTTCTTTTGCTAAAGATTAGTGCTCTACCATTTAAGCCACACCTCCACTTTCACTTTTTTTGGTGGTTAATTGGAAATAAGTCTGACCTGTAGCTTGGGCTGGCTTCAAACCTTGGTTTTCAGATCTCAGCCTCCTGAGAAGCTAGGATTACAGGTGTGAGCCACTGGTACGTCATTTCTCTTTTATAACTAAGATTCCATTGTATAGGTACATACTTCCTTCTTGAGCCATTCTTCAATGGACATTTGAGTATCTGAAGTTTGACTTATGTCACTAGGCTTTACGTATAAGTTTCTTTTCTTTTTATTTTTTTTTTTGCCAGTCATGGGGCCTGAACTCTGGGCCTGGGTGCTGTCCCTCAGCTCTTCAGCTCAAGGCTAGCGCTCTACCACTTGAGCCACAGCGCCACTTCCGGCTTTTTTCTTTTTGCTTATGTGGTGCTGAGGAATCGAACCCAGGGCCTCAGGCATGCAAGGCAAGCGCTCTACCACTGAACCACCTTCCCAGCCCCACATATAAGTTTCTTTTTGAACACCTGATTTCAATTAGCTTGGACTTATACATACATAGAAGATTCACTGTGTTATGTAACAGTTCTATGTTACACCTTTTGAATGATGTGAAACTGATTTCTGAAGTATGTATACCGTTTTATGTTTCCACCAGTGGTGTATGAGGGCTTCCATTCTTCCATATCCTCACAAAACCTATTGCTGGTTTTTTTTTTTTTTTTTTTAGATTTTATATTTAAAGTATGGCTATCTTAGTGAGTATCAAGTGGTTTTTCCTGGTGGTTTTGATTTGCATTTTCCTAATCACTAATGATGAGTATTTTTTAATGTGCTATTGGCCATTTATTTGTCTTTTTCGTGTGTAACCCACGCTGGTCACAAACTTGGTTTCTCTTACCTCAGCTTCTCCCTGTGTTGGGAGTCTCAGATGTATCCTACCACACCTGACTTTGTATCTCTTTTTGAGAAAGGGCAATTCCCCCCCCCCCCCACTTGGTAATTGATTTTTGTTGTTGAGTTGAAGGACTTTTCTTTTTGTTTCTATGATTGTTTCCTTTTTTTAAAAACACGTTTTTTATTGTGAAAATAACTGTACAGAGGGGTTACAGTTACATGAGCAAGAATAATGAGTATGTTTCTTATCCAGCATTGTTGCCTCCCTCCCACCTCAACCACCACCCCTCCCCCCTCCTAAATTGTAAAGTTCATTTTTTGACATAGCATCTTGTATTTCTCATTGTTGCAATGGGCCAATCTGTATCCCTATTTAAACATTTTGTTTTTTCCCCTTCCCCTCCCCAAATTATACCGAATACAGTGAAAACAGGGGTTATAACATGGGGGGAGGGATAAAGGAATTTTTTTTAATGCTTTGTATGTTAGACTCAAGTGATTTACAAATATTTTTTCTGATTTTGTGAGTTGGCTTTTCACTTCCTTGATGATGTCCTTTGTATGAAAATAAGGTTTAAAATTAATTACTATTAAATGTATTTAAAACAATCAGCATTTAAATATATGAGAGTGCCCCTTTCTCCCTCCCTCTTCCTTCCCCCCTCTTCCCTCCCTCTCTTATCCTCCCTCTCCCTTCCCCCCTTTCTCTTTTAAGCTTTCAAAAGTTACACAGAGGAGGATTTTGTTGTTGCATTTCTGCACATGGCTTCTTCTATTTCTAGCCTCTTTGTGTTTAGAAAAGTGACTTTTTCGTTTTGAGCTTTGTAACCCAGGTTGGCCTTGTACTCATATACTACACTCCCAGCTCCCGAAAATACATCTACAATTATGAGTGAACTAGATTTTGGTTATAAAAGTCTTAAAGGACAAACATAAACAGTCTAATTGGAGTTTGAACCAGCATCATTTTCTAGTTGTCTTCTGCCTTCCTTTCTGCTCTCAGGAAATAACCACTATATTAGTTTTTCCCAAAATTTACATGGTGGAAGACCCTCTTATCTTCAATAGTAACACCTCAAGCAAGTGAGCAAATTGAGTTTGACCTCATGAGAGACACATTTTGGGTGCCACAAGTGTTTGAAGAAGTTGCTAGTAATGGGATTTCTTCTGCAACTATAGAGCTTTTTTGGTGCTGATCCAGGGCTTGAACTCAGGGCCTGGGTCCTGTTCCTTAGTTTTTATGCTCAAGGCTACTGCTGTACCATTTGAGCCATAGCTTCACCTGTAGCGTTTTGGTGATTAATTGGAGATAAGTTTTCACTTTCCTGTCCTGGCTGGCTTTGAACTGTGATCTTTAGATCCCAGCTTCCTGAGTAGCTGGGCTTTCAGGCATAAGCCATCAGCATCAGCACCCATTTTTGTTTTATGTTCTCCCCCCTCCCCCTTCATGCTGGTCCTGGGCCTTGAACTTGGGGCCTGGGTGCTATCCCTGAACTTTTTTTTTTTTTTCCTCCCTGAAGGCTACCACTTGAGCCACAGCCCTTGCTGGCTTTCAACGGTGATCCTCAAATCTCAGCATCCTGAGAGTAGTTAGAATTATAGATGTGAGCCACTGGCACTTGGCTAAGAGTTGTGTTTTATAGAAGTATTTTTCTTCAGTATGGGTAGAGATGGGACAGAGGTGTGGATGGAGGTGAGTGACTGACCATAGAGTACTGTTTAGTAGAAAACATCGAAAGGTACCATGTAGCAAAATGGAAATACAGGAGCAAAGCAACCAGTTATGTTTAAGGGATTAGGACTTTTTACTGATACTCCATAACTATGACAGCCTGGCTTCCAGCCCTAAATGTTCCTCTCATAAGGTTCATTGCTAGGATTTCTGGTGTGGCCCACAGCCCCAGATGATAACCAACCTTATTAAATAGGCATGGCATTCCAAGGGCATAGAGATTACCTTTCAGAAACCACAGGTAAAAGCCACAACTCTCTTTGGGTAATACAAAATTATTTATAATTTTAGAATAAAATTTCTTTTTTCACTGGTCTATATTGGCTAATTCAGTTGAGAATTAGATTAAAAATTAAATATTGGTAACAAGGAACCAATAAATGGGTAAGTAAGATTTGGTATAGAGTCAATACATAGCTAAGGAAATTTCACCAAGAAGTTATATCACTTAATATTTTAATACTACACAACTGATAAGTCTCATTTACAATCTTGACACAAAGCAATTGCTTTACTAAATTTGAGCCTAAATTTTCAAGTGAGAAGCATTTTATTTTTTTATTTTTTTTTATATTTTGGGTCTGGTCGTGGGCCTAAACTCTGGGCCTAGGTTCTGTCCCTCAGCTCTTCAGCTCATGGCTAGCACTCTACCACTTGAGCCACAGCACCACTTCCGGCTTTTTTTCTTTTTGCTTATGTGGTGCTGAGGAATCGAACCCAGGGCCTCAGGCATGCAAGGCACTGAGCTACCTTTCCAGCCCCCCATGAGAAGCATTTTATAATGAAGTCTTTGAGCCTGCAAAATGAAAGTTTTGCACTAGACTCAAAATAGTTCTGTTGATATAGACAAGGCTCAGGCGTATTTTGCCTTTTAACCCTTATGAAAGCATATCTGAATCCAGGTGAGTAAGAGATAGTATAGGGATAACCCTGGATTTCTTTTTTAAAGGTAAATAAATTTTCAAATAGTATGAACTTTTACTCCCCTTATTGTTGTTGTTTGAACTTAGGGCTTTGGGGTTGCTAGGCACCAAGCTTTGCCTCCACAAAAAGTATGAAAAACTCCCCGCATAACCTATAGAGAGTAAATTTATTCCTACTTCATTGGCTTCAGTGCAAATCTCATTACCTAGTTTAGATTCCTTACAAATTAGACCTTCCCACAAGGGCAACATCCCGTAGTCAACTTATGCAAAAACAACTCAAAGCAATATGATGCTTACTCCAGCAGGCACCACTAGGTGTGTTTGCATCAAGTCATTTTGGGTGCTTTAGCTAGATAATTTTTTTTTGAGGCGTGATTTCATTTTAAAGCTCAGGTTATCTTTGAACTCCCTATGTAACTGAGGCTGGTCTTGAACTCACCATTCTCCTACTTTCAGCCTTCTGAGTGCTGGGATTACAGGTGTCCATTACCATACCTGGCTGGCAAAACTTTCTTTGACTTCACACTTTCTAGAGATTTTTAAGGGAGGTAGAGGTCGGGATTTGCTTTTTCCAGTGCTCATAAGGATGAAGGATTTGTCATTCAAAACGAATGGCTTTTTAGACTGATTATATTTTCTTGCTATTTAGTCTAGATAACTAAAATTAGTGCTAATTGTATTTGTATGTGATTTGTATGTTATAGTTATTTCTCTACGGACCCCCAACTTTTTGGTTGTCACTTTAAGCCTTTTTATCTTCTAAGGCATCGAGTGGCTTTTTATCTTATTTTTGCTTAGACATACAAACCCAAGGGGGCCATAGTTAACTAAAAGCACCTAACCCATGAATGATTATTGCTTCATGTTTGAACATGAAATGTTTTAACCCACTGTCTTCACTAATATTGTAACTACTGTCTTACAGATTGACTTGATGCAAAACATCACAAAGGCTCCATATTATACAGTATGCGATTTTTGAGGTATGAGCTTTAGAAACTTACCTCCCATGTGGCATGTACATCAGGCTTTAACTTCAGTTTGATCACTGGGGAAATATATGCATTTCTTCTTTTTTTCTCTTCATCATATTCTCATAGTATTAAAGGGGCTGTGCAAGTATTTTTTGTTGCTTGGATTTTAGCCTTAACAGATACATTTGGTTTTTATACTAAATTGAGACACTAATTCTGGAGTTGATAGTTTTGACAGCCTTCCTGACTAACCACTTTAACACTGATGCCCACTTTAGAGTTCAGATCTGCATTTTCTGTTTTGATTGCCTCATGCTAAGAGCTCATTTCCCTTCTGTAACAGTTTTTTTTTATTATTGGACTGGTGTGGTCTTTACTAACAGCTAACCATTGACGGCTTTCGAGACCCAGGCAGTCTAAATATTATAAAGATAGGGATTTCATGTAAGCACTGAGCCATTTTGTGCTTTTGGGTTCAGAATACATAACGTGAATTCTGGTTGGAAATGTTTTGATCAATTTGTATTAAAATAACTTGGCAACTCTGCTGTCTTTAGGCAGCTCTAAGACAATGATTCTAAGTGATTTTTTTGCTATATTTTTGAAAACCCCATTTTTTTAAAGCTCAGGATTCATAACTCATGAAATTTAAAAACACTGTATTCTAACCAATTGGGAAGGCAGTTTTGGTTTTGTTTAGCTTGAAATCAAATGCATACTAGTTAGAAATTGATTGGTAGCAGTAAATTGCTTAATTTAACATAAGCTGCTATATGTTGAGTGTAAAAACATTTTTGTTCAGGAGCTGCTTATTTATTGTCTGTTGATTGGAAACTGCAGGTTTATTTTGTATTATGGTTATAATAAGTCTTAATGGATTCTACAAGCTAAATATTTGAGAATTTTTTTACTGGGGGGTGGGGCTGGTACTTGCATTTGCACTCAGGCCCTGGAGCTCCCCCTCCCCCTTTTTTCATGACTGTTCCTCTACCACTTGAGCTATGCCTCCAATTCCAGCCTTTTCTGATTAATTGGGGTTGAGTCTCAATGACTTTTCTAATCCTCAGATCATAGCCTTCTGTGTAGATAGGACTATAGGTGTGAGGCCCCAGCTCCTTGGTTTATTAAATAATTCTTAATCTTATTTAAGCCTCGTAATCTTACCTGCATGTTAGATAGCTATTATCCCCATCGGCCGAGGAGAAAATCAAGTCCTGGAGACTAAGGCACATGGTACCTATCAGTCCTGGAGCTGGAATTTGAGACCAGATCTTTTCTTAACTGGTATTCTCTGCTGCCTTATGTTCCTACTTTGCCCCCAGAAATGGATAGAAATGTTTAACTTTTGATAGTATGAATAGTAGGTGACACGTGAATATAATAAAAACATAAAGACAGGCTTAAATATTGGTAGACTTCAGCTATCTTTGTATATAGATGTGTGTTTTTATTCATTTCCTAATATCTTATTTTTCCAGGTTATATTAGGTGCCATACATATAGGTAGCTACAGCAGTCCATAAGTTCTTTCATTCTTTAGTTCTTTTTCAGAAAGTAGTAATATATTATGCTTTATTATAGATGTAGTTTAATATACTCTTTCTTTCTCCTTCCTTCCTTCCTTCCTTCCTTCCTTCCTTCCTTCCTTCCTTCCTTCCTTCCTTCCTTCCTTCCTTCCTTCCTTCGTTTGTTTCTTTCTTTGTTTCTGCTGTGGGTCCTGAACTCTGGGCCTGGGTGCTGTCCCTCAGCTCTTCAGCTCAAGGCTAACGCTCTACCACTTGAGCCACAGCACCACTTCTGGCTTTTTCTGCTTATGTGGTGCTGAGAAATCGAACCCAGGGCCTCATGAATGCAAGGCAAGCACTCTACCACTGAGCCACCATCCCAGCCCTAATATGCTATTTTTAGATATACAGAATTCTCATGTTCCATAGTGTTAAAGCTTGCTGACCTAGTATATTTAGTATCTTCATACATAATTTTTTGAAATTCCATATTTTTAATGTGTTAGAAATACTTAGCATTGTTTATGAACAAAGGGAGTCTGAATATTTGATGAAGCTGTTCTATTAGAGCCTTAGCTATTTTACTATGCCTGGCTATAGAATTGTAATAAGATTTATTGCAATAGCTTTTAAAAAGTAACATAGACTTGTATCAGTTAAGTATCTGAGCTCAACTGGCTACTAACAGTGATTACAGAGAGTTGAGCCTATGGAATGATTTATGTTGATTATTTTTGTTAGTGGGGAAGGATAAGGTGATGAAAGTGTAAATGAAATGTTATGTGAAGTAATATCATCTTTACATACAAGGGGGAGGCATGAAGGCAGAGTAATAGACTACTTTCTCCCCTGGCCAGTGTCTTAAACTTTTCCAAAATGATTATAAGTTCAGAAGATGATTTCATAAAATACAGAAGTGATATATATGCTCTTTCTGTACATTCTGTTGAACTTGCTTTCAAATACCATCCTATATTTTTTCCATCAAATAAATAAGGAGTCAGTTGATAGTTTAAGGCAGATTGTTATGAGGCAGTTTATATATACATATATATATAAATTATATATAACTTAAAGTAAATAAAAATATATATCAATCTTCATTTCTTTTTCCTTTTTCTTTTTCTTTTTTTTTTTGCTGGTCGTGGAAACTGAACTCTGGGCCTGGGCGCTGTCCCTCAGCTCTTCAGCTTATGGCCAGTGCCCTACCACTTGAGCCACAGCACCACTTCCAGACTTTTCTGCTTATGTGGTGCTAAGGAATGGAACCCAGGGCCTCATGCATGCAAGGCAAGCACTCTACCACTGAGCCATCTTCCCAGCCCAATCTTCATTTCTTTATGAAGGTTGTTTTCCTCAGGATAAAAGCAGGATAGGAACTGCTTACTTGTATTTTTCTTATGGAATAGACTTTTATTTCCTTTGTTGACATTTTGATGGGTTGATGGAGTAAGACTCATGAGAAATCTTGAAGCTCATTTATCTACTTTACTGATTAGGAAATGGAGGCATAGAGTAGATGGGAGCCAACATTTGAATATGGATGCTAATTTTCTCCTGAGTGTTACCATTTGTTTATGTCCCAGAATCAGGTATTATTCTGAACAGTACTTACTGATCACACCTTTTAGATTCAGCTTTAGTGAGAGTTCATTATGTACACCTTTTAAAAATTAATATTGTAAGTATTTTGTGCCAATCCTGGGGCTTGAACTCAGGGCCTAGGCACTGTCCCTTAGCTTTTCTGTTCAGGGCTAAAGCTCTACTACAGTTCCACTTCTGGTTTTTTGGTGGTTAGTTGAAGGTAAGAGTCTAATGGACTTTCCTGCCCGGGCTGGCTTTGAACCACGATCCCCAGATCTCAGCCTCCTGAGAAGCTAGGATTACATGCATGAGCCACTGGCGCCCGGCTCTCACTTTTTAAATAATTGTAATTGATATTCCTTAAAATTAAAGCATTTTCAATGAAGTCTTAAGCATTGCTATGCATAAGTAAAATCTTACTTTGTGGCTAAGGTGTTCTTTCTCTACATTTTGTTGAGCTTGCTTTGAAATATCATTCTATATTTTTCCACCAAATAAGGAGTCAGTTGAGAATTGAAGGCACATTGCTATGAGGCAGTTCTTTAAAAAAAATAATTTGGTAACCAATTGCCACTGACCTGCTGTCAGTGGGTTGTTGGGTTGTTTTTTCCCCCCCTTAATGACTGGGAAGACTTAACATTTTTGACTCATTAACCCTCTTCTGTGAGGAGAATTGAGAGAGAATAAATCACATCATGGGGAAAGTATCTTGAACCAGAGTAGGCAACAGTCCAATTTTGCCTAAAACAAGAAACTTAACAGTAGCTAAGCCAGTAAAGTTGTGAGCAAACTAGCATGAGTTGGTCACCTTGATTCTGATGACTATTCAGATTTTGAATGGATCTTTAGTAGAAAAAGCAGAATAGCTGGCAGTTTATCTGTTGAAGGTTTTTCTGGTTGAAAGGCTTGTAATTAGACAGTGGAGTACTTAATGCATGATGGTAACGGTTGAGTATGGAAACTAGAGGGTAGAAAAAGGCTTGTACACAAGAAAGATTTGTGGTTTTGGCCATTAAAATGCTGAAAATTCTAATTACCTGCATTTCTCTTTGCAGAACTGATAGTGCATCAGCCGACCCAGATAATTTAAAATATTCCTCATCCAGAGATAGAGGTGGTTCTTCCTCTTATGGACTGCAACCTTCAAATTCAGCTGTGGTGTCTCGGCAAAGGCACGATGATACCAGAGTCCACGCTGACATACAGAATGACGAAAAGGGTACGTGTGTTTTTGTTTTTGTTTTTATTAAACTGCCGGAGGCATGTTTTCTGGGGGTTTGGAGGGAAGTGTTTTTTCTTTTTTAAGTTTTCCTTGCAGTGCTGGGAATGGAACCCAGGGTCTTGCATCTCTATTAGGAAAGTACTTCACCACATGAGCTATGTTCCCAGCCCCGTGTTTTTGTTTGTATTACTTGCAAATACTCCTTTTCGATAATATACAACCTCTTTCATCTTCCTTGTTATATGTTTTTTTTTTTGTTTGTTTGTTTATTTGAGCTGGACCTAGGGCTTGAACTCAGGGCCTGGGTGTTATCCATCAGCTTACTGAAGGTTAGAGCTCTACCACTTGAGCCACAGCTCCATTTATGCCTTTTCTGGTAATTAATTGGAGATGGGTCTCATGGGCTTTCGTGCCTGGGCTGGCCTTGAGCCAGATCCTCAGCTCTCAGCTTCCTGAGTAGCTAGGATGACAGGTGTGAGCCACAGATCCCTGGTTGTATATTTTCTAAACCTGCCTAGCTAGTTTCCCTCTTCCTTCTTTCTTATAGATTTAAAATTCAGCAAGTGAAGAATAGATGACAACTACATTATTATTTTGAAAAGTTTTATGTTTTTCTTTTTATTACTTTAAGCTTAAATGCTTTCTTTCTCTTTTTTTTTTGTCTGAGACCAGGACTCCAACTCGGTATCTGACACTTTCATTCTTTGGCTGGTGCTCTACCACCTGAGCCACACCTCTAACCCCAAAGAGTTAGTTCTTCCTTTTTTTTTTTTTAGAAGAATGTTTTCTAACATATAAGTGCATTGTATATAGTTGCAAAAGTACACAATATTAGAATATTGTCTGTTATCCCTTCATCCTGTCCCTTGACTTATAAAGATGTATTTAAACAAGGCTGGTTGCCAGTGGCTCACACCTGTAATCCGAGCTATTCAGGAGGCCAAGATATGAGTATTGTGGTTTGAAGCCACCCTGGGCAGGAAAGTCTGTCTCCAATTAACCATCCCCCCAAATCCAGAAGTAAATTTATGGCTTAAGTGGTGTGGTGGAGTGCTAACCTTGAGCAAAGAAAGCTCAGAGACAGCACCCAGGCCCTGAGTTCAAGCCCTAGGACAGCACAAAAATATGTATCTTGAAACAAAATCTGACTTAATTTAGTTTTTATTTTTTGTTTGTTTTTTTGGGTCCGGTCGTGGGGCCTGCTCTGGGCGCTGTCCCTCAGCTCTTCAGCTCAAGGCTAGTACTCTATCACTTGCGCCACAGCGCCACTTCTAGCTTTTTTCTTTTTGCTTATGTGGTGCTGAGGAATTGAACCCAGGGCCTCATACATGCAAGACAAGCGCTCTACCACTGAGCCACCGCCCCAGCCCCTTAATTTAGTTTTTCTTAGCTTTAGGCAAGGAATCTATGGTTTTAGGATCAGCAGCAAGGAATCTATGATTTTAGGATCAGCAGCACAAGGGAAAATTAGAAGCAAAGGCTGGGTGAGTTGTAGATGGATAATGACTTCATACTGTCAGGAATTGATGAAAATGAAGAGCCCTACTAAAAATAAATTTTGTTGTTCTTTTAGGTGGCTACAGTGTCAATGGAGGATCTGGGGAAAATACTTATGGTCGGAAGTCGTTGGGGCAAGAGCTGAGGTTTAACAATGTGACCAGCTCTGAGTTCACCAGTGTTCAGCATGGCAGTCGTGCGTTAGCCACCAAAGACATGAGGAAATCACAGGGTAAGGCTGGAAACCCAGATCCACCACACATACCACATAAAGGGTACCATCCACACATTTCCACACCTCTACCTGTGTTACATATCTTAGTGAATATCTGTGTACACATTTTTGGGGAAGGGCGTAAAACCATTGAAGGGTCAGTTTCCTTTACATAAGAGTTCCAATGTAGAATGACTAAAGGCTAAGCTATCTCTTAAATGTTTGAAGCCTTATACTATAGAAGAGACATAGACTGTAGATAGTGACTTTAAAGTGCTTCTTCTTTACAATAGTTCTACTGGCAGATTTATCAACAGCCTTTTCATGCATTTCTTGTTAACAGTGTTAAATTCTGTTTGGGAATTTGCATTTGTCTTGCAGTGAGAAAATAGAAGAAAAGTTCTGGTTTGCCTCTTGGATCATGGTGCCATACTCAGCTGTCTTCCAGCCTTGATCCTCAGATCATAGTTTTACTGAATAGCTAGGATTTCAGGAGTGAGCTGCTGTGCCCTGGCTCAGATAATGACATTTTGATGGACATCTCAATACATTTAGGCTATAAACTTTCTATGTTCCTTTGTACTCAGTAGTCAGTGTTTTGTTTTATTTATTTATTTATTTTTGGGGTCTGGTCGTGGGGTCTGAACTCTGGGCCTGTGCGCTGTCCCTCAGCTCTTCAGCTCAAGGCTAGCGCTCTACCACTTGAGCCACAGCGCCACTTCCGGCTTATTTTCTTTTTGCTTATGTGGTGCTGAGGAATTGAACCCAGGGCCACAGGCATGCAAGGCAAGCGCTCTACCACTGAGCCACCTTCCCAGCCCCAGTCAGTGTTTTATATTCTCAGAGCGATCGATGTCTTACTCTGATGAGTCTCGACTGTCGAACCTTCTTCGGAGGATCACCCGGGAAGACGACAGAGACCGAAGGCTGGCTACTGTAAAGCAGCTGAAAGAATTTATTCAGCAACCAGAAAATAAACTGGTGAGTATAATACTTGGGAGCCAGAGGTAGAGGTCGAGGTCCAAGGCCAGTCTGTAAAATGCAAGACTTAGTCTGAAAGGTAAACTAAAGCAGGAAAGGTGAAGGATTATTAGTAAGTGTGAGGCCTCAATTCCAACTCCAAAATGGCCCAGAAAGGGAACAGGGTTGCTTCTAGAAAAATAAGTTTTCTTATTCTGCACTTAATGTATCCATATTATGTTGAACTTTATTTTTTGCTGTTCCTAGGGCTTGAACCCTGGGTATGGGTGCTGTTCTTGAGCTCCTTTTTGCTCAAGGCTAACGCTCTACCAGTTGAGCTCCAGCGCCGTTTCTGGCTTTTTCTGTGCTTACTTGGAGTTAAGAGTCTCACAGGTTTTTCCTGCCCAGGCTGGTTTTGAACCACGATCCTCAGATTTCAGCATCTTAAGTAGCTAAGATTATAGACATGAGCCATCAGCACCTGGCGATGTTCAACAGCAGTTGCATCCTAATGTATAGTTTATCTGCCCTTGTCCACTGTTGCATCCACGTTGGAGTCTTCCGAAATGAAGCACTTTTAGTTTTTAAAATTAGCCTGTGAATGATTCCTCAGCTCTTCAGCTCAAGGCTAGCGCCCTACCACTTGAGCCACAGCACCACTTCTGGCTTTTTTCTTTTTTCTTATGTGGTGCTGAGGAATCGAACCCAGGGCCTCAGGCATGCAAGGCAAGCGCTCTACCACTGAGTCACCTTCCCAGCCCCTCAGATTTTTTTTCTTGGTGTTCTAGGACAAAAGTCTCTTTGTTTTTCATATATGAAATAGAGATGCATGGTACATATTTCATTGGTGTAGAAGTTCGGTTTGATGACCAGGGCTAAGAAAATGGAAAAGCCCTTTAAACAACTCAGGAATAGTTAAATTATTCTTTCCATTCCACATAATTCTAATAACAAATCAAGAGCTTGATGTGGGGCAGTAGAAAACTATTAAGGATGGTCTAGTTAGGCAAATAACAAAATGGCTCAAAGCATGCTCTTCCCCCTAAGTTTTTATATAAAACTTTAAAAAGTACCCAACAAAAATTGTGCAGTGAACTGCCTGCCCACTTTGTCACTGACATCTGCCCATATTGTATATCCTGTCCCTTCAGCACTTCATTTTAAGTGCATTCAGAGTATTTGAAGTCAAAGAAGCTCTTTTTATATTTTCATTGATGGTTTCAACGGTTTCCTCTGGATGTCTTTCATAGTTGGAAGAGAAACATGATGTTCCTGATGTATTTGGGGACTGGATTAATAAGGAAGTTAAGTTGCTTTCTAATTATAATTTGGAGAGCAAGACAAGTAAACAAGAGTATACAGTTTTTTCTTAAAAATAAAAGTTTTTTTTGAAGTTTATTTATAAATGTGTGTGTTTTTTTAAAGGTACTAGTAAAACAGTTGGATAATATCTTGGCTGCTGTTCATGATGTGCTTAATGAAAGGTAAGTAACTAATAGTAATTAAATTTAAATGGTAGTTTTAGAAATTATTAAGGTTATTTCTCATTGACTTTGTAAGCAGTATAAATAGAATCTATTTTAAAAAGGATTATTGGGCTGGGAAGGTGGCTCAGTGGTAGAGCTCTTGCCTTGCATGCATGAGGCCCTGGGTTTGATTCCTCAGCACCACATAAGCAGAAAAAGCTGGAAGTGGCGCTGTAGCTCAAGTGGTAGAGCGCTGGCCTTGAGCTGAGGGACAGCACCCAGGCCCAGAGTTCAGGCCCCATGACTGACCCAAAAAAAGAAAAGGATTATTTATTTTAAAAAATTTGCAACATAGCTAAATGCTTGCGTATTGACTGGTGGAACAAATGAATGATGAATGTGGTTAGTTTTTTTAAACTCAGAAAGTTTGAGAGAACTTAAGAGTATAGAGGTAGAAGGGAGCTTCCGTCAGTGAGCACCCAACGCTAAGCCCACACTGCGGCTCTCAGAGGCACCAACGGGCAGCAGTGCTAGAAATACCTGACCTCCATGGTTCCTTGTTCTGTAATTAAATTCAGCTGCTAGCTACTAACCACCATTTATTATTCACTGTCTTTCCATATTGACTATATAATATACTTAGTGTTTTCTTTGTTTTTTTGGTTATTATTTTTGTTTTTGTGCTGGTACGGGGTTTGGGCTGGGGTGCGGTCCTTGTAGCTTTTTCACTCAAGGCTAGTGCCCTTTTATTTGAGCCACAGCTACACCTGTGGTGGTGGTGGTGGTGGTGGTGGTGGTGGTGGTGGTGGTGGTGATGGTGATGGTGATGGTGGTGATGGTGGTGATGGTGTGTGTGGTTTGTTGGAGATAATAATTTCATGGACTTTCCTGCCAAGGCTGACTTCTCACCATGATCCTCATATATCAGCCTCCTCCTGAGTAGAATGATAGGTGTGAGCTACCAGCACTCGCTTAGCGTTTTTTAAATTATTAAGGTGATATACAGATGTATTATTAAGGTGATGTACAGATAGGTTACAGTACATGAATCGGGTGCAGTTCTTTTTGGACAGTGTCATCCTCAACTCCCAGTTTTTCCTTCTCATTCCTACCCACAAGTTATGTATTTCATTTTCAACATAGTGGCTAGTGAGTTCCAGTGCTGCATCTGTTTACCCTTTGTCTAGCTATTATAGTGTGTTTTATCTAATAATTTGTGGTTACCTTTTCCTGTGACTTGTCTAGTTTTAAATTTAAAGCCTCAGTTTTTTAGAAAAGCTAATATCTGAAAAGGGTACTCTTGAGTACTGCATAATAGAATTCTGTGTTTATTGGGTAAACTTTCAATCTTTAATTTGAACTTTTAAGAAATCCTTAAAAAGTTATAAAACATCTAAGACATTTTCTTTGGGAAGATGTGTCATTCTTGTTGTCTCTGGAAGCTTATGCCTTTTGTGTGTGTTTTGTTTTATTTACATTAAAATAAACAGTAGCAAGTTGCTTCAGGAGTTGAGACAAGAGGGAGCTTGCTGTCTTGGCCTTCTTTGTGCTTCTTTGAGCTATGAGGCTGAGAAGATCTTCAAGTGGATTTTCAGCAAATTTAGCTCATCTGCAAAAGATGAAGTTAAACTTCTCTACTTATGTGCCACCTACAAAGCACTAGAGACTGTAGGAGAGAAGAAAGCCTTTTCATCTGTAATGCAGGTAAGGTGAGGGGAAGCGATGACCTTGGGGAGGGAATCTTCCTTATCCTTGGGGGAGGGCTCAGGAACAGAAACAGCAGGCAGGGCCCGTCTACTCACAGCAGATGTAATTAAAATTCAGTTCTTTTGGAGTTTGAGTAAAGGATATACAGTGGACCAATTTTAAAGTGAGTATGTTTTGAGGATTTTTGTATTTTTTATTTTTAAAAGTTTCCCTTTGTTGCTTAATGTTGGAATGACTTGCAGTTTCAAAAACAGGAACTCTTCTAGAGGAGTTGAACAGAGGCTTCACATTTTTTGAGGAAAACATCACACTACACATCACACTCAGTTCTGAAATTTATGCTGATGACAAGACAGGCAAGCAATTCTTCATCCAAACTAATATAAAACTTATTTATAAGGAATACCAGCTTTGCATAGCTTTATTTCATTTTTGTTTATAAGGTGAATGCATAAAGAAAGCACTATCTTTTTTTTTTAAATGCTGGTCCTGGGGCTTGAACTCAGGGCCTGGGTGCTGTGCTGTCCCTGAGCTTTTTTGCTCAAGGCTAGCACTCTACAACTTGAGCCACAGTGCCACTTCCAGCTTAATTAATGGTGGTTCATTGGAGATAAGAGTCTCATGGACTTTGCTGGCTTTGAATCATAATCCTTAGATCTCAGTCTTCTGAGTTGCTAGGATTATAGACATGAGCCACCAGTGCCTGGTGTTAAATAACTTTTGAGCAAGATTTGAATTTTTTTTTTCCCAGTCCTGGGGCTTGGAGTCAGGGCCTGGGCTCTGTTCCTAAACGTATTTGTGCTGAAGGATAATACTCTACCACTTGAGCCATAGCACCACTTCTGGCCTTTTCTGTTTATGTGGTACGGCTTCTTGGCAAGCCACATTTCCAGTCCTTGAATTAAAATTTTTTTGAGATCATGTTTTTAAATATTAGAGTGTTGTTATTTGGTATTTTGGTATTTTTTCTCCCTATTTTGGAATTTCTCTATTTCTTTAGATCTTTATGAAGCATTCCATCTTTACGTATTTTATAGTGCTTTATTGACAGATTTATTTGTTCTTTTCCCATCCCCTTAAAATGAAAAGCAATTATTTCCATGGCATTTTACAGAATGTTTACGGGATTCATAGTGTTGATATCAGATCTGCCATGGGGGTGGGTGTTGTGCCAAAAGCCCATTCAGAAACCAAGCTGACTAACAGATACCTCCAGGTGTGACAACACTCATAGTTTTTGATGTCATCTAGTCCATATTTAACAGGTCCAGTTGCTACTGTAAGCTGGAAAAAACTCCAGTGTACAGCTGTGCATATCATCTAGTGGCAAATTCATTTTGCTTGCTTTTTTTTTAATAACTCATATGTTTCATTTACATATGTTTGTATTTTACAAACATTTCCTAATTTTGAAAATGTACAAATCTACAGGAAAGCATATAAACTAATACAAGAGATACTTATGTACTTTATCTAGCTTTATCACATTTAATAACTCTTTTGGGGTGGGATGTGCTGAAGATTGAACCCAGCACCTGCGATGTTGCATTTTAACTGTCACCTAGTGACCTTTCGGTAAGGTTTTGTTCTATTTCTCTTTCTTGGGCTTTCTGTTTCTGTCTGTCTGTCTCCCTGAATGTTGAACCATTTGAAGGTAAATGACACCATGACAATTCAGTATATGGAATAATTTGTTATGTGTAACAGCAATATTGTAATCACACCCAAATGTGAATTTTCTTATATTTACAGTGCAAATTCAAATTTCTCAGTTTTACCCTAAAGATGTCTTTGATAGCTATGTCTCCGGTAACCAAGAATTCATCAAGATTTAAGCATTGTATTTGATATTATGCCTTTTTAAGATCTCCTTTAAAGTAGAATAGTTGCCCAAGAAAAGGAACTTTAATGCTATGCTCTACTTTTACATTGTTCTTTCCTGGTTTGAGTCAGTCAGTACTTTATGCTGCTACACCACACCAACAGGCAGGTAATGTAGCTCATCAACTCTCCCATGTGCAGTTTGATCACTTGGAGGAGAGGATGACTCCAGATCTAGTTAGTCTGCCTTTTGAGAAGGCTTCTTTCCCCCCTTGGGAGTGATCTGGATATCATGCCTTGAGACATTTGGAATATTGTGGGTTTGGTAGTATTTTCTTCAGGGAGTGATTGTAGCATTCACTAATATTCTTGGTAGTACAGGTTACAGCACTGACTTCTGTGAAGTAGAGACTGTAGTTCTAGCATATCTTAATGTTATAGCAGCCTTTGTAAAGAACTGTTTCTTTTATGAAAAATGGTTTTTAACAGATCTAGAATATTCTATCAGTGATATGCTATATATTTATTTTGTCAGTGTGTATATACTGGTAACAAGAACCCGCTTGCTGTCATTGATGTGTGGTGCTCATGCTAAGACATTCTGAGTTGAAACAAATTGTATAAACTTTGTTCTAATGCTATAATTGCATAAAATGTGTTTACAGTTTAAATTGAAAAGTAATTGTGATACTTTATTATTATTATTATTTTGGGTCCAGTTATGGGGCCTGAACTCTGGGCCTGTGCGCTGTCCCTCAGCTCTTCAGCTCAAGGCTAGCGCTCTACCACTTGAGCCATAGCGCCACTTCTGGCTTTTTTCTTTTTGCTTATGTGGTGCTGAGGAATTGAACCCAGGGCCTCATGCATGCAAGGCAAGCGCTCTACCACTGAGCCACCTTCCCAGCCCCGTAATTGTGATACTTTAAAGAAAATAGTTTCCTAAATATTCTTGTATTTGAAATTTAGTTAGAGTCAGGGTATAGGTGAGTGTTTATGAATTATGGACAAAGATATTACTTAGTAGATAGTTGCTGGTAAAGAAATAATGTTAGTAGATGTTAATGTGGAGAACAATGTTTTCACCCTTCCAGTTTTGTGGAGTTGAGATGTTTTCAACTTTTTTTTTGTTGGTTGTGGGGCTTGAACTCTGGGCCTGGGCGCTGTTCCTCAGCTCTTCAGCTCAAGGCGAGTGCTGTACCACTTGAGCCACAGCACCACTTCTGGTTTTCTGAGTGCTTTATTGGAGATGAGTCTTTGTTTCTTGCCTGGGCTGTCTTTGAACTGCGGTCCTTAGATCTCAGCCTCCTGAGTTGCTAAGATTATAGGTGTGAGGAACTGGCAGTTTTCAGCTTTTTCAACTAAAACTTGTTTTCTTTGGTTAACATGATCGGTTTTAAATATAGTCACCAGTAATGATCTAATTTGTTTTCTCCTTTGTTGAGTACTTACAGTTTGTAACTTATTTTTAAGCTTGTAATGACCAGCCTACAGTCCATCCTTGAAAATGTGGATACACCAGAATTACTTTGCAAGTGTGTTAAATGCATTCTTTTGGTGGCTCGATGTTACCCTCATATTTTCAGCACCAATTTTAGGGTGAGTTTCCCACTGTCCTTCAATGATGGGGTGGGGGGAGGATTGTGGTGTGAAAAACTGGGAAATCACAGACAATAAACACATTGATTCTCCTTTCAGTTTATCAGTGGCGTTTGAGGGTCTGTGTTTGAATTGATGCAGTGATACTGCTTTTATAAAAATAAAAACTGCATGCTTTCTAACCTCAGTACTTCAAGATAAAATATTTCATCTATATCATGAATGCAGTCCCTTCCTCTTCCAGTCCCTCACTTCGCCCTACTAAGTTTCTTAATGTCAAGACCATAGAACAGAAGGGCATTTTCCTAGCTTTTTTTTACTGTGAAATGGTGCATAGGTAGAGTGGCAGTTAAGTGCTTCCAGTGACTGGCCTCCTCTCTTTTTCTTTCCATCTAGGATACAGTGGATATATTAGTTGGATGGCACATAGACCATACTCAGAAACCATCACTCACACAGCAGGTGTCTGGTAAGGTTTCTTTCTGTTCTCGTTTATACCAGTTATTTATGTATTATGGGCAAGAATGCAGGTCCTCCCAAGACCATCTACTATGACTGTTCCTTCCATGATCCAGGAAGACTAATTGCTTGAGGGAGATAAATTGGTTATTATAAATGAGTGTCACTTAGCTAAATTGATGTTGTCAAGGGAAAATCATGTGGTTAATAGTAGGGAATGTGAGTACAGATTGCAATGTTGCACCTGTGAGAAATGTGAAGGATGTACCTTAAGTTTTATGTAGCATTTCCTGGTAGAAGGAAATAATGGTGGCTACAGTACCCTGATGGAAGATCAAGTTATTTGGAATTTTTGCTGTTTTTCTGATTACTTAAAACAGCAGCAACAACCACCACCCTCTTCCCCATAGGTGTTTAGAGAACTGTCACAAATCATAACAAAATGGTTTTGTCTTTGGGTGAATGTTTGCATATGCCAGCTAATTCCAGGTGCAGTAAGTTCTCTTGCGTACTTGGTTCCATACACTTCTAAAAGTGAGATGTGTTTGAGAATAGTTTGGTCTCCTTTCCTTCCTACTGTGGAGGTGAGATCATCTGTGATGGCTGTATGTGACCCTGGGTTAGCAAACCAAGTAGATAGTCGCATTTTAATTTTAAGTCATGTCTAGAGACTATATGGGTATGGATGTGAAACCTTTTAAACACTAAGAACATGAAGTATGTAATTTTTAAGGAATGTTCATTTCTATAGCATTAAAAGAGGTTCTCAGCTGGGCACCAGTGGCTCACGCTTGTAATCCTAGCTACTGGCCTAGGCAGAAAAGTCCCCATGAGACTCGTTTCCAATTAACCACTTAAAAGCTGGAAGTGGAGCTGTGGCTCAAACTGGTAGAGTGCTAGCTTTGAGCAAAAGTGCTCAGGGACAGCACCCAGGCCCTGAGCCCTACAACCGACCAAAACAAATAAACACCTCTCAGTACTCATGCTTGGTTAATCATAATCATCATGTTATTACTTGTTAGCAGTCCTGATTTTATATAGAACCGTGTTTTTAGATGGGCAACTGGAAAGCTTTACAACAAAGTTTGTGACTAAGCCCATGATTTGTGTGATAAAATAATTTAAATAAAAATATTAGTAATTTTTTATGATCATTAGTTTTACAGAGGGCTTCAATTCAACATACTAAATTTAAATAAATCAAAGTTCTTGAATTTCTTTTAAAATTTTGGCGTTCTGTTTTTTGTTTTGTTTTTCCTGTTCTTTCAAAATTTTTTAATGATTCCAAGGGTGGTTGCAGAGTTTGGAACCATTCTGGGTAGCTGATCTTGCATTTTCTACCACTCTCCTTGGGCAATTTCTAGAAGACATGGAGGCATATGCTGAGGTGAGTTTATAGGAAACTACATTATTTCTTAGATTACCAGTAGAAAAGCATTCAGAAATTTTATAAAGGCACTAGATGTATATTAAGATAATTTAGAATCCCCTTGTATTTAAAGTAGAAATTATAAGACCATCACAGTTTGTTTTTTTCAGATGTTCTTAAATTGAAAGGCTATAAAAAGTTAGACCTCATATTTTATAAAGCTTGAAATACTCTTGGCAGCCAATATTTTCCAGAGGATGTATTCTTTGGTTTATTCTTATTTTTTGTTCCCAGATACCTTTAAGTTAAGTTGGTGTTGAGTGGATGTAATGGTGGTGTCTCACATCGCGCTCTGGAGGACAAGCTTTGGCTTCGTCCAATTTACGTAGCTGTACCTGAGTTGTGTGGCAGTGCACAGGGCACTGATGAAGCCTCTGGGCTTTCCTGGCCTCACTGCCAACCAAGGCTTCAGCCATCTCTTGTCTGTGTCTGTCTGTGGTTCTTCACGTACACCATGATTCTTTGTAGTGTTGAAAGTTCCCTCCAAATTGAGCTTTCTATGTTCTTCATCCCTTCATTATTAACTGTATTTAGTTGTGCTGCTCTGTTTGGTTTTGTCAGGGAAAGCAAGGAGCCATTTTACTTTCTTACTTTTTTTCTTGCTTCCCCATGTGGTGTCTTGTCACCTACTTTACTCTGCAGCTCCCTTTCTGAATCTGCCCATTCAAAGACATTTGGCTTTCATCAAAGCTTATTGTTGTCTGCAGATGCATAATACTTCTCTCTTTTTTTTTTTTTCCTGACAGTATTGTGTTTTGAACTCAGAACCTTGTCTAATAATCAGGCTTTCTACACTTGAGCCCTGTTCCTGGTCCCTATACTTCTAATGTCTCATTTTACTAATCTTTTCTTTTGAGTGTATCTTTTGTCTTCACTGGATTAAAAGTCTGTGGAGTAGATATTTATGATTTTTTTAACCTCAACTTTTGCCTTTTAAATGCCTAATAGTGGCACAGAGTACTTATTTTTTATTTAGTAGCTCAAAGGATATTAGAATGAGAGTTTAGTATAAAATCAGTTTAGGAATGGGAAAATTTCTGGGTTATATCTTTATATACTTACAGGATACATAGTAGAATAGATTTTTCTCCAACACTGTCTCTGCAGGAGATCATTTTCTAAATCTGTGTGTTTCATGTGGGCTTTTTAAAATAGATATGACCTGTTTTGATATTTGGAGTCATAAGTGTTACTCTCTTCTAGTTTAAATTCTCTTTGATTTACAAGATTGTGTTCTAAACTTAATTGACTAAAAAACGAGAAGGTTACTGGGTGTGGTGGTACATACATGCATAAAAAAGTACTGCTTAAATAAGAAGGCTGTGAATTCACATCTAGGACCTCAGCCATGTGGCCTCTGGGGAATCAGTGGATGAAGATGTTCCTCCTCCATCAGTGTCTTTACCAAAGCTTGCAGCACTACTCCGGGTGTTCAGTACTGTGGTGAGGAGCATCGGGGAGCGCTTCAGCCCAATTCGGGGTCCTCCAATTACTGAGGCATATGTAACAGATGTAAGTGTCTTTAGGAGTTTGAAGTGTCACTCAGAAGCAGAATTGTTATGTACTGTAATTCCTCTTGTGCCTAATGAGCTGTGCTCTTAGCCTTTCATGTGTGTAGCATATCTGTATCTTGGCTAGAAAAGCAGGGAAACCTGCTGACTCTACTCTAGCTTCTTCCTACCATTCCTTTGCTGGGAATAAGTGACCACTGAATTTTATTTCTATGGAATTTTCTCTTAGAGCCTTCACAGATCCACTTATTTCTTTTTAAATGCAAATTTTAAAATATTGTTTCTACTTTTTTTTGGGGGGGGGTCTGGTTGTGGGGCCTGAACTCTGGGCCTGGGCGCTGTTCCCCAGCTCTTCAGCTCAAGGCTAGTGCTCTGCCACTTGAGCCACAGCGCCACTTCCATCTTTTTTTCTTTTTGTTTATGAGGTGCTGAGGAATTGAACCCAGGGCCTCAGGCATGCAAGGCAAGTGTTCTACCACTGAGCCACCTTCCCAGCCCCTATTGTTTCTACTTTTAAATATTTCAGCATTTTAAGTTTAACACATGGTAGAGAAGTCTATTATGTTTTGGGGGGCAGGGATTTGGCTCATAGTATGAGTTCCTGGGTTCCATCCCCTGTCATATCTTTACAGTTTTCTTTTTGTTTTTGTTTGTATTTTGCAAGCCCTGGGGCTTGAACTCAGGGTTTAGGTGCTGTCCCTAAGCCTTTTTGTGCCCAAGGCTAGCACTCTACCACTGTGGCCACAATAACGCTTCTGGCCTTATCTAAATAGTTTATGGAGATAAGAGTCTCCTGGGCTTTTTCTGCTCTGGCTGGCTTTGAACCATGATCCTCAGATCTCTGCCTCTTGAGTAGCTGGGATTATAGGTGTGAGCCACTGTGCCCAGTCTACAAGTTTTTGATATAGGATTTTCAGATAACATACAGACACACCAATTTAAAGTATACACTAATCTGAGACCCATTGTAAGCAGAAGTGTACTTCATTCAGTGGCCCAAAATATTAGCTGCATTCTGTTCCAGCAGGAAAAACGAGCACAGGCACTACTGTGTTTCCCTAAGAACAGAAAGGCATGTGTGTAGTTCTAGAAGGCTTAATCTAGATTATTACAAATTTACTGTTCTGATATAATGCTAGCGTCTAGGTGTATTTGCTTCTGTGGAACATACTGCTAGATAAAGTAGGATATTTGTTAATGAATGTAATTCTTGGTGAGTTAATTGCATATTCTAACAGATACATCCTGAAGACAAACTTTCATGTTACTAGTTTAAATTTGATCAAAATGGGGCTGGGAAGGTGGCTCAGTGGTAGAGCGCTTGCCTTGCATGCCTGAGGCCCTGGGTTCAATTCCTTAGCACCACATAAGCAAAAAGAAAAAAGCTGGAAGTGGCGCTGTGGCTCAAGTGGTAGAGTGCTAGCCTTGAGCTGAAGAGCTGGGGGACAGTGCCCAGGCCCAGAGTTCAGGCTCCACAACCAGACCCCCCCCCCCCCCCCCCCCAAAAGAAAGATCAAAATGGCTTAGTATTTTTGTTTCCTTTTTACTACTTTTTTGGCTGGAATGTGGCTTAGTGGTAGAGTGGTTGCCTAACATTCATGAAGCCCTGGGATTGATTCTGTGGAACATACTGCTAGATGATGTTACTATTTTAAATTTGATCAAAATGGTTTAGTATTTTTGTTTCCTTTTCACTACTTTTTTGGCTGGGAGTGGCTTAGTGGTAGAGTGCTTGCCTAGCATGCATGAAGCCCTGGGATCTATTCCTTAGTACCATCTAAACAGCAAAAGCCAGAAGTGGTGCTGTGGCTCAAGTGGTAAAGTGCTAACTTTGAGCACAGAGAGTCAAGGATAGTACCCAGACCCTGAGTTCAAGCTCCAGTACTGGCCAAAAAAAAAAAAGTGACATTTAAAAGCTTGTCAGAGCTGAAATAAAGGCAGTTAACTCACCCTATGAAATAAAGGGAAAGGAACAGAATTATTTTTTAGGATAGTTAAGTCTGTTACTTTGTGAAGGTCTTAAATATAGGTCTATTGACTTACAGAAATACTTTGCAGCAACAATTTGTATTTTCTTAATATAAATAATTTATATGTAAGTATTGGCTGTTTGAGTTTTGTATGTATATATGTGTGATTTGAAAGAAACTTTTTAAAATAAATTTTAGTAGGTATCATATAGCAAGCCTAGAAATGCTTATCTTCTGTAAGAGCTTACCAGGGATTGGGAATAGAAACTTGTCTAGCATGTTAATTGATTTACGAACCTAACATTAGCTTAAGGTGACTTGGGTGTTTAGGTTTAATAGACTTGATTGTCAAAAGCCCAAGAGCTGATCTTCAGGTAGCATGTAGCTAATAGTGTAATCATTTTAAGTTCTGGTCTGTTTCATGATTACAGAGATTTTGAGCTTCAACCCTTTAGTGACTTTGGTGAGAGAGGAAGTAGGCATTTAGGCATAAAGGAAATAGAAGATGGCAAATTCCATTTCCTGTCACAAAAATATTTGGGAATTTTTTAGCCATGATTGATTCTTTTTCCATATTGTACTAAGGATAACCTTATTTTTCAGCTACTGAGAACTAAAACCTAACGGGTTACTGGCTATAGGCATGGTAGTACATACTCAAGAGCTTGAGGCTGGAGGATTGCAAATTTCAGGCCAGCCTGGGCAATACAGTGAGACTTCATCTAAAAAAACAAAAAACCCTAAAACTACTATGGCAAGGCAGGTTGTTCATTTTCTATTGAAGATGCATTATATAGAATGTTTTCTTGCCATGTGGAATCATGTGAATTTTTTTAAAAAGCTGCTTTGTTTTCCTCATTTGCAGGTTCTGTACAGAGTAATGAGATGTGTGACGGCTGCAAACCAAGTATTTTTTTCTGAGGCTGTGTTGACAGCTGCTAATGAGTGTGTTGGTGTTTTGCTCGGCAGCTTGGATCCTAGCATGAGTATACATTGTGATATGGTCATTACATATGGATTAGACCAACTGGAGAATTGCCAGACTTGTGGTACTGATTATATCATCTCAGTCTTGAATTTACTCACATTGGTATGTGAATTATGCTTTTGTTCCTTTTTGACATGTGGATTTATTTAGGCCTTTATTTAGATAAGAAATTAGGGCTTGGTTTGAATGTTTTTTTTAAATTTTTAGTGCATTGATCAGTCTAGTTTGCATTTGTTCTAGTAACAATTTACTTTTATTGTCTGCTGATTTCAATGCAACTTTCACTCTTTTCGGTGTGTGTGTGTGTGTGTGTGTTGTGTGTTGTGTTGTGTGTGTGTGTGTGTTGTGTGTCTGTCTGTCTGTCTGTCTGTGTTCCCCCATTCTGGGGCTTAAACTTTGGGTCTGAGTGCTTTCTGGGGAAGGCCAATGCTCTATCACTTGAGCCATAGCTCTACTTCCAGCTTTTTGTTTTGGTTATTGGAGATACGAATTTCATGTGCTTTCCTGCCTGGGCTGCCTTCACACTGTGATTCTTAGTTTCCTGAGTAAGGATTACAGTCTTGAGCTACTGGTGTGTGGCTTCAACTCTCTCTCTCTCTCTCTCTCTCTCTTTCTTTCTTTGTTTTTTTGGGGGGGGGTCCGGTTGTGGGGTCTGAACTCTGGGCCTGGGTGCTGTCCCTCAGCTCTTCAGCTCAAGGCTAGCGCTCTACCTCTTTTTTTTTTTTTCTTTTTGTCGGTCGTGGGGCTTGAACTCTGGGCCTAGGAGCTGTCCCTCAGCTCTTCAGCTCAAGGCGAGCACTCTACCACTTGAGCTACAGCGCCACTTCCAGTTTTCTGGTGGTTTATTGGAGATAGGAGTCTCACGGTCTCTCCTGCCAAGGCTGGCTTTGAACCGTGATCCTCAGATCTCAGCCTCCTGAGTAGCTAGGATTACAGGCGTGAGCCACCAGTAGCGCTCTACCTCTTGAGCCACAATGCCTCTTCCAGCTTTTTTCTTTTTGCTTATGTGGTGCTGAGGAATCGAACCCAGGGCCTTAGGCATGCAAGGCAAGCGCTCTACCACTGAGCCACCTTCCCAGCCCTCTTTTTTTTTTTTTAAATGAAATATTCCAAAATTTGTCTAGCATTCTGCTAAGTATTATGAGAGCTATTTTGAAGGACCTTTATTTCCTGTATAAAACTTGGTTTATGGCCTTTTATCCTTTAGTTTCTCAACTGTAAGTAACTCCTCCCTGGTTATGGACACTGTAAAGCAATGCAAAATAGGACACTGTAATGAGTCTCTGCATGCTAAGTACCAGCTTCTATAATTAGAAACTCATGGGCCATCTGGTTTCATCTTGGCTGCTGCTGACTTTGCCTCCTTCATGTCCCTTCATTTCCAATTGTATTGTTTAAAGAAAATTCCCATTGTGTCAAACATTTCTGCTAAGCTTACACAACTTACTTTGCAATGTAAAAAAAGTGCCAGCATGTAAGTGTGAAATGTATGTATTTTATGTAGGTTTTTAAACCTATTAATATTGCATTGTGAGGGCTTTAAAATATAGCTTAGATATCTACTTGCTCTTTCTAAATTAATAGGCTTTATTTTTAATGTAGTTTTTAGGTTGACAGAAGAAATGAATAGGAAATCGGAGACTTGTTAAATGACCATCCAACCCAAGTTTCTTCTTACTAACCTACTTTAAGTGGTACATTTGTAAAAATTATTGAGCAAATATTCATATATTATTACTAATGGAAGTTCATAGCCTGCTTTAGGAGTCACTCGTGTTCATCTTCTGGGTTTTGACAAATGTCTAGTGACAAGTGCTTGTTTACTAGTAGTGTCATTCATAGAGTCCTAAGAATGCCTCGTGTTCACCCATGTACCCTTCGTGATTTCCCCTTCATCCCTTGGTAGCGTTCATTGTTTTATTGCCTCCATTGTTTATTTATTTAGAATGTAGCATAGTGGGAATCACTTAGCAGTATGCTTTTAAGGTTCTTAAATATATTCTTTAGATTTGAATAAGTTCATTAAAAAATTTCTATTCTTTTTAGATTGTCGAGCAGATAAATACAAAACTACCATCATCATTTGTAGAAAAACTATTTATACCATCATCTAAACTATTATTTTTACGTTATCATAAAGAAAAAGAGGTAAGTGATACATTAATTATCACTTTTGATAGCAGATATCATTGAAGAATTGGACTTAGGTGCCTAGTAGGCTACATAAATGAAACAGTTAAGTAATACTTGATCTAGAATATAGTGACTAATGATAGCTTCAAATTAATACTGGATGATTATCATCCTGAATATTTGATGATGTGTCAGATGATATTTTTCAGAATATTTGATAACTTTTCTCAGAATTTGTTTTGTTCTTACTAATACAGCTTTAGCAAATTTTCAGAAAGATAAAAGAGGTATGCTGGGTGCAGTGGTAATTCTAGCTACTTGGAAGACAGACATGAGGGGATAACTCTGGAGGCTGAGATCTGGAAAATCACAGTTTAAGACCAGCCTGAGCAGAAAAGTTAGCTCGACTTTTTCTCCAAAATCAGTAGCTAAAAGCAGGGCTGGAGGAGTAGCTCAAATGGAGAGGACCATAAGCACCAGGCTGAGTCCAATCCAGTACTGCCAAAAAGAAAGAGAATGACCAATGGAAAAGGTATCTGGAAACATAGTCCAAACTGTAGAGAGGCTGCCTAGCAATCTCCAGTACTACCTCTTCTACCCCCAAAGAAAAAGAAGGCAAATTATTTGTGAAGTTTTAAATTCAGAAGCAATGTGTCTACTGTAAGTTAAAAAATAGTTTCTCAACCTACCCCTACTCAAACCCACTATACATTTTTCTAAATAGATGTAGAGAACAAATCTTAGTCTGCTATTTGCGTGTTTTGATAATATTTGCAAAAAAAAAGAATAAAGGACCACTTAAAGAGTTTTATATGTAATAAAACTTTGCACTTTACAAAACCTTAGTAAAATACATATATATGAGTATATATACATACATACATATGTGTGTGTGTACACATGTGTTACCAAGGTTGCTTTTTTTTTAAATTGTGATTGCTAGGTGTTCTTAAGTTCATCCCCCCGCCATGCACTTCGGACATTTATTTAATGTTGACTATCACTTTCTGTAATTTAATCTTTTTCAGGTTGTTGCTGTAGCCCATGCTGTTTATCAAGCAGTGCTCAGCTTAAAGAATATTCCTGTCCTGGAGACTGCCTATAAATTAATTTTGGGAGAGATGACTTGTGCCCTAAACAACCTTCTACATAGTCTACAACTTCCTGAGGCCTGTTCTGAAATAAAACATGAGGCTTTCAAGAGTCACGTATTTAATGTAGACAATGCAAAGTTTATAGTTATATTTGACCTCAGTGCACTGACGACAATTGGAAATGCCAAGAACTCTTTAATTGGGGTGAGCCTTCACTCACAACGACTGTCCCCTGTTTTGTACATTTCTGTGTAGTTCATGTGATATCATGCCAGGGTCTACAGAATTACTGCAGTGGACATATTTGGGATGTGCATATGTGTATAAAATTGGCGGGAATATTTTTGTACCACTAGATTTAAGTTTTTCCCTTGCTATAAACTATTTTACATTTATTTGCTAGGAAATACCTTTCAGGAATTACTCCTGTTAAATCTAGTAATTTGCAGAATTTCAATATTTTTCATACTTAAGATAATAGCATTCCTTTAATATAGTCTCTTTCTTCCTCATACTTTTTTCTTCTCTTCTGATACAATCGTATATATATATATATTTCCCTCCCATACATTTTTCTATCTAGATAGGGTCTTACTGAGTAGTCCAGGAAGCTGATGTGGGACTCAAAGTGTTTTTGACTCATTTCCTGAGTGCTAGGATTACAAGCAGGTGCCATCACACCTGGCTCATATTCTCTTAGGAAAAGAGGAAAGACCCCCCCCCCCCAAGCTAAGCAATAGTGCGAGGCCCAGAGTTCAAGCTCCATTATTAGCCAAAAAAAGAAAAAGCTGTTTTTTTTCCTTTAAGAAATATAAGATATTTGCTAGTTTAATCTCATATTTGAAGGCTGCAGTAGACTTGTTTTATTTATCTATTCAAATTTTTCAAGGAATTCACATTGTATACAAAAAATGGAGAAAATTAATGTCTTGCACCTTGGAGAAAAGGTGGGATCAGCAGTATCTTTGCAGTAGAAAGGAAAGGGGAAAGGCTGGTGGCTCACACCTGTAGCCATCAGTACTCAGAAGGCAAAGGTAGGGGAATTGTAGTCTTAAGAGTATTTTGGACCAAGTGTGAGACCCTATCCAAAAAATAGACTAAAAGCAAAGGAACTGGAGGGGTGGCTAAAGTGATGAGTATTTGCCTGGCAAGTTTGAGGCCCAGTGTCAGTTTTCAGTACTCAGTATTTTCAAAAGAAAAAGGAAAGTGTAGAAAAAGTGTAGAGTGAGTGATACAATACACTTACTTTTCTCATAGGACAGGGCCCCTGGCCATTTGTAGTGTATTAGAAATTGAGAAAATGTGAGATACTATACCAAAGGGTACAGAAGTGGCGCTGTGGCTCAAGCGGTAGAATGCTTGCCTTGAGCTGAAGAGTGCAGGGACAGCGCCCAAGCCCAGAGTTCAAGCCCCACGACCAACCAAAAAACAAAAACAAAAAACTATACCAAAAGGTACAAAGGACTTTGCTTAGATTGGCCCATGGACCACCTGTATATATATAATTCATATAATTCATTTCTACTTAGAATGTACAATTTAATCAATCCTTTGGGATGCATTTAGAAGTCTGACTGTCTGCACTTGCTCCTGTTTAAAGAAAGTCATATTGACAGACAGCCACACTCCTTTCTGTTTTGGCTATAACTTTTCCCACTTCAGTGGCATTGTTGAGGAGTTGCCATATTATCTCACATGTGTTATATATAGCCAATAATGCCTTAAGATTTACTTTCCTCAAAAAAAAAAAAAGTGTTTACTGAAGACCCCAGGTTATTTCCAAATTTGGTCTGTCATATTAAAAAATATTCAGACAGGACCTAGCTGCTTGGGAAGATTATGATTTTAGGTCAGTTAGCAAACAGTTCATGACACTATATCTCAGTAGTGCAGGAAGGGAAAATAGAAAGCTTAAAATCCAAACCAACCTGGACAAAAACATGAGACCCTATCCCCAAAGTAAAGCAAAAAGGGCCCCCAGGACATGTCTCAAGTGTTAGGCCATTTGCCTAGCAAATGCTATGCTCCAGTATCACCAAAAAAAAAACAAAAAAAAAAAAACGCCAAACTTAGTGTGAATGATAAACTCTTTGTATGCTTGTGTGCCTTTTGGAGGAGTCATAAATACGTTTTCTTTTGTACGTTGTTAGATGTGGGCTCTCTCCCCAACCGTCTTTGCACTTTTGAGTAAGAACCTGATGATTGTGCATGGTGACCTGGCTGTTCACTTCCCGGCCATTCAGTATGCAGTGCTCTACACCTTGTATTCTCATTGTACCAGGTACTGTGCTTACCAGCCCTCTGGAAGAAAGTGAAAACAAAGATACTGTCTTTCTTGAACTGGGTACTCTTGAACTAAAAATGAAAAGATAATTCTTACTCTTGTCTTGCAGGCATGATCACTTTATATCTAGTAGTCTTAGTTCTTCGTCCCCATCTTTGTTTGATGGCGCTGTGATTAGTACTGTGACTACAGCTACAAAGAAACATTTCTCAATTATATTAAATCTTCTGGGAATACTTCTGAAAAAGGATAATCTTAATCAGGACACAAGGTACCCAAGCAGTGTTAAATAATATGAACTCGTTGTTAATTCTCCTTATTAGTTAGAGAATATTCAGTGTGGTTTACAGGAGTGGGATAGAGCAGTTTCTTCAATTTGGTGGTTACCCAATTTCGTATTCTTTGCTACAATCATGGTCAGTAGGAGCTTTTCTTAAAAGGCATGATACCAGTTTGACAAAGTAGTTTCAGCTTCAGTTTCATTACTTGAGATCCTTGAAAAAAATCATAAGAAACTTGATGTAAGAAGAAAATAATTTTGAAGTTTTGTTTTTGCTTTTTATTGTAGAGTCAGCTGTTCATTTTGTGTTTCAGGAAACTGTTGATGACTTGGGCTTTGGAAGTGGCTGTTTTAATGAAGAAATCCGAAACATATGCACCTTTATTCTCTCTTCCATCTTTTCATAAGTTTTCCAAAGGCCTTTTAGCCAACAGTAAGACTGATATTTTAATTTTTGTTCATCAACCCTTAGAAAAGGAGTATTTGGTAAACAGAAGAGTACAGTTACTTCAGCTCTTTTCCTGATCTGAATATGTGTAACCCCATTTTAGTGATAGATAACAGTCAGTGTTATTTTTTATTTAAGTTTTTCTTAGTGACTATCCCATATTTAAACTCACATGATGGTAAATACAGTCTACATGTTAAACTTTTCCCTGAAAACAGGTTTGTGTGAAAAGCTAGCTTACTTCACTGAGCTGCACTGAGTTAGTGTTTCCCACGTGTTCCTACCAGCGTGGGTACCAAGCAGGAGCAGGGCACATTACATAGTAGCTACTCCTTGTCTTGAGAGGAAGAGTGGGTTCATAACACCATGACAAACTGCCACAGCTGAAAGTGACTTTTAATTTTTAATAGCTCTTGTTGAAGATGTGAGTATCTGTCTGCAAGCATGCAGCAGTCTGCACGCTCTGTCCTCTTCCTTGCCGGACGATCTGCTACAGAGGTATGGACTAGAGACTGTTCACTCTGCCCCTGATGACGTGGGGATGTTACCACACCTAATTTTTTCATTTCATTTTTCATAGGTGTGTTGATGTTTGTCGTGTTCAACTGGTTCATAGTGGAACTCGAATCCGGCAAGCCTTTGGAAAGCTGTTGAAGTCAATTCCTTTAGATGTGGTCTTAAGGTATAAAGATATTGTGGGTTTGTGTGTGTGTACATTGTTATTTGTTTTTTCTCATTATGCCTCACATGTGGCCTTGAACTTTCCAACCTCCAGCCTCTGCCTCCCACATGGAGGGATTATGAGAGGATACCCTTATGCTCTGCTGGAGCACTGTGTTTTTACTACCTAATAAGTTTAGCCTAAGACATATTTACCATAGTGGTGCATTAATCTATCTATCCAGTGTGTATGTCTCAGAGATTGAAGAGGTTGTCAAAGGATCAAATTTTAGAGTAGATCTAGAAAAACATAGTAAGATTTTTATGAACTTTGTAAGCTTACAATAATCAGTATAAATTAATTTATATAGTGCCAGACTATTTCTTAGTCATTCACTTACTTAAACTATAATCTCATTGTTTCTAATTTAGTTGATTTGGGAGCTCTAAGAGCCTGAATTGATGAAATTGTATAATAGACTATTTTAAAGTCCCAGTTTTATGATTTTACTTCTAATTTAGTTAATACAATAACTTACTTTTAAGTACATTTAACTACATTTAATGTGTGCTAACTTTTAGCTACATTTAATATTTGTAAAATAATGATTGTTTTCTGTCTACAGCAATAACAATCACACAGAAATACAAGAAATTTCTTTAGCACTCCGAAGCCACATGAGTAAAGCACCTAGTAACACCTTCCACCCTCAGGATTTCTCTGATGTCATCAGTTTCATCTTGTATGGGAACTCTCATAGAACAGGGTAAGAGGTTTCTTTGGTTGTTGTATTGGGAAAAAGAATTTGAAGAATATCTTGACCTTACATCTGGTTTGGGGGAAAGAATGACCAGAACAGGAGAGTAGAAAGTAATGCTGGGGCATTTTAGGTTTTTTGTGAGAACCTTATTTTGATGCTGGCATTGGTAGAAACAGAAATGGGCTGTGCACTTCCTTGTCAGGCTATACTTGGCAGTGAACTGATTTATCATCAGCATTGCTTTGGGGAGAGACTGGGGAGGAAGTTTCTGTGGAGATGCTTAGAGTGAATGGAGATTAAATAGCCATTTACCTAATTTAGCCATCTATAACATTCCCTAACATGCCTTAACTATAAAAAGTTCTCAAAATACTAAGTGGAGAAACAGTATTTCTTAATTTTATAGGTCTTATCTTTGAGGAGGAAAAATTGTAGTTCTTACTCCTGTTCTCCCTGCAGTTGTTTTACATCATTGAAATGGAGTTGTCATTGTCTGTTAAATGTAAACTACTTTTCCCAGGAAGGACAATTGGTTAGAGAGATTGTTCTATAGCTGCCAGAGACTGGATAAGCGTGAGCAATCAACAATTCCCCGCAATCTCCTCAAGACAGATGCTGTTCTTTGGCAGTGGGCTATTTGGGAAGCAGCTCAGTTCACAGTCCTTTCTAAGTTGAGAACCCCACTGGGCAGAGCTCAAGATACCTTCCAGACCATCGAAGGTAAATCCCCTCCTCAGCCTTCTTCAACCACATCATGCAAACAATGACCACAACCTTTTTCACTCAGAAATAATGAATTTCTTTGTTAAAACAAAGATTCGGAAAGTATGTATTTTTCTGTGATCTTTTATAAATAATTTTCAAATACATTTAATAGAATAAGGTTTCATAGAATAATTACATTAGACACATGGTTGTCAGACTTTGGGTAAAATTTAAGGATTTTTTTTGCTTTTTGGGGGGGCGGGGGTCAGTTGTGGGAATTGAATTCAAAGCTTGGGCATTGTCCCTGAGCTCTTTTGCTCAAGGCTAGCACTGTACTACTTTGAACCATAGCACCATTCTGGTTTTGGTGGTTAATTGGAGATAAGAGTTTCATGGATTTTCTTGCCTGGCTTGACTTTTAACCACAATCCTCAGATCTCAGCTTCCTAAGTAGCTAGGGTTATAGGCATGAGCCACCAGCTCCTGGCTACTTAGGGAATTTTATTTAATTATTTATTTTATTTTTATTTTTTTTTGGGTCCGGTCGTGGGACCTGAACTCTGGGCCTGGGCGCTGTCCCTCAGCTCTTCAGCTCAAGGCTAGCGCTCTACCACTTGAGCCACAGCGCCACTTCCAGCTTTTTTCTTTTTGCTTATGTGGTGCTGAGGAATCGAACCCAGGGCCTCGAGCATGCAAGGCAAGCGCTCTACCACTGAGCCACCTTCCCAGCCCCTACTTAGGGAATTTTAATGGAAAAAAACACCTTTTCAGGGGCTGGGAAGGTGGCTAGAGTGTGGTAGAGTGCTTGCCTTGCATGCATGAGGCCCTGGGTTCGACTCCTCAGCACTACATAAGGAGAAAAAAAAGCTGGAAGTGGCACTGTTGCTCGAGTGGTAGAGTGCTAGCCTTGAGCTGAAGAGCTAAACAGCACCCAGGCCTAGAGTTCAAACCCATGATTGACAAAACAAACTTCAAAAAAACAAAAAACCTTTTTCTTTTTCTTGCTGGATACCTCTGGGCTATGCCTGTAATCCTGGATACTTAGTAATGTTAGATACTCAGGAGGCTGAGATCTGAGGATTGCAGTTTGAAGCCAGCCCAAGCAGGAGAGTCCATGAGATTCTTTTTTTTTTTTTGGGTCCAGTCATGGGGCCTGAACTCTGGGCTTGGGCGCTGTCCCTCAGCTCTTCAGCTCAAGGCTAGCACTCTACCACTTGAGCCACAGCACCACTTCTGGCTTTTTTCTTTTTTTCTTGCTTATGTGGTGCTGAGGAATCGAACCCAGGGCCTCTGGCATGCAAGGCAAGCGCTCTATCACTGAGCCACCTTCCCAGCCCTCCATGAGATTCTTACCTGTAGTTAACCAGCAACAAGTTGTGGTTCAAGTGATAAGAGTGACAGCTTTGAATGAAAAAGCGAAGGGACAACCTCCAGATTCTAGGTTTAAGTGCTAGTACCAGAAAACACACAAAAACTCCTTTTCTCATAAAATGAGAGCTCAGTCATGTTAGAATCTTTTTTTTAAAAAATAATCAATAGAGAAACAAGATAGTGTTATTTGTGAAATAGGATAGAGAAACAAGATAGTTGGTTAGTGTTGATTTGTGAAATAACTTAATATACTTGTAGGATTTTTTTTTTTTTTTTTGGTCGGTTATGGGGCCTGAACTCTGGGCCTGGGCGCTGTCCCTCAGCTCTTCAGCTCAAGGCTAGCACTCTACCATTTGAGCCACAGCGCCACTTCTGGCTTTTTTCTTTTTACTTATGTGGTGCTGAGGAATCAAACCCAGGGCCTCATGCATGCAAGGCAAGCACTCTACCACTGAGCCACCTTCCCAGCCCCCACTTGTAGGATCTTTAAACTTTTCCTTTAATTTACAATGTTGTCTCTGCTTCTAGGGATCATTAGAAGTCTGGCAGCTCACACATTAAACCCTGATCAAGATGTGAGTCAGTGGACAACTGCAGATAATGATGAAGGCCATGGCAGCAACCAGCTTAGACTTGTTCTTCTTCTGCAGTATCTGGAGAACCTGGAGAAATTAATGTATAATGCATATGAGGGGTGTGCCAATGCACTGACATCGCCTCCCAAGGTTGGTTTCAGTGGGGCAGTAATGCTTTGTAAGGACTTCTGTTAATCCTGGCAGTACATGCAGAGCCCAAGTCATTAGGGTTAGTTGTGGGTTTGATACTTTAAATTTAAAACTTTGAACCAGTCCTGAGCTTGTCTTTCCCCTTTTTCTAAAGGTCATTAGGACTTTTTTCTACACCAATCGCCAAACTTGTCAGGACTGGCTAACTCGGATCCGCCTCTCTATAATGAGGGTTGGATTATTGGCAGGCCAGCCTGCTGTGACAGTAAGACATGGGTTTGACTTGCTTACAGAAATGAAGACAAATAATCCATCTCAGGTAAGGATGATGTATTTCGGATCATTTAATTTTATTTATTGTGCTAGAGATTGAACCCAGAGTTTAACACGTGCTCCGCCTACTGAGTACACACCTACCCAAAATTAATTGTTTTTATATCTGTAAGAGAAGCTTTGATTTAAGTTTTTTATGTTATGTGATCAATGGATAAAATCAGGGCATCTTAAAAGGTTTTGATCTAATATTTTATGAAACTCAGGTCACTTATTTGTTTTCTATATAGAACATGTATCTACTTGCGTTTCAAATGGGCTTTAACTTTCTGGATGATGGTTGAAAATTTGTGGAAGAATTGTTTTATAATGTTTGGAAAAGTGCTTGAATAATTCCTGGCTTTTAAGTGGGGGTTTATAATAATAAGTGAAATTATGTAAAGTATACAAAATGTTTGTTCAAGCCAATATCAAAGCATGAAGTTAGTCATTCTAAAGAATGATGTTAAAATTCATTTTTCCATGTATGCATGCATGTACCACCCTTTTACACAATGATTTCTAT
The DNA here is from genome assembly GCF_000151885.1 of Dipodomys ordii. Taxonomy (NCBI): domain Eukaryota; kingdom Metazoa; phylum Chordata; class Mammalia; order Rodentia; family Heteromyidae; genus Dipodomys; species Dipodomys ordii. Next base: position 7,206,041 of record NW_012267230.1, read on the forward strand.
GTTAAAAATCTGAAAATAATTTCATTTGATGTTAAATAGCCACAGATTGTGGTCAGTACTTGCAAATTTTTATGAGGTTGAGGTATGTGACTAACTTCTTCAACTGCTATTTTCAGGGGAATGAATTGGAAGTAACCATCATGATGGTGGTGGAGGCATTGTGTGAGCTTCATTGTCCTGAGGCTATACAGGGAATTGCTGTGTGGTCATCTTCTGTTGTTGGTAAAAACCTTCTCTGGATTAACTCAGTGGCCCAGCAGGCTGAAGGGAGGTAAGGTTGAAGAAAAGAAGTGGATGATAGACCCTTTGTATTGCTGGCTAAAATGTTCAGTGTTAAAGCAGTGTGTTTGAGTTCAGCAAAGTTGGTATAATCACTAGGAGGCATGTTTAGTATATTGTTTAATTAGGGTTGATATTTCAGTGACTTTCTTACTTAGGAATTAATGAAAAATTGTATTGGAAAATAAGCTGTCAGTTCTATACGTGCTTTTGAGCCAGGTGTGGTGGCTGTGCCTGTAATCCTAACTATAGGGAAGGCTGAGATTGGGAGGATTGCAGCTCTAGGCCATCCCAGGCAAAAAATTTTGAAAAATTGCATCTTAATGAAGAAGCTTGGCAAAATGATATGTCATTCTAGCTACAGCCAGGAGCATAAAATAGGACCTCAGTCTTGAGGTCCGGAAGCACAACTACATAGAGCAACACCTTTTGTCAAAATGATCAGTACAAAAAAAGGCTGGAGGCATGACTCAGCAGCCGCATACTAGCCTAGTAAGCCAAGAGTCCCTGAGTTCAAACCTTAGCCTCCTCAGATGAGTTGTTGAGCTAGTTGAGATGCCTCCATATCAGATCCTAACACAATTTACTGCATACTGTTGGAGTGTTTGCTCATTATTCTTAATGAACTTTCCATTCAAACTCATTCAGAACGTATACCATAGAAATAGCTGCTTATAATTTCATCTTCTATTATTGGTAGGCCTTTCTAGTTCTTTTTTGTTGTTTAAATAGTTTTCTGTTAAAAGCAGGAAAAGTAAGATTTTTCTGTTTTCCATGCACACAAAGGTGTTAAGAGTCAATTTCTTCAATTGCTTTTTGAGGTGTTTCCTCAATTGCTTTTAAATCTTTTGAACTGGCAAACTCCTAATCCTTAGACAGTGGTTTATTAGATGAGTAAGATGGGTGAGGCCTATCTAAAACACAAGTAACCTTCAGAGGTGTGTGTGTGTGTGCGTGTGTGAGTGTGAGAGATATCCTTTTTATTCTGTGTCTTCACCTTCATGCTGTTTATAGATTCATTAGTTGTCTATTGTTTTTGAATTTTAGGGGGCCTAGTAAAGGGTACAGGGCCTCACACTTAGGTAAACAATACAAACAGTACTCCATTTCCTGTCTTCTTTTTTTTTTATTGTGAAAATACTGTACACAGGGGTTACAATTACACAGGCAAGATAATGAGTACATTTCTTATCAAGCATTGTAGCCTCCTTTGTTTCCCCTTCCCATTCTTTCCCATCCTCCCTCTGCGCCCCCCTCCCCCCTTTTTTTTGTGGGTCCTGGGGCTTGAACTCTGGGCCTGGGCACTGTCCCTCAGCTCTTCAGCTCAAGGCGAGGCAAGTGCTCTACCACTTGAGCCACAGCACCACTTTTGGTTTTCTGATGGTTTATGGGAGATAAGAGTCTCATAGATTTCCTGCCCAGGCTGGCTTTGAACCATGATTCTCAACCTCCTGAGTAGCTAGGATTACAGATGTGAGCCACCAGCGCCTGGCTGTTTTTTTGTTCTCTTTAGTTTTTCAGATAGGATCTCATAGCCCTGCTGATCTCTTACTGCAGTACTCCTGCCTCTGCCTCCTGAGTGTCTGGTATGACAGGTTTATTTTCTATTTCAGTTTGTTTTTGAGATAGAGTCTCACTAACTTTTGGCTGGGCTAGGGTCTTGGTGTATTTTGAGCAGGTGGTCTGGTATTATAGGTATGTACCACCCATGTCCAGTTATACTTAAACTCTTGAATTAATTTTCATTTTTAAGGAAAAGATCTAATTCGTCAGTTCCCATGCTCTCACCCCACACACAGTTTACTCTTGCTTATGCCCCGTGAGTAATCCATTTGTTTACCACTAAGTTGTTGGAAAGGAGATAATTCATATTTAAAATAAAAAATGTCTTCCATTTGGACTTAAGGTTTGAAAAGGCTTCTGTGGAGTACCAGGAGCACTTATGTGCCATGACGGGGGTTGATTGCTGCATCTCCAGCTTTGACAAATCTGTTCTCACTCTGGCCAATGCAGGGCGCAACAGTGCCAGCCCCAAGCATTCTCTGAACGGTGAGTAGTTGTTGTTTACAGGAAACAGTGCAAGGGTTATATTAAACTGTTTTGTGACAGTGACCTTCTTGTATGGTTTCAGGTTTCTTAGCTCTGAAATATTTACAATAGTGGATCCACTTGGGTCATTGTGTTCTCATTTTACAAAATATTTTCATTCAGGTGAATCCAGAAAAACTGTGCTGTCCAAACCAACAGAGTCTTCCCCTGAGGTCATTAATTACTTAGGAAACAAGGCATGTGAGTGCTATGTGTCCATTGCTGATTGGGCTGCTGTGCAGGAGTGGCAGAGTGCCGTGCACGACCTGAAGAAGAGCACTAGCAGCACTTCCCTCAACCTGAAGGCCGACTTCAACTACATCAAGTAATTAGTACTCCAGCAAAACAGATTTCCCCTAACTGTAATGTCTCCCTCAATGGAGGAAATGTTTTATCTGCTTATATAGAAAGATTGTGTTTTAATAACACTATTATAAAAATGACTATATAGAGAGGAGACACTAGAGATGAGAAGATAGACTCATTCAATGGGGGGAAAAAGATGGAAGAAAATGTTATGTCTGCTGTAAAAAGTATTCCATGTGACAGTTTTTGTTTCTAAATTAGGTATGACTATAAAATAAAACCGAACAAGGACAGTGCTTACAGCCATCCATAAATTAAATTATAGCACATTTGTTAATTGTATAAATGAGTCAGAATTGAGTACTCACTGTATCCAGTCATGATCAAGAAGGGAAAGGTCCTTAGCCTTAGTATGCTAGCTTTTCATTGTGCTGTTTCATTTTCCATGCACCACACTCCTGGCAGTGGGATGCACCAATACAACACATTCCCAGAGGTTGAAAGAACATTGATTGATAGAAGGATTTAAGTAGGGTTGGCCTTTACTGTAACCTGAAAAGTAGATTGGGCACAGGCAGTGTGTTGGTATATGTGGTAGACTGGAGGTAGGGGAGGAAATTGAACCTTGGCCCATATACAGGCAGTCGTCAGCTCAAAGTGTTTCATTGCACAATGGAGACACAGGGAACCTGCTACTTGAAAGGAACCAAGACCCTTAGAAAGATGGCTAAGTCATCACAGCCCACCCAGCAAGAAGCCCCTGGAAATTGCCCTCATCTGAATGTGTCAGTTTCAGGCTAAGTGTTAAAGGAAGGGATAGGTGAGATGGAGAAATGAAGTTTTTGCTTTGGGACAGCTGTAGGAGAAAGGGGAAGAGAGAGAGAGAGAGAGAGAGAGAGAAGGATGTGAGACCAGCCTTGGCTAGGATGGTGAGGCCTCTCCTCCTCCCACTGGGGCTGTATGGCTCTTGAAGTTTCAGAGGTTCATTCCTCTTCAGGTAAATCAGGACAGTAGAAAGACTACTTCTCAAGAGGAGGAAATGGCCTCAATGAGGAGGCATGGGAGCAATGAAAGAGGGGTTTAGACTCAGGTGGGGTGATGAAGAAGGGGGGAAAGGTGTTGATGTTGCTTTGGAGGTCTCCCACCTTCCCACTATAACCATGTGCTGAAGGCAACCTGGCCAACAGGCTGCAGCATGGGAGGGTGAGGGGTATGGGGCAGTGTGTTGAGGGAGATTGGGGGTGGAAGAGGTGAGTAGGCACAGATAAATGCCTAATAGCTGTGATATTCCTGTCTCCTGCTGTAGTTTTAGTGCTAATTGGTAGTCACGCCTTCAAAATAAAAGTGATGGCAGATCTGAAGGCAATTTCTCAAACTGTGGAGTTCTTTCATTGAATGGTTCCTTAGGCTGGAGAGGATAGAACACAAACTGACCAATATTTTAATTACAGGTCACTAAGTAGTTTTGAGTCTGGAGAATTTGTTGAATGCACTGAGCAACTAGAATTGTTACCAGGAGAAAACATTAATCTTCTTGCTGGAGGATCAAAAGAAAAAATAGGTATTTGAGAAAATAATTTTAAAGAGAGAGAGAGAGAGAGAGAGAGAGAGAATGTGTGTGTGTGTATGTGTGTGTGTGGTTTGTTTTTTGTTGTTTTGTTTTTAAGACATGGTCTGTGTTGCCCAAACTGACCTCATACTCACTGAACTCCTGACTCCTTAACTAGTGCTGACATTACAGGTTTGCACCACTACAGCTGGCCAAAGTCAGCTTGTTCAGTGGATGAGTTTCTAGTATATTTTACTAGAAAAATTGGAAGTTGGTGTACATTTCTTTGGGGGAAGTATGCAGAATCCCATGGGAAGCCATAAATATAGTTTGTCTATTAGCATATGATTTGGGAAATGAAAAATAATTTTCTTAAAATTAAGTAAACTAGGAAAAAGCTACTTTGAGATTTTTTTTAAAAGACATTTTATTTGGAAAAGTATAAAGTAGCATTTCAGTTAAATATTTTCCTTGATTTTTATCTTGATGTGGCTCACTAATTATGATCTTGATCACATTTTCTAAAAATGTTATAGTATGTAGGAATAGAAGTATTCTGTTTGCCTTGATTTTGAAGATCTAGTAAGATTTGCCAACATTGATCAAGATTTGTCTTTTTAAATTGTAGGTAGCTTACTGATTTTTGAGCCTTTAAAATCAAATGAGTTTTAGGAACACAAGAGGAATTTTTTTTTTCCAGTTGTGGGGCTTGAACTTGGGGCCTGGGCGCTGACCCTGACTTGCAGAAACCTAGCACTCTACCACTTGGAGCCACATCTCTATTCCTGGTTTCTTCTCCTCCACCTCTTCCTCCTGTTCCTCCTCCTTCACCATCTCCTGCTCTTCCTCCTCCTCTTCTTCCTCCTCCTCTTCCTCTTTCTCTTCCTCTTCCTCCTTTCTCTTCTCTTTCCTCTTCCTCCTCCTCCCCCTCCTTCTCTTTCTCTTCCTCTCTCCTCCTCTGTCCTCTTTCTTCTTTCTTTCTTTCTTTTTTTTTTTTTGGCCAGTCCTGAGGTTTGAACTCAGGAGCACTGTCCTGAGTACTGTCCCGGAGCTAATTTTGCCTCAAGGCTAGCACTCTACAGTAGTGGAATAGAACCCAGGGCTTCATGAATGCTAGGCAAGCACATTAAGCCACATTCCCAGCCCTCAAAGAGAAATTTTATATGAGATAATGGTGTTTAGCTATCTACTAAATATGTTTAATTACAGTGTTTAGTGACCTGAATTTACAAATGAAAGATATTTATTGATCATTGTTTAAGTATTGCCAAGATAAATTCTTTCTTGAACATCAAAAGAAAATTATGTAATGAAATTTAATTTTTTTAGATATGAAAAAACTACTTCCTAATATGTTAAGTCCGGATCCAAGGGAACTTCAGAAGTCCATTGAAGTTCAGTTGTTGAGAAGTTCTGTTTGTTTGGCAACTGCTTTAAACCACATAGAACAGGATCAGAAGTGGCAGTCTATAACTGAGTAAGTTCAGTCTTATTTATTTTTATCTTTTGGTACTGGTACTGGGGTTTGAACTTAGGGCCTCTTGCACTCTTCTTGGCTTTTTCATTGAAGTCTATGCTCAACTATTTGAACCATAGCTCCACTTCTTTTTCAAAAAGAAGTTATTGGAGATTTGAGTCTTACAGACTTTTCTGCCCCAGCTGGCTTTGAACCTCAGTCCTCAGATCTCAGCCTTCTAAGTAGCTAGGAGCTACTGGCATCTTGTTAGTAAGTTCAATGTTCAGGAAGTAAAATCTGCATTATATATGGTAAATTTATACACACATGCAGAAGTAGGAGCACTTGGGAAGAGGCAGTTGCTGAATCACTACTACTGATAGGCTTGATAGTTGTAGAAGTCATTATGATTGCCACTTGTCAAAACAGACTGAGATAAAAACTAAACAATATAAAAAATCCTTCAGAGCAAATGTCTGACTTAGATCCTTTTAATGTGGAGCAGGCTTGTCACTTTCCCTTGAACATTTAGTACTTTGTAGTTGCGCAATCTCATTAATTAATTGGGGTAAATATTTCTTTCAGAAATGTGGTAAAGTACTTGAAGCAAACCTCTCGCATAGCTATTGGACCACTGAGATTGTCTACATTAACAGTTTCCCAGTCCTTGCCGGTCCTGAGTACCTTACAGTTATATTGCTCTTCTGCTTTGGAGAACACAGTTGCTAATCGACTTTCAACAGAGGTAAGTACAAATGTGTTTTGTAAGCATATCTTGGGGACGGTAAGTAATTGGCCTAAGTATAGAACCAAAGACCTTATTCTTTCAGTTTTTAAAATAGCATTTATAGTTGAACAAGTTACTGAATAACCTATCTGCAGGAAGATTTTCATTTGAGATGTGGGGGGCAGATGGAAGAATCTAAGAGCATTTCAAGGATGACTAATTGTCACATTAAAGTTTTTCTTTTTTGATGTAAAGGATTAGCATATGTAAAGATATTTAGGCATAATATTTAAATTTATTTAGTAAATGCACTTTTTTTTGTAAAATGCATTATTAAAATAAAAATGTATTTACTTTCTTGGTAAGTATATTGGTAAGTTAGATTTAATATTCCAAAGTTATGTTGCAAAGCAGGCTGTCTTTTGGAGTGTATTTGTCTCTTGTAATAATGATAAGGTGGAGGGGGATAGGAAAATGAATCAATCTGAAGCTGCCCTTCTATACTTGGGCCTGCTTATACTAGCAGTGTGGCTGCAGACCTGAGGGGAGCATGTTACACAGGGTCTGTTTCCTCTGTCAGGACTGTCTGATTCCACTGTACAGTGAGGCTTTGCGCTCCTGCAAGCAGCATGATGTGAGGCCCTGGATGCAGGCATTGAGGTACACCATGTACCAGAATCAGTTGTTGGAGAAAATCAAAGGTAAAATGTTTTGTTCTTCAAAGTAGCTGTATTGATACATAAATTACAAGTGTAAAGTGTGGTGGGATCATACAGCTATCTGGTCTCTGTCCACCTTCTCTTGCTTAGCTTACTTTTCAGGTTCACTTACGTTAAAGCTATCAGTAAGGTTGGTCTTTTTGTTGTATACTACCATTCAACTCTTCCTTCTCTGATGAATGTTTTTATTGTGTTTTTCTCATTGGGCAGTTAAGTGAAGCTGCAATAAATGTTGATGTGCAAGTCTTTGGGTTGTGGTTTTTTTTTTTTTTTTTTATAAAATAAATCCTAGGAGACAGATTGTTAGGTCACATGGCTTAACTTGGTTAATAGTTTGCCACTTTCCTCTAAAGTGGTTGTTTGTAGAAGCCTATGTCTGTATCCCAGGTACTTGGGAGGTTCAGATCTGAAAGACCAAAGTTCAAGGCCCAGCCAGGCAAAAAGTTACTATGACTCCATCTCAACAAACAGGTTGATTGGAGGTTTAAGCTTGTAATCCCAAGTGTAGGGTTGTTGGAGGCTAGCCTCTGACAAATCACAAGACAGTATCTGAAAAGTAGATGAAGCAAAACTAGCTGGTAGAGTACTTGCCTAGCCAACAGGGTCTGAGTTCAAACTTCACTACTGCAAAACGAAAACCTAAAAAATGCCTGTAATCCTAGCTACTCATTAGGCTGAGATCCGAGGATCGCAGTTCAAAGCCAGCTGGCCCAAGAAACTTGGGAGACTCTTATCTCCAGTAAACCACTCAGAAAACTCGAAGTGGCACTGTGGCTCAAGTGGTAGAGCGCTCGCCTTGAACAGTAGAACTCAGGGACAGCACCCAGGCCCAGAGTTCAAGCCCCATGACCCCTCCTCCCCCAAAAAAGGTGGTGTTACGTTTGTATTATTTTGCATCTTATGAAGGTTTCAGTTTTTTTAAACCTTTGCTATTGTTGGTCTTAGTAATTTTAGTCTTTTATTAAGTTTCAATCACTGAGAGTGGGTGTAGTTGTATCTCATAGTCTTATCTGTATTTTCCATATTATTTGTATAGTGAATGTTGTAGATCTTATTTTTCCAATACTTGCTCCTGTCTTTTCAGTGAGTTAATGAAGTGGAATTGGGGACTGATGAAACCTTTTCTTTTTCCAGAGCAAACAGTCCCAATTAGAAGCCATCTCATGGAGTTAGGCCTGACAGCAGCCAAGTTTGCTAGAAAACGGGGGAATGTGTCGCTTGCGACAAGACTGCTGGCACAGTGCAGTAAGGTTCAACTGGGAAAGACGACCACTGCCCAGGACTTAGTCCAGCATTTTAAAAAACTCTCAACTCAAGGCCAAGTAGATGAAAAATGGGGGCCTGAACTTGATATTGAGAAAACCAAACTGTTGTATACAGCAGGTTAGTAAAATATACAGTATAGTAAAAATCTGTCTGACTTATAATAGAAAAAGTGAGAATTTTCAGTTGCTGCAGAAGGTTTAATTCCCGAGTTGTTTTGTAACTGACATGTAATTCAGTGCTTTTAAAAGGAAGTAAATATCTAATATATGCTAATTTTAATTAATATATGCTAATTATCACAGTGTATAAGTAAGAACTATTTCCAGAAATTACTGATTATTACTGAATTACCTTTTTTTTTTTTAGAGCAAAACATTGTATTGCTGTGAAATAATTATATTTGCTTTTAAGGGTAAATTGTCTTTTTTGTTTGCTGGGTTCAGGCCAATCAACTCATGCGATGGAGATGTTGAGTTCTTGTGCTCTGTCTTTCTGCAAATCTGCCAAAGCTGAATATGCAGTTGCTAAATCAATTCTGACGCTAGCTAAATGGATCCAGGCTGAATGGAAAGAGATATCTGGACAGCTGAAGCAGGTCTACAGAGCACAACAGCAGCAGAACACCTCAGGTCTTTCTACTCTATCGAAAAACATACTCACTTTAATAGAGCTGCCCACTGTCAACACGATTGAGGAAGAGTACCCTCGGATCGAGAGTGAGTCGACAGGTAGCATTTGTTCTTTTCCTTTCTTTTTTTTTTTTTTTTTTTATTTGTGAAAATACTGTACAGAGGGGTTACAATTACATGGGCAGGATAGTGCGTACATTTCTTACCAAGCATTGCAGCCTCCTCCTTTTGTTTACCCTTCACATCCCTTCCCAGCCTCCCCCCTCCCCCCCAATCCCAATCTTTCTCCATCCCCACCTTCCCCCCCCCCCAACGTTGTAAAGCTCGTTTTGAACATGACAACTTGTACTTCTCATTGTTGCAACAGGTCCACCTGTATCTTTAAACAACTGGTTTTTCCCATCTCCTCCTCAAGTTATACTGACATCAAATATAGTGAAAGCAGGGGTCACTGTGGGGAGGGACATACAAAGCAACAAAGAGATAATCTTATAAATGCGTTAGAAACACATGCATGAAAGAAAAAAACATTAAGATATTCTTTTCCTTTCTTGAAAAATACTAATTTGTAAGGCTGAAATTTATAATGTAATGCTGGCCATGGAAAACAATGTGACTGAAATGAGGTTTCTGTTGGAAGTAAGGTCCTGCCTCTGATACCCCAATGAAGATATAGCATAGCCTGTGTGGCCTAGAATGTTGAAGTACAGGTTTCTTAATCCTCAGGGTGATGTGTGTGCTTGTGTGTGTCTATGCATATGCACACCTTCCCCCTACCCCCACCTCTTATCTGGTACTCTCCCATTTGAACCATGCTTCCAGCCCAGCTTTTGGCTAGTTATTTGGAGATGGAATTTTAAGGACTTTGTTGTCCAGGCTAGCTTTGAATCATGATCCTTTAGCTCTCCAGTCTCAGCCTCCTGAGCAGTTAGGAGTACAGTATGAATGATTAGCACCTGACTTCTAACACTGGTACTACTGAACAAAAACTGACAGGTAGTTAATTCAGTCAAAATTCTTCCTCCTCCTCTTTTTTTCTCCTCCTCCTTTTCCTTTTCCTCTTGCTCCTCTTTCTCTTCCTTCTTTCTCCTCCTCTTCCTCCTCTTCTTCCTCTTTTTTCCCCTTGGCCTCCTTCTCCCCTTCTCCTCCTCCTCCTGGTAGGAATTGATGCAGGATCACCTCATAGTATGTAAGTGGGTTCTGAGCTGGATCCACAGTCCAAGAAATTTTGGATTTCTTGTTTGTATACTGTGGGGATAATTCTTTCCTGAAACATGAGAAGCATGTACCAATTATTTTGTTGTACTAAAACATAAGATTTGACTGACTTAGATTGGTCTTATAATTCTAACATGTGCTATCAGGTCTTGGCACTCATAAAAGAACACGTTTTACATTCATTGTAAATCTTGGCAAATGCACTGTGGAAGGTACTTTCTTTCTCTAGAAAATAAAGATTTCTGCTTAATGAGACTTACTGAATAATATATTCAGCACTTGTTCATTATTTTTGCCAAAAATGTTTAAAATAACCTAGTCACGAAGAAATGTCCATTGAAATGTAGAATGTGAGACATACTCTGACATTTTTAAAAACTGAACTGTTGCTAAAGTTTATTGTTATAAGAGATGTGTTCTACTACTGCTGAACCAAGCATTACTTGGAAAATGCCAAGTTACTGATTTTAACATACTAAAATTTTAGAAAAGCACTATCTAAATTTGAAAGTTAATCAAATTATGGAAATTACTGATTGCTCGCAGATAACAAAGACCTAAAATTTTGATGGGAATGTCAGAAATTTCTATATGTAATGCTGTGAATTCTTTCATTCCTCCTCCTCTCACCCCCCATCATGACAGTGCATATTGGAGTTGGAGAACCTGACTTCATTTTGGGACAGTTATATCATCTGTCATCAGTACAGGCACCTGAAGTTGCCAAATCCTGGGCAGCATTGGCTAGTTGGGCTTATCGGTGGGGCAGGAAGGTGGTTGACAATGCCAGGTACGTAGAGTTCAATGTGGAATTCAATGCATTATTAGAATGTCTAATAATTTGATGATACTGAAGTAGTTGAAATATTTGATGATTTGTTTATTTTTACAGTCAGGGAGAAGGTGTTCGTCTGTTGCCTAGAGAAAAATCAGAAGTTCAAAATCTGCTTCCAGATTCTGTAACTGAAGAAGAGAGAGAGAGAATATATGGTATTCTTGGACAGGCTGTGTGTCGACCAGCAGGAATTCAGGCAAGGAAGACACATCTGTGTTGGTGTTCGATGGTGGCAAGGTTGCCATTCCACTCATTGGTTGTCTGTCCTACTTTATTGAATGAGGCAGTTACCATTGCAAATATAAACTTTGGAATTTTAAGATTAAAAAAATAGTTTTGGGCTGGGAAGGTGGCTTAGTGGTAGAGTGCTTACTTTGCATGCTTGAGGTCGGAAGTGGCACTGTGGCTCAAGTGGTAGAGCACTAGCCTTGAGTTGAAGAGCTGAGTGATAGTGCCCAGGCGCAGAGTTCAGACCCCACAACTGGGGGAAAAAAAAAGTTTAATTTTTTCCTAAGAACATAGTTTCTTGAGAAATCAAGTTATTTCCTTAGGGGCCTTTGAAAACTAGGCGACGTTCATTTTATATAAATTACATCTCTTAATTACTCTATGATCAGAAATTAGATTCTGGGGTTGGTGCAGCTCAGTGGTAGAGGGGTATACTTAGCATGTGTGAAGCTCTAGGTTCAAACCTCAGCACTGGAAATGGGGGGTGGAGGTGGGATCTGGTTCTTTACCCTAGATTGGGAGCTGTTAAACCCCTAGAATTTACCCCTAGAGATTCTGCATGGTGCTTATGCATGTGTGTTGGTGATTCTCAAAATAGCCAGAGTGAAGACCGATGACTAAGTGATGAGTAGTATTCCCTCCCTCTCTGACCCAAGACATCAGTTCTTGAATTCTATTGCATATTCAGTTGTAGTCTTCAGAATCCTGGATTTCATTTGTCAGGCTAAATTCTGATGAGTGAGTTCTTCCCTAAACAGTGGCATCTATAAGTCTCTGCCAAAGCAGGTGCTAGGTATGTATGCGGTATGAGAAAGGAAGGCTTGTTCATATTCACTATCCTGTTAGCTTTAAACTTTACGAATATAGTATATTTACTCTTCGGTCAGAATCTTGTAATTTAGAAGTATTTAAAGTTCAAACAACTCAGTCTTTGCTTAAATCCTTCATTGCATTCATTAGTAAATACAAAGAAGCCTATTGACGTGGACTGAGTGAATGGAGCAGTAATACTGTGGAATATGTCTTTTTATGATTACCTTACTTTTTAAAAAAATCACCATTTTATGTCCAATTTTTCTCTAGGATGAGGATATAACACTTCAGATAACAGAGAATGAAGATAATGAGGAAGATGACATGGTCGATGTAATCTGGCGGCAGTTACTTTCAAGCTGCCCATGGCTTTCTGAGCTCGATGAAAGTGCAACTGAAGGCGTTATAAAAGTGTGGAGGAAAGTTGTGGATAGAATCTTCAGCCTGTACAAATTGTCTTGTAGTGCATATTTTACCTTCCTTAAGCTCAACGCTGGTCAGGTAAGTGGCATTATGCTCTAGGAAATCATTTGTACTAGATATTCTTTTTATTACAAAAACAAGGGTGAGAAAAAGACCTTTCTTCCCTTAATCTTTCACTGTCAGATTCCTTTGGATGAGGATGACCCCAGGCTACATTTGAGTCACAGGGCAGAGCAGAGCACTGACGATGTGATTGTAATGGCCACTTTGCGACTGCTCAGGTTGCTTGTGAAGCATGCTGGTGAGCTCCGACAGTACCTAGAGCACGGTTTGGAAACAACACCTACTGCCCCATGGAGAGGTGAGTCCTAAATAAAAATGCATCAGAGAATATTGTTTCCGAGGTGGACATATGAGCCAAGAAAAGAGAGTAGTTACTTTACACGTTATTAGATGTGTTGCAGAATAGCCATGTTTATAGGGTGTCCTGGACTGCCTGTTATCACGAAGACCTTCCATCCCTCTAACCTTTCCACAGAGTGAGAAGATGGCGATGAAAGTAAATTAAAAAAGATTCTTTGCTTAGCCTTTGTAAAAGTATTTGTATCTGCCTTCTTTGTAAGCATTTGTTGAAAATCCATTTCTCTAGGACACTTTTTGATTAAAGGTTTATATCCTACCAAACTTAGAAATCAAGAGCTATTCTATGTAGTTCTTTGCTATCATAGGGGCAACTTTGAGTACTTTAAAATTTGTTCTGATACAGACAGACACCAGGTTTTAACCTTTGGCATCCAGTATATTGACAGGATTTAATGACTTTTTTCCTTTTTTTCTTATCCTGAAGGAATTATTCCACAGCTTTTCTCACGCTTAAATCACCCTGAAGTATATGTGCGTCAGAGTATTTGCAACCTCCTATGCCGTGTAGCTCAAGATTCTCCCCATCTCATATTGTACCCTGCAATAGTAGGGACCATCTCACTCAGCAGCGAATCCCAGGCATCTGGTAGGCAATGCTGAATATTCTGCTTTATGTATACATTATGGTTTTTAAGATTTGTGTTCTAGAGTTGGAAGTAAGAATTATTGACTGAAGGGCTAAACTGCTGTATATCTGCTCCTAGGATCTTGTTTTACATGTTATTTTCAGTCTTAACTGTGACCCACAAACCCAGGGAGAAATGGAATTTCTCGCATCAGTTCAGGCCCATGGAACAGTTAAGGATTAGGTCAAACTCTAGATTAGGAGAACACCTGATTTGTTAGAAACTTACCATCTTCCTGCAGGTCTTTTTCAGGCTTGTAATGTTTAATGTTTATAAATCTGTAAAATGGCAGAATATCCATATTCTTAGTTGTCTTAATGCACAGAAGGAAACTAAGTTAAATGACTTGTGTGAAGGCCAATAGATGATGCATGTTTTCTGTAACAGCATGTGCTCATAGTAGAGACACCCAGATTATCTCCTTTGCCCATTCCACTATAGGAAACAAGTTTTCATCTGCAATTCCAACCTTACTTGGAAATATTCAAGGAGAAGAATTGCTGGTTTCAGAATGTGAGGGAGGAAGTCCTCCTGCTTCTCAGGATAGCAACAAGGATGAACCGAAGAGTGGATTAAATGAAGACCAAGCTATGATGCAGGATTGCTACAGCAAAATTGTGGATAAGCTGTCCTCTGCAAACCCTACTATGGTGTTACAGGTACAAAGAAAACAAACTTGCATGTTTTAAAAAGTTTCATTATGTACTCTACCCCTAAAAGCCTTAAAAATAATGCTCATATAGACTGACTTGAAAATAATATTTGAGAAACAAAGCTTTAAGGATTATCAAGTTTAGTTTTATTTATCTTTGTGGATCTAGTTGGAGGAGGGTCTGTAATTCTTTAGTGAGCATTTAACTTGTAGTGCCAGTGTTTGGAGAACTGCATGTGAGCTGAGCTGAGCCAAGCTGAGTGGGGGTGCTATGTACGCAGGTCCAGATGCTGGTGGCAGAGCTGCGCAGGGTCACTGTGCTCTGGGACGAGCTTTGGCTGGGAGTTTTGTTACAACAGCACATGTATGTCCTGAGACGGATTCAGCAGCTGGAAGATGAGGTGAAGCGAGTCCAGAACAACAACACCTTACGCAAGTATGTTTTCCTCCACTTTTGCCCAGAAGATGAAGCCTCTTGGCTTTTTTTTTTTTTTTTTTAATTTTGCAATCTGGAGTTGGGAAGGTGGCTCAGTGGTAGAGCGCTTGCCTTGCATGCATGAGGCCCTGGGTTCGATTCCTCAGCACCACATAAGCAAAAAGAAAAGCTGAAAGTGGCGCAGTGGCTCAAGTGGTAGAGTGCTAGCCTTGAGCTGAAGAGCTTAGGGACAGTGCCCAGGCCCAGAGTTCAGGCCCCATGACCGGACTCCCCCCCCAAAAAAAAAACAAAAACAAAAACAACTTGCAATCTATTTATCATCCTAGCTAGTTTTGCTTTTGTTGGCCCTGGGGCTTGAGCTCCTCAGGGTCTGGACTCTGTCCCTGAGCCTCTTTTTGCTCAAGGCTAGCTCTCTACCATTTGAGACACAGTGCCAGTTCTGGCTTTTTCTGAGTAGTTTATTGGAGATAAGAGTCTCATGGACTTTTCTGCCTGGGTGGGGTGGCTTTGATCCTTGATCCTTAGCTGCTCAGTCTTTTGAGTAGCTAGGATTATAGGCCTGAGCCACTGGCATCTGGCCGTCATAGCCACTTTTAACTGTACCTACATTCACAATACTATGCCACCATTAGGATTTGTACAATTTATTCTTTAGCCCAAATAAGCACACAGTAATTATTCAACACTGTTTTTTCCACTTAAGACTAATATGGCCCTTGTTTACCTCTTTCTCCTTCTTCATTTTCTGGGCATTTTTGTTAATACTCTCCTAATAGGTATGATGGGGTACCTCGTTGTGGGTTTGATTTGCATTTCTTAATGACTTAGATACAGAGCATCTTTTCATGTGTTGCTCATTATTGGTGGTGAATCTTCTCTGGAGAAGACTGTTGCTGTTAATTAGATTGTGATTTTGTTGTTGAGTTACAGAAATCCTTTTTAGGATCTGGTTATTAGCTCCTTATCAGATAGGAGATTTGAAAATACTTTTCTACACCTCTGGGTTGTCTTTTCGTTCTCTTGGTATACAAATGTTTTAAAGTTCAGCTTAATCTGTTATTCCTCTTGGTGCTATATCCAAGGAATCTGGTGTCACAGAGCCTTCCCCTTTATGTTCACTTCCAAGAGTTCTAAAAGTCTCAAGTCTAGGTCATTTTTCCATTCTGAGTCATGTTTGGTTATGATTTAAGGGTAAGAGCCTATTTCAGATTTTTGCCATGCAGATAGCCTGTGTTTGCCTAACAGTATTGAAAAGAGAAGCTGCTAGCTGGGCGCTGGTAGCTCACGCCTGTAATCCTAGCTATTCAGGAGGCTGAGATCTGAGGATTGGGTTTCAAAGCCAGCCCGGGCAGGAAAGTCCGTGAACTCTTTATCTCCAATAAACCACCAGAAAACCGGAAGTGGTGCTGTAGCTCAAGTGGTAGAGCGCTCGCTAGCCCAGAGTGCTCAGGCCCAGAGTTCAAGCCCCATGGCTGACAAAAAAAAAGAGAGAGAGAGAGAGAAAAAAAAAGCTGCTTTCTTATAGGCAGAGTTATTTTTCACACTACTGTGTTAGTAGGTTACTTTGCCAATATTTTACTCTGTTTATATTTATTTTTGGTACTGTTTACTCATACTATATAAATTTGAAGTATGTCACATTTGTTGAAAGCTTTCTTTTAATTAGCTTACATTAGTTATCTAGGAAGGGATTTCAGAGTTAAGTTTCCACACATACTTGCAACGTATTTCAGTTGTTGTAAAACTTGAATTATGGTAACTTTCTGAATAAATGTCTTGCTGCATAGAGAAGAGAAAATTGCCATCATGCGGGAAAAGCACACAGCTCTGATGAAGCCCATTGTGTTTGCCTTGGAGCATGTGAGGAGTATCACAGCAGCCCCTGCAGAAACACCCCATGAAAAGTGGTTTCAGGATAACTATGGTGAAGCCATTGAAAATGCCCTGGAAAAGCTGAAGACCCCATCAAACCCTGCAAAGCCTGGAAGCAGCTGGATTCCATTTAAAGAGGTATAAAGTAGTCTGAAAAAAGGCTCTCTGTGTGTGTGTGTGTGTGTGTGTATTCCATTTAAAGAGGTATAAAGTAGTCTGAAAAAAGGCTGTGTGTGTGTGTGTGTGTGTAAAAGCTGAAGACCTCATCAAACCCTGCAAAGCCTGGAAGCAGCTGGATTCCATTTAAAGAGGTATAAAGTAGTCTGAAAAAAGGCGCGCGTGCGTGCGTGCGTGCGTGCGTGCGTGTGTGTGTGTGTTGGACCTAAGGGACTTGGGCATGTTGGTAAGGTCCTCTACCAGTGAACTATATCCCCAACTCCTCATCCATGTGTTGTATGTAACTAAACAGTGATTATGTGAAAGTTCCACTGTTTATTCTTCTGTCATTTGATACTTGTGGGATTGCCAGTTACTTGTTTTTATGAACAAGTTTGCTAAAGATTGCATTGATAATTTTCACAAGGCCAAAGCCCCACTGTTCATTAATTCAGATGCAGTTTGTTGAGTAGGGACATTGTTGGACATCTGATCTATTGTTCCCTGTGATTATTAGAAGGGATTGTAGTTCGTAGCATACTTTAAGTAATCAGAGCTGTGTTTACTTTTCTATTGGAAGCATTCTTACCTAAAGCCATGTATGGTGGCACATACCAGTAATCTCAGCTCTTGTGAGGTGGAGGCTGGGGGATCTTGAGTTTAAGGCCACCCAGGGCTACATTAGAAGACTGTCTCAGAAACAAACAAATTCTTACAAACAAATTCTTTCCTGATGTGCTTTCTTTTTTCTCTTCAATGAAATAAGAGTAGGTAAAGCCTCATTTCTTTTTCCTTAAAACTTAATGTGAATGTCTTTTAAATTGGCTTCCTAAGAGTGAGTGTGGCTGCTAGCTATCTCTTTTGCTCCATTAGGAGGGCCACATTGATTTGTCTTGGCATTGTTGGGCATAGTAAGTAAGGACTAAAATACGGAATTTGTGACTACAGTGGTAATTTTATTCTGTCTCCCTGATTATATTGGTTATTTGGACAGAGGAGGAAGTGAAGGATCGTATCAAATGGGAATCATACAGAGCATAGCAGGATACGTCCTGTTGTTTCACCTCCCAAGTGATCCATATTCCCAGCAGCAGTTATGTGTAGGGCTGTAAAATCAGTGTGGAAGGAAATATGTTACAATCCTAACATAGACTTATTTTTCCCATCTTATGAGTATAGATAATGCTGAGTTTGCAGCAGAGAGCCCAGAAACGTGCAAGTTACATATTACGCCTTGAAGAAATCAGCCCATGGTTGGCTGCCATGACTAACACTGAAATTGCTCTTCCTGGGGAAGTCTCAGCCAGAGACACAGTCACAATCCACAGCGTGGGTGGAACCATTACAATTTTACCAACTAAAACCAAACCCAAGAAACTTCTCTTTCTAGGATCAGATGGGAAGAACTATCCTTACCTTTTCAAAGGTAGGGCTTAACTTCATTTTAAAGAAAAGTGTTAGT
Organism: Dipodomys ordii; assembly: GCF_000151885.1. Taxonomy (NCBI): domain Eukaryota; kingdom Metazoa; phylum Chordata; class Mammalia; order Rodentia; family Heteromyidae; genus Dipodomys; species Dipodomys ordii. The sequence continues at coordinate 7,224,204 of NW_012267230.1, forward strand.
CTTGTGTGTGTGTATGTGTGTGTTTGTTGGTCGTGGGGCCTGAACTCTGGGCCTGGGCACTGTCCTTCAGCTCTTCAGCTCAAGGCTAGTACTCTACCACTTGAGCCACAGTGCTACTTCCGGCTTTTTCTGCTTATGTGATGTTGAGGAATTGAACCAAGGGCCTCATGCATGCAAGGCAAGCACTTTGCCACTGAGCTACCTTCCCAGCCCCTGTGTGAGTGTTTTGAGAAGTTTATCCTGGTGATTTGCTGTATGTCCTGTAACTACATGGGGTAGTTTGAACAGCACTGGTTTGATGGGTGTAGCAAGATTCCCTCCCCTCCCCTTTTGCATGTGAACCATTAGAAGCAGAACTGAGGCATGGTGCATAATGCTAATTCCTGTAGAATCTTCTAATTTACTCAAGTGTGCCTTATTGTTCTGTTTGTTGTTGAAAACATAGGAAGTGATATACGCCTTATTGTTCTGTTTGTTGTTGAAAACATAGGAAGTGATATACTTTGACTTCATTTAGTTACCTACCCCAGCAACATTTTTTTAATTTCATAGGACTGGAGGATTTACATCTGGATGAGAGGATAATGCAGTTCTTATCTATTGTGAATACCATGTTCGCTACGATCAATCGCCAGGAAACACCCCGTTTCCATGCTCGACACTATTCGGTAACACCACTGGGCACAAGGTCAGGGCTGATCCAGTGGGTGGATGGAGCCACACCCTTATTTGGTCTTTACAAGCGATGGCAACAGCGGGAAGCTGCCTTGCAAGCACAAAAGGTTAGCAACATTACAATATGCATAGCTTCATTTGAATGTTTTTATGCAGGTTCATTAACATGTTCAGTAGTTTTGTGGAATATTTCTAGACTATACTTGAACATGTTTGCATGTTTATTAAGCATTAAAGCAGGAAACACTTGAGGTTCGTTGGAAAGTGATTTGGGGGTGTGTGGAGGATTTTTGTCATGTTTAACAGTTCTTATTTCAAATGTAAAAGTTTAGTACAAACCTTTTTGGTATTTTTTGGTGTTCATAGGAGGGCCTAGGTACTGTCCTTTAGCTTTCTCACTCTAGGCTGGCTTCTACCACTTACTTGATACATAGCTCCACATTCAGGTTTTGATGTTTAATTGGAGAAAAGAGTCTTATGGACTTTACTGTCTTAGGCTGGTTTTGAACTGTGTTCCTCAGATCTCAGCTTTTTGAGTAGGTAAGATTATATAGATGTGACTCGCTGGTTCTTGGAAATACAAGCCATTTTTTGCAGGACTTAGGATTTTTTCTTTTAAAAACACAAATAGGGGGCTGGGAAGGTGGCTTAGTGGTAGAGTGCTTGCCTTGCATGCATGAGGCCCTGGGTTCAATTCCTCAGCACCACATAAGCAAAAAGAAAAGCTGGAAGTGGCGCTGTGGCTCAAGTGGTAAGAGTGCTAGCCTTGAGCTGAAGAGCTAAGGGACAGCGCCCAGGCCCAGAGTTCAGGCTCCAGGACCAGACCCAAAAAAAAAACCCCAAAACAAAACACAAATAGTGCAAACTCGATCACTAGCTCTGCATAATGTAGCAGAAGCTAAGGGAACCAAGATTGCTAAAGTAATTGAGGTGATGGGAGCGTACTTGCCTTAGAAGCCACTGAGGTGGCTCTTCCCTTCCTAGAACAGAGTAAAAAAAAAAAAAGGATATGCATGCAACACAATATTTTTGCCATTTAAAAAAAAAATTTAAGGAAAGGATAGACCAGAGAAATGTGACTGATTGTTTTAACCAAACTTGTTTTCTGGAAGTATGTTTTATAAAAATAAATGTTTGAGATGCACAAATGCCATTGGACTGGTTGTGGTTATCAACTGCTCAGTAATTAGTATTTCACATCTCTATGCTTTCATTAGTATTATGAAGGTCTTTAGATGTTCAAGTAATCAAAAAACTTTGAGACCCATATATTTTTAAATTGGTAAATGTAAAACTTTAAGGGTAGAATTAGTCTTACTCTATATTGTGGATTTTGTAATTTGATTTAGACTAGGAGTTAAGGTTTGTTTTAGCAGCTGAGTTATTAATATGTGTCAGGATCTAGATGTAAGTGCTCAGGATATTAAGTAAATTTATATAGTGTTAGCCTCATCACAAAAAAATGCTTACAATTAGGGGTAGGTATAGGAAGACACCTTTAGAAGGTGTCTGTTTTCTTCTTTAATGTTTTTATGGTGCTAAAGCTCAAAATCTGACACATGTGAAACATACTTGAGCAAGGCAAGACCTGTCGCTCTGGTACCAGAGTCACATTGTTAATTGTTCTGTAGGCTCCTTGTTGTGCATAGAAGCTACTCACTGGTGTGGTAGTACACTCATGATCCAAGAACCAGGAGGCTACTGCAGGTGGATCTCAAGTTCAAGGCCAGGCTGAGCTGTAGTGTAGAGCATTACATTGCCTCAAAATAAAAAGAGAAAGGAATAAAATACTACTTCACATTTGGAATAATTTTTGTCTTATTTTTTCTAATGTGTGTGTGTGTATGTTTTTTAAGGCTCAAGATTCCTATCAGACACCTCAGAATCCTGGCATTGTACCCCGTCCTAGTGAACTTTACTATAGTAAAATTGGCCCAGCTCTGAAAACTGTTGGTCTTAGCTTGGATGTATCCCGTCGGGACTGGCCCCTACATGTGATGAAGGCTGTGTTGGAGGAGTTAATGGAGGCCACACCCCCAAATCTCCTGGCTAAAGAGCTTTGGTCATCTTGTACCACCCCTGACGAATGGTGGAGAGTCACACAGGTATGTTGGGTTTCGACTATAACCATGTCTTCTTGTTTGTCTGGTTTGTCTCCTCTTCTTCCCTCTGTCCCTAAATAAAGACTTGGTAGTTTGAAACCTGTATATGAATCTTACTTTACAGTTAAAAAGTTGTAGCCATGTCTGTATATAAAGGCAGGAAAGAGCAGGTTGCTCGATGAAGTGGCAAAAAATAAAATCTTAGGTGTATGTGTGGGGGGGGGGCAAGGGGAGGGGGGAGGAGGCTATCAATGGAGGTTGAAGGGAAATAGTTGAAAACCTAGCATCTTGATGCTTACACAGCACCTGGAGGATCCCCCAGTGCAGGTTAGCTGCAGCCAGGGCGCTGAGCTCACAGAGCTGTATGAACACATTGAGCTCTGCAGGAGTCTTGAGGAGCACTTCTGTGTTGTCTGTTTTAAGATCAGGGGTAGGCTTCTGTCCACAGTAGAGCATAGGGAGGACTATAGTATTAATGATGCTTCCCTTACTCCCTGCCTCTGTAGTCTTATGCAAGATCTACTGCTGTCATGTCTATGGTTGGCTACATTATTGGACTTGGAGATAGACACTTGGACAATGTCCTCATAGATATGACGACTGGAGAAGTGGTCCACATAGATTACAATGTGTGCTTTGAAAAAGGTAAGGTCGAAGTGGACTTGCACTTCTACAGGAGGGTCAGATAATTTCAGTGTAACAGCCAAAGTATAACAATTTGTCTTTTCAAGGTAAAAGCCTTAGAGTTCCTGAGAAAGTCCCTTTCCGAATGACACAAAACATTGAAACTGCACTTGGTGTTACTGGAGTAGAAGGTGTTTTTAGGCTTTCTTGTGAGCAGGTATGCAGTTTTTTTCTCTTCTCCTATTGTACTGTATCTATTAAATGAAGGAGACCTGTTGAATGAAAAATTTAAAAATGTCAGGATCTAGGTGGTTCACCCCTGTAATCCTAGCTCCTCAGGAGGCTGACATCTGAGATCATGGTTTGAAGCCAGCCTAGGCAGGAAAGTCCCTCTTGTCTTCAGTTGAACTACAAAAAAGCCAGAAGTGGAACTGTGTTGTGGCTCTAGTGGTAGAGTGCTTGCTTTGAGCAAAAAAGCTGAGAGACTACACCTACGCCCTGAGTTGGAGCCCCAATACCAGCACAAAAGAGAAGAAAAATTTTTTAAATTCCTTGAGGAAACTTACTTGAGACTCTTCCTGAAATAGGTGCTACACATTATGCGGCGTGGCCGAGAGACTTTGCTGACACTCCTGGAGGCCTTTGTGTATGATCCCTTGGTGGACTGGACAGCAGGAGGCGAGGCTGGGTTTGCTGGAGCTGTCTATGGTGGAGGTGGCCAGCAGGCTGAGAGCAAGCAGAGCAAGCGAGAGATGGAGCGAGAGATCACCCGCAGCCTCTTTTCTTCCAGAGTAGCTGAAATAAAGGTAAAGACGAGTGATGTAATAAGATACTGACGCCTTTCTATTAAAAGCGTAAATATGTCCATTTAAAAAAGACAACAAAAGCACTGGTGGATTCCTGTAATCCTAGCTACTCAGCAGGCTAAGGGCTCAAGAGGTAGAGGGCCAGGCCTTAAATGAAAAAGTCAAGTGAGAGCATCCTGAGTTCACACTTCAGTACTGGCACCAACCAAAAAAAAAGAAAAAAATACTTTCTGTATTTTGTTTTCAAGATTAGTGTATAATATTGGAATGACAGTCAAATGTGAGAATTTGATGCCATCTCTTTATTAGGCAATGCTCCCATCCATAGTTCCATAACCTCTCTTAAGAGGTAGGTTAATAATTTGGGAAACAATGGAACCAATTCAGGTGCTTCCTAGATGAATAACCTTACCTCCCTGTCTGTAGCTGGTGATGCCAGTTTGTTTTGTGTAATGTACTTTTAGGAAGCAATGGCTGTGTGAATTTGAATGAATGTGTTGGTTATCTTTGTGTGTGAAAGGGAGGTGATGCCATCTTCCTTTCATGTTCTGTTGAGGTTTAGGCAAGAATGCATTCATATCCTCCTTTCTTGATTCTTGTACAAACATTTAGGCACTGATGACCCAGATTCTCCCTAATCATAAACCCTTTCTTTAGGTGAACTGGTTTAAGAACAGGGATGAGATGCTGGTTGTGCTTCCCAAGCTGGACAGTAGCTTAGAGGAATATCTCAGCCTACAAGAGCAGCTGACGGATGTGGAAAAACTACAGGGCAAGCTGCTAGAGGAAATAGAGTTTCTAGAAGGAGCCGAAGGAGCAGATCATCCTTCACACACGCTACAACATAGGTTCGAAACAGGGTTGATTTTGTGTTTGTAAAATGTCACTTTGGGACTGGGAAGGTGGCTCAGTGGTAGAGTGCTCGCCTTACATGCATGAGGCCCTGAGTTTGGTTCTTCAGCACCACATAAGCTCAAAAAGCCAGAAGTGGCTCTGTGGCTCAAGTGGTAGAGTGAGCTGAAGAGCTGAGGGACAGCACCCAGGCCCAGAGTTCAGGTCCCACGACCGGGGGGGGGGGGGGGTCGGGGGTCACCTTGAATTAAGATGACTGTAGCAAAACAAAAAAAAAAAGACTGTAGCAGCTCATAAAGTCAGAAAAAGTTCTCTGAAGGACCTTAGTTTTAAAGTGTTAACCAGCAGTTTACTTAAATGTGTAACCAGTTAGGGTAGATAAGTAGGTTTAGTGAATATACTTGGGTTCATAAAACCTGAGGTTTGTTTTTCTCTAGTTGTCTCTTAGTCCTTACTTATTTGTAAAGAGGTATTTTTTCTATCTGCTTTATTGTTTTACACTTATTCAGTTAAATTGAGGGACCTGAGGGACTGTACTTCTACCACACATGCTCAGTGTTTCAGTGCTCAGTAATCTGGAGTTGAACGTGCAAGTGCCAAGCATAGCAGGAGGCATGCAGATATCTGTCAAGCTTCAATTCTCTACCTTCAAGGAGCTCAAAATCTGTCAGATATGATACATTTATGTAAAACGTCGCATAGCCTAGGGAATTACAGGGCTAGGAAAATTGAGAGGAGTAAAGAACATTTGAGCAGGGCCCTCAGTCAAGATTGAAAAGCAGCTACTTAGGCAGATGTTGTACATCTGACTGAGCAAGATCCAGGTTGTTAAATAGGTAGGAGAATGAGCAGCAGGTAATCTGTGAGTTGTTGGATTGTTTCCCTCTTAGGTATTCTGAACATACTCAACTACAGACCCAGCAAAGAGCAGTTCAGGAAGCAATCCAGGTCAAGCTGAATGAATTTGAACAGTGGATAACACATTATCAGGCTGCGTTCACTAATTTAGAAGCAACACAGCTTGCAAGTTTACTTCAGGAGATCAGCACACAAATGGACCTTGGTATGAGTTGGCTTCTTTTGCATATACCTGGGTATGGGTTCTGTGCATGTGCCTGTGCGTGTGTGTGTGTGTGTTTCTAATTTGTACTGTAGTTGAAATGTGACTGTCTTTTACCAAAAGGTCCCCCAAGCTATGTGCCAGCAACAGCCTTTCTGCAGAATGCTGGCCAGGCCCACCTGATCAGCCAGTGTGAGCAGCTGGAGGGTGAAGTTGGCGCTCTTCTGCAGCAGAGACGCTCGGTGCTTCGAGGCTGTCTGGAACAGCTACATCACTATGCAACTGTTGCTCTGCAGTATCCAAAAGCCATATTTCAGAAACACCGAATTGAACAGTGGAAGACCTGGATGGAAGAGCTTATCTGCAACACCACAGTAGAGCGTTGTCAAGAACTCTACAGAAAGTAAGTTGACAGCAGTCAGTTCCCCTCCATGTCTCAGTAATGTTCAATTTTTGAATCACATCAGTATTATTTTCTCTGAAAAGGTGAAATCTGAATGGAGTCATCCCCCCATTCCATGCTTGAGACAGGGTCTGTCCTCCTGCCTCAGCCTCCCAAGTAGTAGGTTTTTAGATATTTGCCACCAGTCCTGGCTGTATTAGCTTTAAAAGGATATGAACCTATTTTTTCCCTTATAGGCAATTTTTTCCCCCTGCTAATTAAGCTATATCCCAGTGGTGAGATTAGTTTAAGGAGAGCTAGACTCAAAACTTGACTATATTGGTCACCAAGTCATTTTAGAAATTTGCTTAAACTCTGTAGACTTTTATCTGAGAAATGAAAATTCTTACCCCAGCTCGTGTGTGTGTGTGTGTGTGTGTGTGTGCGCGCGCGCGCACGCGCGTGCGTGTGTGTGTGCGCGCGCGCGTGTCTGTCTGTCTGTGTGGGTCCTGGGGCTTGAACTCAGGGCCTGGGTGCTGTCCCTGACGTTTTCTTTGCTTGAGGCTAGCATTTTGCTGCCTGAGCCACAGCTCCAGTTCCACCTTGGTGTTTAATTGGAGCTAAGAGTTTCATGGACTCTCCTGCCCAGGCTGGCTTCAAATCTTGATCCTTAGATCTCAGCCTCTTGAGTAGCTGGGATTACAGGCGTTGACCCATTGGCTTGATTCCAGCTTGATTCCTGCTCTTCAGTTGAAATAGAATACAAAGTTGTCTTACATAATTTGCCAAGCATGAATGTTAATTCTTTCTTGTTTTTATAGATATGAAATGCAGTATGCTCCCCAGCCACCCCCAGCTGTGTGTCAGTTCATCACTGCCACTGAAATGACCCTGCAGCGATATGCAGCAGACATAAACAGCAGGCTTATCCGACAAGTGGAACGCTTAAAACAAGAAGCTGTCACTGTGCCCGTTTGTGAGGACCAGTTGAAAGAAATCGAACGTTGCATTAAAGTTTTCCTTCATGAGAATGGAGAAGAAGGATCTTTGAGTCTAGCAAGTGTCATTATTTCTGCGCTTTGTACTCTCACAAGGTGAGTTGGCATCATATTGGGCCATTTCATTGTCCTAAAAATTGATGCCTTATGAAGATTTCATGTTTTCTTTTTAATTCCATATATAAAGTGGTATTGTCATTTTCCTTCATCTTTTTAGCGTTGCTTTCTTTTCAGGTTTTGAAGTCCACTCTAGCCCCCTCTATTGTGTATATGTTTAACTGAGTCATTTCCCTGTGCACGTGTTTATTATCCCATTTAGGCGCAACCTAATGATGGAAGGGGCAGCCTCAAGTGCTGGGGAACAGCTGGTTGACCTGACGTCTCGGGATGGAGCCTGGTTTTTAGAGGAGCTGTGCAGCATGAGTGGGAATGTCACTTGCTTGGTTCAGTTACTGAAGCAGTGCCACCTGGTGCCGCAGGACTTAGACATCCCAAACCCAATGGAAGCCTCTGAGGCTGTTCACTTAGCCAATGGTGTATATACCTCATTGCAGGTAAACATGCTAACCTCAGTTTTAAAAGTTGAGCATTGTCTTTTTCATTAAAAGAAAACATGGATTTCCTCTTGGTTGTTGAAGCAGCCGTTTAAAGATCAAAGCTGAGTATGGTATGTTAGAGTTCTGGGAAACTAGTTGAATCATAAGTTGATCATCGGCCTTGGATACATTTATTTCTCATAGACAGAATAAGTTTTATAAGTAGTTTTTTTATTTTTTTGTTGGTCGTGAGGTTTGAATTCTGGGCCTGGGCACTGTCCTGTGCTCTTCAGCTCAAGGCTAGTGTTCTACCGCTTGAGCCACAGCTCTGCTTTTGTTTTCTAGTGGTTTATGGGAGATAAGAGTCTCACAGACTTTCCTGCCCAGGCTGGCTTTGAACTGTGATCCTCAGATCTCAGCCTCCTGAGTAGCTAGGATTACAGGCATGAGCCACTGGCACCCAGCCAATTTTATGAGTTTTGTAGCCACTTCTAGTTTCTAATTGCATACATTTTTTTTTTGTTTTTACTTTTATGGCATCAAATCTTCCCTCTTAAACCCCAAACACATACTTTTCTTTGGTTTTTAGGAATTGAATTCAAATTTTCGACAAATCATCTTCCCAGAAGCACTTAGATGTTTAATGAAAGGGGAGTCTACCTTAGAAAACATGCTCCATGAATTGGATAGTCTCATTGAGCAGACAGCTGATGGTGCTCCTCTGCAAACTATAGTTGAATCTCTTCAAGCCTACCTAAGAAATGCAGCTATGGGACTCGAAGAAGAAACACATGCCCATTACATTGATGTTGCCAGGCAAGTGAATTCTATATATTGTTGCCCCACGAAAGAGGTGGGGCAGCCAGGTAAAGGGATTCTAAGCTCTAACTCCACTGTAAATTGCTTTTACCTTTCAGAGCAAGTATAATTACAAATGCCCATACTCCTCTCTTTAGTGGGGATGGGGAAAACAAAGAGGTTTAAATGCAGGACAGGGACTCACACTTGCAAGACAGGTGCTTTATCACTTGAGCACTTGTTTTAGTTATTGTTCAGTCACATTTTCCCTTAGGCTGCCTGTGGACTGTGGTCTTTCTACTTCCAGCACAGCTAGGACCTTTAGCTCACATCACTGTGCTGGCTTGTTGGTTGAGATGGGCCTTGCTAATTTTTTGCCCAGATTGGCTTTGTATTGCAACCCTCCTTCCCTGTCTGTCTACAGAGTAGCTGGAATTATAGGTGTTAGCTACTGCACCTAGCCCAAGTGCCTTTAAAAAAAAATACTCTACGATGATTGTAGTTTCACTGGAAATTGTCTTTAGGAATACAATAGGAAGGCTCTGTGGCTACTTTATCCTTCATCCACCCTCTTCCAGTGTTCTGGAGACTTTAGCTCCAAAATAACCAATAAAAGCTAGGTGGGATGACTTATGTGGTAGAGTCCCAGCTGAAAAAGTCAGTAGAGTGAGAATGAAGACACTGAATTCATGTCCAGGTACCAGTTAAAGAAAAAAAAGAATTGAATCCCTTATTTTTATATATTTCTTCATTTAGTTTATTTTTATCTTTGAGTTAGCATACATTTACAATGTATTTTAGTTGTTTTAGTCATACAATAAGAGACAAAGTATAACTGATTTAGATTATTCATGTAATTGTCATAATTTCTACCAATACAAAAAAAGTTAGGGCTTGAGGTGTGGCTTAAGTGGTTGAATGTCTACCTAGTAAAGATGAGCCTCTGTGTACCTTTCATACCTCTGTTTATCTGCTGTCTTTTCCAAGGCACTCTCCCCTCACATTGAAGGTATGCTTAGGATGACAAGCTGCATGCTTACTTCTGTGGTAGCCTGTGTGTGCCTTGTTTGAGTAAGTCTCAAGGAATAATTCATAGCCTTGTCTTGCAGCTCTTTTCCAATAGAAATTGTTCTGGTTAATATTTTAAATCCTCCTAAAACCTTTTCCTGGTTCTACTTATTAGGATGATAAGGATGAAACTAGGTAACTATTTTACTGATAGTAATTGTGTGTACTTGCAGTTATTTTTTGCTTTTTATGTAACATGTTTAGAGAGAGCACAGGATATATTAGTATTATATATATCTTAATGATATTAGGAAATAGGAAGTTTAACAAAGATTGTGCATTCAGAATGCACACAAAATTCCAAAGCTAGGTTTATGGCTTAAGTGAATGAGCACCTATCTAATAGGTGTAGGGCCTCCAATTTAGATCTTTGACCACCAAAAAGAAAAAAACATAATGTGCAGAATTTCAAACTAAATGTATCCAAAATGTTTTGGTTTATTGTTTCTAATGCGATTAGAAAAATTTGCTAAATCTACCAATTTTAAAATTATCCTTGACATTGGTCTAGGATGCAAGTTTAGGTTATTTCATATTTTGAACATAAAGTGAGTTTAATACTTTCTGTAACTTTTAACATATCATAACCCAGGTTTGCACAAAGTTTAATGATACTGAGTTAGCTTTGTTGGCTTCATGTAGGTGACATGAAATGGCATTTTCTCATGACATTCCTTCTTCAAGCCAAATTTGCTGACCTTGCATTCTGTCTCTGAGATGGCTGATTTTTATGTTCCCTCCTCTTGCATTTCTCTTCAAGGAGGATCTTAACTCTGTTTTCTTTTTCTCTAGAGTACTGCATGCCCAATACGGTGAATTAATCCAACCAAGAAATGGTTCTGTTGATGAAACACCTAAAATGTCAGCTGGCCAGATGCTCTTGGTAGCATTTGATGGCATGTTTGCCCAGGTTGAAACAGCTTTTGGTTTATTAGTTGAAAAGGTAAATGTGGGGTTGGTTTTATCAATTATATAAGGGCAGTGTAATATATTCAGTGTGAGAACAGAGAAAAAACAATTTTTTTTCTTTCATTTACAAAGTTAAACAAGATGGAAATTCCTGTTGCTTGGAGGAAGATTGATATCATTCGGGAAGCAAGAAGTACCCAAGTTAATTTTTTTGATGATGACAATCACCGGCAGGTGCTAGAAGAAATTTTTTTTCTAAAAAGACTACAGACAATTAAAGAGTTCTTCAGGCTCTGTGGTACTTTTTCTAAAACATTGTCAGGTAATATTTCATCGTGTGTGTGTGTGTGTGTGTGTGTGTGTGTGTGTGTGAACATTGTCAGGTAATATTTCATCGTGTGTGTGTGTATGTGTGTGTGTGTGTGTGTGTGTGTCTTGGGAGCTGTCCCTGTTTTGTGTGTGTGTGTCTCTGTGTGTGTGTGTGTGTGTGTGTCTTGGGAGCTGTCCCTGTGCCTCTTTATGCTCAGGGCTAATGCTCTACCACTTGAATTACTGTACCATTTCCAGTTTTTGAGTGGTTAATTGGCAATAAAGTAGCTAGGATTACAGGCATGAGCCACCAGTGCCTGGCTAATATTTCACCTTTAAACATCTAGGTTTAACCTTTGGAAGGGAGCTTCATATAATTGTACATTCATAAAATCGGAAGTGCTTTAACTAAGCAGCATTTCTCCCTCCTTTTAAAAGGTTATATTTTTATAACCTTTATGTAGTTGTACAAAGAAGTTACCATTCAACATATCAGTTTCTGAATATAATGCATCTTGATCCACATCACTCATCATTCTGCTCTTTCCCTCCCAAGTCTGCCCCCCTCCTTTTTTTTAAACTAATCTTATTTCTGCATAATTTACTTCAAGAAAATTTTCCTTTTCTTAGGATCAAGTTCACTTGAAGATCAGAATACTGTGAATGGTCCTGTGCAGATTGTCAATGTGAAAACACTTTTTAGAAACTCTTGTTTCAGTGAGGACCAAATGGCCAAACCCATCAAGGCCTTCACAGCTGACTTCGTGAGGCAGCTCTTGATAGGCCTCCCAAACCAAGCCTTGGGGCTCACACTGTGCAGCTTTATCAGTGCCCTGGGCGTGGACATCATTGCCCAGGTGGAGGCCAAGGATTTTGGTGCTGAAAGCAAGGTTTCTGTGGATGACCTGTGTAAGAAAGCAGTGGAGCACAACATCCAGGTGGGGAAGTTCTCTCAGCTGGTGATGAACAGGGCGACTGTGCTAGCTAGCTCCTACGACACAGCATGGAAGAAGCACGACCTTGTGCGCAGGCTGGAAACGAGCATTGCTTCCTGTAAGACAAGCCTGCAGCGGGTCCAGCTCCAGATCGCCATGTTCCAGGTATGCTTGGAAAGGAGAGGCACCTGTATGAAACAACACAAGAGGAGGAAAAATTTAACTTCATCAGCGTGCCAATCTATAGCAAACTTACCTTAGGATTCAAGGCTCCTTGTTTATCTCTGAAGCTGGGATCATTTCATGTGCACAGTCTGTGCTCTTTGAATTTGTTTCCCTCAGGCTGCATCATAAGTATTATCATGTCAGTGAGTATTCGTGGTGGACGTAATAGGGCAGTATTGGGTTTTTTGTTTAGTTTGGATTTTATTTTACTGTTTCCCAGTTCTGAGGTTTGAATTCAAGGGACTCATGCTTACTTGGCTGGTATTTACCTTTCTCAGTGGTAGAGCCTCTAGCCAGAGTTTTTGCTAGGTATTTTTGGAGATGGAGTCTTGAGGCTGTTCTTTCTGGGCTGGTTTCCAATCATGATCTTCTGGATCTCAGCCTTTTGTGTTTCTAGGATTACAAGCACAAGCACGAACCACTGACAACCCTGGTATTCAAGGCAGGCAGTCTTACTGCTACGCCACAACTCTAGCTCTGTGAGTTGTTGTTTTTTCCCTTTTTGGTGCTAGTCCTGGGCCTTGAGCTCAGGGTCTAGGTGCTGTCTCTAATTTTTTTTTTTTTAACTTAAGGCTAACGGTCTAATATTTGAACCACAGCTCTACTGGCTTTTTAGTGGTAATTGGAGATAAGAGTTTCACTGACTTTCTTGCCCTGTTGTTTTTGAACAATGCTCTTCAGATCTCAGTTTCCTGAGTAGCTAGATTACAGGCATGAGCCACCATTGCCCAGTGTTTGTTTTATTTGCTTTTGGCCATCTATTTCTGAGATAGTGTCTCAACTTCCTGCTTGGGCATGCACCTGGGGCGAGGTATGTTAAGCCTAGTATTTTAGGATGTCAGGCATGTTACGCTTGACCTAGCTCTCATTTGAGATGGAGTCTCAGGAACTTGGTTGCTCAGGTTGGTCCCTCACTGTGATCCTCCAAATCTCAACCTTTCTCCTTGGTATCTAGAATTACAGGGATGAGCTACTGGCATCCAGCTATACTGTAATTGTTGGTTGACCCTATTCATTATGTAGACATGTGTCCACCACTGTTAAACATTATAACTAAGGTGATCTCTATAGTAATTTTAAGTGAATAATCTTCATTTTGGGAACACATTTTAAAAGTTGCTTTTGTCCTTATTTAAAGGCGTCACTAAGACAGCACAGGCTTTGGGGTGAGATGGATTTGGATCCAAGTCACACTTTAGATTTATAAATTTATATCTGAGTTCTGGTTTCCTTATCTGTGGAAGGAGGACAGTACCTCTTTCATCAGATGACTGTGGGCTTTCTAGGCTGCTAAGCACAGGATAATGGTTGCTTTCTTATTTCTTCCTTTTGAGATAGAAATACAAGTTTGGGTATTGTCAGCAACTGGAAGTATAAGATATCTGAGGACTACAATTTCTAGCTGTGTTTGGCACATCCAGAGGTTACTTTGTATCTAAGTTGTTCCTGGTAGTGGACTTGGTGGCTTCTGCTCAGCGCAGCTGGTGTAGTTATTCTTCCTGGCAGGTTTATCATAGCCATTTTCTTCCTTTGTAAGTTAAACAGTTTATTCCACTTGATTGCATTCATTATGTATCGATTCTCCTACTTGTAGCACGTTGTTTTGATTTTGGGATATATTTTAGTAAGTCCAAAAATGATTAATGCTTTGAAGTTTTATGCTTTTGTGAATTTCTTTGTTTAAAAATAGGGGTAATGGAAGACATGGTAGAAATCCTTTCAGGTTTTTTTTTTTTTTTTTTTTGGGTCCGGTCATGGGGTCTGAACTCTGGGCCTGGGCGTTATCCCTCAGCTCTTCAGCTCAAGGCTAGCGAGCGCTCTACCACTTGAGCCACAGAGCCACTTCCAACTTTTTTCTTTTTGCTTATGTGGTGCTGAGGAACCGAACCCAGGGCCTCATGCATGCAAGGCAAGCGCTCTACCACTGAGCAACCTTCCCAGCCCTCCTTTCAGTTTTAAAATTGGAACACATATTCTTTTAAGGTCCAAGTACAATATGACTTTTTTGTTTTATGATTCATTTATATGTTTTGGGGTTTTTTTCCCCTGATTTTTTTCCCCCTCATTTTGTTTTGGTATGTATTTAGTGGTGCTAGAACTGAACAAGTGCTGTGTGTGTGCTAAGCGCACATACAGACACAGTTACGTACACACAGTCACCTAACTTCATCCTCAGCCCAGCATTTATTAGAACCCAGATGTTCCTCGGAACTTCTAGATTGGGCTACAAACATCCATGATGCCTGACCCCTCAGCAGTCTCTTTCTCCCTTGCCTCATGTTTACCTTCTGTGTTTGCAAAGTTTCTCTCTGTGGCTGCTCCGTTCCTTTCAGTCTCCTGCCCAGTGTGTTTCTCCTAACTATAGAGCTGGGGGGAATGAGGGGGGTGTTGTCTTTTGAGGCAGAGCATTGCTAACATGGCTCCTACCTGGGCCTCCTTAGTTAGCCAGGTTTGCAGGTATGGACAGCCATGCCCACAAGATCACAAATCTTGTGGGTATGGGAGGTGGGGTAGAATAATGTACTAGACTTTCACATAGACTAGTGAACATACTCCAAATGACTAGTTAAATGTTGGCGTATAATAATTAAGAGTTTTTTTGTTTTGTTTTGTTTTGTTTTTTAAATCAGCCATTCACCTCAGGAAAGTTTCCTCCTGGATGTAATTCTTTTGATGTTACTGTTGTTAGCCTACTGGAGCCCCAACCCCTTGCTACCTCTGGTTTTCCTCCTGATATTCTTACACTTTTTCTCCCCCCTTTGGACAGTGGCAACATGAAGATCTGCTTATCAACAGACCTCAAGCCATGTCAGTCACCCCACCCCCTCGGTCTGCAATCCTGACCAGCATGAAGAAGAAGTTGCATACTCTGAGTCAGATTGAAACTTCCATCGCCAATGTTCAGGTGTGTTCTCTTGAGTCTTTTGAATCTTCTTCCCAGTACACCAGCACTAATGAGTGGTGTTGCCATGTGTCCGTACATGCCCTTGGTCATGAAGTATATCTGTGCTTGTCCCCTGTGTGCAGGGTGTCTGTGCTTGTTGACCCCGGTGTGCAGGGTGTCTTTGCTTGTTGTCCCCTGTGTGCAGGGTGTCTGTGCTTGTTGACCCCGGTGTGCAGGGTGTCTGTGCTTGTTGTCCATGGTGTGCAGGGTGTCTGTGCTTGTTGTCCATGGTGTGCAGGGTGTCTGTGCTTGTTGACCCCGGTGTGCAGGGTGTCTGTGCTTGTTGTCCCCTGTGTGCAGGGTGTCTGTGCTTGTTGTCCCCTGTGTGCAGGGTGTCTGTGCTTGTTGT